>NC_141874.1:649355852-649658883 GCF_056163025.1 Triticum urartu
GCCTTCGTAGCCTCTTTCGTAGGTGTAGGATTGTCGGACTAATAAAGCCGGACGAAGGTCATATGTAGATGGTGGTGGAAACTAATTAATACTGACGGTTTATGGCAAGGAGTGCTTCTTAACAAATACCTGGAAAGTAAGTGTCTTGCTGGGGTTAATCATAAATAGGGAGACTCCCAATTTTGGATTGGAACCATTAAACACAAAGATCATTTTCTTTCTTTGTATGATTTTTTAGTTAGGGATAGCAAGAATGTGATATTAGAAGACTTACGGATTGGGGATAAACCTCTTAAGAACAATTTTCCTAGACTAATATGTGTTTTGATAAAACAAATCAGTTAATTTTATAAGAACCCTTTATGGCGACTCATTAGATATGTGGAATCATACTAAAGAGGCTTGTGGTGATGTAGTTTTAATAGATCAAAGGGATTCAATTAAAGGGAACTTCATAAAATTGGTTTGTACACTGTGAAATTATACCACCTCTGTAAAGAGTGATCTAAATGCTCTTATATTTCTTTACGGAGGAAGTACTATAGATACATGATTGAAAATGGGGCTAAATATTCACATAACTTCATGTGCAGAGTTAAAGTGCCTCCTAGAGTTAAAGTTTTCGTTTGCTTGGTGCTTCGGAATAATATTTTGACTAAAGACAACTTACTCCGGAGGGGATGAATTGGTGATACGAAAATGCCCTTTCTGTGGAAATGAAGAAACTATTAACCATTTGTTTTTGTTGCTAAGTTGCTTTGGAATAGAATGAAATCTGCTTTTGATTTGCATAAAATACCTGACAATGCGCATGCACTAGTGCAGAACCGGGCAATAGCACCGGTTCGTAAGGCCCTTTAGTGCCGGTTCGGTAACCGGCACTAAAGGTCCCCCCCTTTAGTACCAGTTCACCACGAATCGGTGCTAAAGGGCAACCACGTGGCACGAGCCAGCTCCGGGGACAGGGAGCCCTTTAGTACCGGTTGGTGACACCAACCAGTATTAAAAGGTTGGGGGGGGGGTTGGGTTTATGATTTCTTTTTCATTTAATTTTGTGTTTTCCAATTAATTCTTTTTCGTTTGCTGGTATTTTACGATGCTACATATTGTACACGTTATGCATATATATAAATAGAATTTCTAGTAGAACCGATCATATATATATATAAAACATCGAATGGCTCACAACCACCATTCATTCACACATATATACACACATGTATATATGTATACAATTAGGTAGCTATATACAATTTCTCCTAATTGGTGCCTTCGGAGCCAGTGGCATTAGCCTAATTGGTGCCTTCAGAGCACGATGACAATTGGAAGTGGTTCATGGGGGCGATAGCGGGTAATAGTATTCTCCTTTGGGATCTATGACCTGGTCGAGCAAAAATCCCGCTATTTCCTCTTGAATTGCTTCTATGCGGTCCTCTGGTAGGAGCTGCTCCTGCACCTCTTTGAACTGTTAAGAAGGAGATCAATATGCATGTGTATTAGTTGTATGACTAGATATCGATAATGGTGTAAAAATTGTGAATAGTGTTCTCACAAACGTACCCACTCATGTCTTTGAGATCTGCTCCTTTCGGACGCCATCATGCGAATGTTCTCGCAAACGTAGTATGCACACAGATTATTCCCCGGCGCCTGCTTCAGGGCCTTTACGAGAATGGAATTTGATCAGATAACAATTAATCAAGCATGATAATTAAAGAGATGGCAGCTAGCTAGCTAGTACTACTTAATTACTTACCTTGGGTCGATACCATTTTAGATTTTTTTTTCCATTGGCCTGGAGTGACGCTGATTAACTTTGCCCAAGCCCTGCCCGCCGACAAAGAAAATGAATAAAGGGGTTATTAAATAGTTCATATCAGGAAATGATGAACTAAATAGGCTGAGATATAGTTAATAATGATTGAAATTACCTGTTGACTATCCCAGACAAGATGGTGTAGTCACTTGGTTTTTTAAGTAGTGAGTCTAGTACTTCAACTGTTCCTTCATCAACTTTAATGATTAACAAGATTCAGTGAAATCTGCATGCACACACGTTTTCATGTCTTAATTAAGCGGGTATATGTAAGCAAAAACATGTAGCTAGCTAGTAGGCAAAAACAGAATTTGTAGTACAAGACAGTGTGACTCACTCGAAATTGTAAGGAAGTAGTATATCTTCATTGTATTTGGGGCGCTTGAAGAACTCTAGCATGCTTTCCTCTACACTTCTTTCGTAATATGGATCTAATTTCCATGTGTATTCATTGATGGTATTTGGGTCAACGAACCCAATGCCATAGCGTCCACCTTTTTTCATTTCATAAATCTTCATCCAGCATAATACCACAGAAAAGAATATAGTGAGGATAATTACAGGTAATGATTGATCAAAATGATCACTACAGCTAGCTTGAGACTTAAATTATATAAAGAAATCACTTACAGACAATAACAACTGACGATAGATTTGTCGAGTGTGTCTTGATTGTATAACTGAAATAGTTTTGAATACTCAATGGACACAGCTTTCTGATGGTAGTAATGATCCTTCTTGACATTCACCATGAGGGACTCTCTATTGGAAATCTTTGTAATGTCCATGTACCATTGATGCAATTCATACATTCTCGTTGGGAGCTTCTTGACCTCGTCTGGCTCGACCAAAGGTTGGCCCTGGACATATTTCCATTTTATTTCCTCCTCTCTAAGCGGAGGCATGGGCTCGATGACGAGGAGTTGTCCAATAGTGATCTTGAGGATTTCAGCCTGCCTTATATGCTCCTCGGTTATTACCACATCGCCCAGCTCGGGAACGTAAATGGTTTGCCCACAATAACATTGGGCGCACCTACTCTCATGTGTTGTTGGCACAACAAGCGGGGGGATTGATTGCGCCGCCTGTTCTCCCAGCTGGGGAACGGTTTTACCGCTCCTTTTGCCAGCTGATTTGCTCGAGCTCGAGCCCGCCTCTTTCTGTAGACGTGCTCGATTTAACTTCCTGAGGTGGCGCTCATAGTCTGTGTCAACAGGCTTGGGAGCTGGTGCTCCAGCCATACGAATGAATTGGTCAATCTTTTCCTTAGGCACTTTCTCCCTTGACGGCGGTGGCGGTTTCGGTGCAAAATGGGCTTCCACCTCGGCCTTCGATATGGCTGTGTTTTCCTCCTCGGACTTGTCGTAAGGCCTCTGCGGAAGAGGCGCGAGGCTGCTTGGACCATATTGAAATCGCTTGCCTCAGCCTATACCTCCAGTACTACCTCGACTTGTACCGCTACGCACCATAGCTGAGGCGGCTCTCTTCTGTGGTTGCTGAGGCGGCGAAGACGGCTGACGTAGCTGAGTTGGAGGAGGAGGAGTGGCCTGAAGCTGTGCCGGACTTGGAGGAGGAGTGGCCTGACGCTTTGCCGGACTTGGAGGAGGAGGAGTGGCCTGAAGTTGTGCCGGACTTGGAGGAGGAATGGCCTGACGCGTTGGTGGACTTGGAGGAGCGGGAGTCTGCTGACTCGGTGGCCTGAAGTTGTGCCGGACTTTGCCTGTCTTCGGGTCCAACTCCCCCCCATGCGCATAGAACCAAGTCCTGCACCTGGGGGCCAGCTCAGTGTTTCTGGAGTGACACCTGCATCCTTCATCTCTTTCTCAGACTTATCCCACTTAGGCATTCCCACCGCATAGCCACCTGACCCCAGCTTATGGAACTTATTATTTTTTGCGGCATTGGCCTTGTTTATTCTCTACCGTTCCTTAGATAATTCCGAATCCTTGAATTTCATGAAATTGTCCCAATGAGCACTTTGCTTCTCTAGTGTTCCCTCGAATACTGGAGTCTTCCTTCCTCCCTTGACGTACTTGTCCCATACACGATTCTTGTGGTTGTTGAATGCAACCGCCATCTTCCTAAGAGCAGCGTCCTTGACTTTCTCCACATCTGCATCTGTGAAATGATCTGGTAGGGTGAAATGTTCCATGAGCGTTTCCCAAATCAAAAGTTTTTGTCTGTCGTCGACAAAAGTAAGTCCTGGACATGGCTTTGCTGGCTCTCTCCATTCTTGAAGGGAGATCGGGAGTTGGTCCTTCACAAGAACTCCGCACTGATGAATGAAATTGTCCGCAATCTTCTTAGGCACTAATGGTTCGCCATTAGGTTTGATGGCCTCGATATTCTACTTTACGCCCTCCTTCAACTTTTTGTTCGGGCCTCATGCTGTCCTGCTGCCTGAAGATTTGCCCGATCTGGATGGCTGAAAGAAGAAAGATCGATTCGTTAATATATATCTTCAAGTCATTTAAAACATGTGATGATCACCAGATGCCTGCTTATATAAATATACCTCGCCGGTCTTTGTTGTTTCAAGATCAACATTTTCTTCGTCATGTTCATAGTTCATGACTTCATCAATTCGGTCGTCATGATCGAATATCATATCACCCTCCCCGGTGTTGTTTAGATATTCGGAGCCGTCATAATCTTCTTCATTCTGATCATCATCTGGCCCGCGAGGATTGCGTATGATATTGAACAGGGCCTCTTCTCCCTCTCTGCCGGTATTGTCCGCCATAGGGACGGAGACGAGGGCGGCGACGGGGACGGGGGCGGCGACGGGGACAGGGGCGGCGATGGGGATGAGGGCGGCGACGAGGATGGGGGCGGCAACGGCAACGGCGCGCGACGGGGACGGTGCAGGACGGGGGCAGCGACGGCGTCGATCGATCGGGACGGGCAGTGCTTCAATGGGGAAACAGAGGAAGAAACAGAGGGAGAATGAAATTTTTCGAAGTGATATATATATAGAAGGCACCTTTAGTACCGGTTGGAGCCACCAACCGGTACTAAAGGCCTGTTTTGGCCAGGCCAAGCGGCGGGAAGGGCAGGCCTTTAGTACCGGGTGGTGGCTCCAACCGGTATTAAAGACCCCCCCTTTAGTACCGGTTGATGCCACGCCCCAGTACTAAAGAGGGTGCACTGCCAGGCGAGGGGCACAGAAGTTTAGTCCCACCTTGCTAGCCGAAGGGTGCTCGCACCTGCTTATAAGCCCCGCCGCCGCTGCTGTCTCGAGCTCCTCTCTAAAGCAGGCCTTCTGGGCCTACCTCTGCTACTCTGCCCTGTGGGGCCTATTGGGCTTGCGGGCCTGCATCCTGGCCCAACAACAGGTTGGGTCTCTAGTCGTATGCAGGCCGCTGTGGCCCGGTAGGTGGGCTTTTTTCATTTAGTTTTTTTCTTTTCTGCTTTATTTATTTTGTTTTATTTATTTTTAGTTGTTTTTTGCTGTATTTAGAGTTTCTTTGTGAATATTTTTGATAGTTTTCAAAAACTTTCAGTTAGTGCCGGTAGTTTTTAAATTTGAATAGTTTAAATTTTGAATTATTTGAAATTTGTGTGAATCACGAGTTTGTGAATAACTTAACTTTAAAAATACATTTTTCAGTGATTCTTTTTTATTATGTTTAATATTAGTGTGTTTTATCATTATATTCAATTTGGTAATGCTTAGGTTATTTAAAAAATGAAATGCCTTTTTAGCTGAAAAAATCAGTAAAGTCATGAAAGAATTTATTTGCACATAAAATTTCTTCGCGTTTCAAATGCCAAAACACATAACTACCCTAACTATTACAGAGATTCCCTCCTGGGTGTCAAACACACAAGAAAGTGATGATAGTGAAGCAGATCACATCCCAGATCTTTGGGTGTGAAACTTTTTCTTCGCGTGTGTCCCTTTGCGCCGTAACCATGGAAAATCTTCATCATTTAACGGGATGCTCGGATCAATATTCACTGTGAATGAAGCAATTTCATCAAACTTTTCATAATCTCCTGACATGTCTGTCTTGTCATCCACTCCCACGATGTTTCTCTTCCCAGAAAGAACTATGTGCCGCTTTGACTCATCGTACGATGCATTCGCTTCCTTATCTTTTCTTTTTCTCGGCTTGGTAGACATGTCCTTCACATAAAAAACCTGTGCCACATCATTGGCTAGGACGAATGGTTTGTCTGCATACACAAGATTGTTGAGATCCACTGTTGTCATTCCGTACTGCGGGTCTTCCGTTACCCCGCCTCGTGTCATATTGACCCATTTGCACCGAAACAAAGGGACCTTCAAACCACGTCGATAGTCAAGTTCCCATATGTCCTGTATATAACCATAATGTTTTCTTTCCCATCTTGGTTTCTGCATCAAAGCGGACACTCCTGTTTTGGTTGATGCTCTTCTTATCTTGGGCGATCGTGTAAAATGTATTGCCATTTATCTTGTACCCTTTGAAAGTCATTATATTCGAAGATGGTAACTGGGACAGCAAGTACATGTCATCTTCAATAGAGGCGTCATGCATGGTACGTGTCTGCAACCAGCTGGCGAAACTACTGGTCTGTTTACGTGTACTCCAGTCATCAGACCGCTCCGGGTGTTTGGAGCGTAGCAAATTCTTGTGTTCATCCATATACGGAGCCACCAAGGCGGAATTCTGTAGAACTGTGTAGTGTGCTTCAGTGAGAGAATGTCCGTCCATACATATTATTTGTTCCCCTCCTAGCGTGCCTTTTCCATCCAGTCTGCCCTTATGCCGCGATTCAGGAACACCAATCGGCTTAAGGTCAGGAATAAAGTCAATACAAAACTCAATGACCTCCTCATTTTCATGGCTCTTGGAGATGCTTCCTTCTGGCCTAGCACGGTTATGAACATATTTCTTTAAGACTCCCATGAACCTCTCAAAGGGGAACATATTGTGTAGAAATATAGGACCCAAAACGTTAATCTCTTCGCATAGGTGAACTAGGACGTGCGTTATGATGTTGAAGAAGGATGGTGGGAACACCAACTCGAAATTGACAAGACATTGCAGCAAATCATTCTCTAACCTTGGTATGATTTTTGGATCGATTACCTTCTGAGAGATTGCATTGAGGAATGCACATAGCTTCACAATGGCTAATCGAACGTTTTCCGGTAGAAGCCCCCTCAATGCAACAGGAAGCAGTTGCGTCATAATCACGTGGCAGTCATGATACTTTAGGTTCTGGAACTTTTTCTCTGCCATGTTTATTATTCCCTTTATATTCGACGAGAAGCCAGACGGTACCTTAATACTGAGCAGGCATTCAAAGAAGATTTTCTTCTCTTCTTTGGTAAGAGCGTAGCTTGCATGACCCTGATGTATGCCGTTTTTTCCGTGCATACGTTGCTGGCCCTCCCGTGCCTCAGGTGTATCTTTTGTCTTCCCATACACGCCCAAGAAGCCAAGCAGGGTCACACAAAGATTCTTCGTCACGTGCATCACGTCGATTGCGGAGTGGACCTCTAGGTCTTTCCAATAGGGCAGGTCCCAAAATATAGATTTCTTCTTCCACATGGGTGCGCATCCGTCAGCGTCATTCGGAACAGGTTGTCCACCAGAACCCTTTTCAAAGACCACCTTCAAATCGTTGACCATATCATGTACATCAGCACCAGTACGGTGGCGAGGCTTCGTCCGGTGATCCACCTCACCTTTGAAATGCTTGCCTTTCTTTTTCACGGGATGCCTGCTCGGAAGAAATCGACGATGTCCCAGGTACACATTCTTCTTACAATTAGCCAAATATATACTGTCGGTATCGTCCAAACAGTGCGTGCATGCGCGGTATCCCTTGTTTGTCTGTCCTGAAAGGTTACTGAGAGCAGGCCAATCATTGATGTTCACGAACAACAACGCCTTTAGGTCAAATTCTTCCCCCATGTGCTCATCCCACGTCGTACACCTGTTCTATTCCACAGTTGTAAGAGTTCTTCAACTAATGGCCTTAGGTACAGATCAATGTCGTTGCCGGGTTGCTTAGGGCCTTGGATGAGCACTGGCATCATAATGAACTTCCGCTTCATGCACAATCAAGGAGGAAGGTTATACAAACATAGAGTCACAGGCCAGGTGCTATGGTTGCTGCTCTGCTCCCCAAAAGGATTAATGCCATCTGCGCTTAGACCAAACCATACGTTCCTTGCGTCATCTGCAAACTCCTTCCCGTACTTTCTTTCGATTTTTCTCCATTGCGACCCGTCAGCGGGTACTCTCAACTTTCCGTCTTTCTTACGGTCTTCTCTGTGCCATCGCATCGCCTTGGCATGGTCTTTGTTTTGGAACAAACGTTTCAACCGTGGTATTATAGGAGCATACCACATCACCTTGGCAGGGATCTTCTTCCTGGGACGCTCGCCCTCGACATCACCAGGGTCATCGCGACTGATCTTATAGCGCAATGCACCGCATACCGGGCAAGCGTTCAAATCCTCGTACTCACCGCGGTAGAGGATGCAATCATTAGGGCATGCATGTATCTTCTGCACCTCTAACCCTAGAGGGCAGACAACCTTCTTTGCTTCGTACGTACTCTCGGGCAATTCGTTGTCCTTTGGAAGCATATTCTTTATCATTACCAGCAACTTTCCAAATCCCTTGTCAGATACACCATTCTTTGCCTTCCAGTGTAGCAATTCCAGTGTGGTGCCCAGCTTTTTCTTGTCACCTACGCAATTTGGGTACAACAATTTTTTGTGATCCTCTAACATGCGCTGCAACTTCTTCTTCTCCAAATCACTTGCGCAGTTTCTCTTTGCATCGGCAATGGCCTGACCTAGATCATCAACGGGCTCATCCGATGCCTCTTCTTCAGCTTCTTCCCGCGTTGCTGGCTCAGCTTCTTCCTGCATTACTGGCTCAACTTCTTCCCTCATTGTTGTATCGTCGTATTCAGGGAACCCATGGCTAGGATAGCAGTCGTCGTCCTCTTCTTCTTCATTGTCTTCCATCATAACCCTTCTTTCTCCATGCTTGGTCCAAACATTATAGTGAGGCATGAAACCTGACTCAAACAGGTGGACGTGAATGGTTCTTGACGTAGAGTAATTGTGGCCATTCTTACAGCCAGCACATGGACAAGGCATAAAACCATCCGCCCGCTTGTTTGCCTCAGCCGCAAGCAGAAAAGTATGCACGCCATTAATGAACTCGGGAGAGCATCGGTCATCGTACATCCATTGCCGGCTCATCTTCAATACACAGCACCGAAAACACCAAATTAATACAATACATAAAGTTCATACAACACTTAAATGCAACAAACAAATAACTCTCTAACTAAAGAATTTAAATGCAACAACAAATGCGATCAAGATCGCAACTAAGGTAACAATTGATCCAACAGCATAATGATACCAAGCCTCACTATGAATGGCATATTTTCTAATCTTTCTAATCTTCAAGCATATTTTATCCATCTTAATCTTGTGATCATCGACGACATCGGCAACATGCAACTCCAATTCCATCTTCTCCCCCTCAATTCTTTTCAATTTTTCTTTCAAATCCTCGTTTTCTCTTTCAACTAAATTTAACCTCTCGTCAATATGGTCGGTTGGAATTTCTGGTTCAACTACCTCCTACATACAAATATCTATGTCAGCTTGATGGGCATAATTTATCATAAACATGAAATGCAACAAATAGTTTTAAAAGAGAATATACCACATCCAAATCATAACAAGGGCGAGGGCCGACGGGGACGGATATCAAAACCATGGCACTATGTATAACAAACAACGTACGGGTAAGATAATTATACGAGTAACTATATATCCAAATCACACAAACATCAATTTTTTATATAAAATTTCATAAACAAGAGGCTCACCACAAGGTGGTGCCGACGACGGGACGGTGCGGGCGATCGACGGTGGTTACGACGGAGATTTAGAAGGCACTAAGTAAACCACACCTACATATGCAAACTAAGTGTTATTTTGACCTCAATTTGCATATAAATCAAATACTACCACATATAATTCCTCCCAAATTACTAAAACCCACAATTAATCACTATATAAACCAATGCAGGAGCTAATCTAGCAATGAGAGATGAAAGGACAAAGTTGCCAACCTTTGTGATCATTCGAATGGATGGGGGCCTGCAAATCTTGACAAATTTGGGGCAAATTTTGTGATGAACTCGAAAGGAAGAAGGGAAGAACAGAGGAGAGGGAGAGGGGAAAGGGGGAAGAACAGAGTGCTGGTGGACGAAGGGTTTATATAGGACGACCTTTAGTACCGGTTCCAAGGTGCTGGAGGGGTCCCACTCTGACAACATCCTGCCACCACTCTCATTAGTACCGGTTCATGGCACGAACCGGTGCTAAAGGTTCGCCACGAATCGGTATTAAAGAGCTCCTCCCGCCTAGCCGTTGGAACCGGCACTAATGGACACATTAGTGCCGGTTCTGTTACAAACCGGGACTAATGTGTCGCACATTTGACCCTTTTTCTACTAGTGATGCTATGTTTAATGTTTGGTTAAAGGATTTCAATAAGAATGAAAAGAACTTTGTAGTTGCTGGGATTTCTGCTATATTTTGGACAATTTGAAAATTAAGAAATGGTTTTTTTATAGCAACAAGGTTATCATGTTATTATGTGGGGAATAAGAAAAGTTGTGAAGATCGCTGGAGAGGTCTTACAAGATACACTTGGCTGGAGGATGATCAACATGATTACTGCTGGATGAAGAGTGAGTCCGTCTTCCAGGCTGAACCTTTTAAGATGTCATCGGCTGTTTATCTCATTATCTCTCTGCACTTTTTGTTTAGTTGCTTGTTTTGAACTGCTGTCCGTTAATCCATATCCCGGGGATCCGGATTGTGGACTCCTAGGGTGATGGAGCCTGGGGTCTGGTTACCTCGTGGGTTAGACTGGCCATAGTAGGAGTAACATCATTAGTAACATCACATTTTTCAAAATAATTTTACTTATGTGGCACATATTTAATAATAAAAAAGATGATGATGATAACTTAGCTAGTTACTGTAACATCACACATACTAAGACAATATGAGTCTATAGGATAATAAATGAATCATAACATGTCAACACACATATGTTACTACCCACTGTGGGGTAGTAACATAGCCTAGTAAAATATGGTGTTACTAGTCTAAGTTACTCCCCATTGTGACTAGTCTTATCGGCATGCTAGTTAATACCCTTTTTGTGATCTGTGCGGGCAGGTGAGGCTAGCTCATGCTACCCACGTAGATCATACATCGTCAATCTTCTTTGCTTTATGTTGGTCCCGGTAGATGTAAGGCATTGTGGTTTCTTCTAACAGAAATCGAAGAGAAAGTTCTCTTTATCCAAAAAAAAAACATGCAGGAGCTATTTTTTGACACAGACGCATACACTTATATATACACTCATATTTATAAATGCACACAAGCACACCCTATCCTCGTGAGGACCTCCGAGAGACTGAGTCGACACAGACACCTTCGTAGACCGTAGTCGACGGAAGGTCTTTTCCCACTGAATGCACGTCACCTGAATGCCTGAAATAAATCTAATAAATGCGAGCACGGGCGTCTAGGAGTTGAATCCTGGTGAGCTAAGATAGCAATGACCTCCTACCCATCCAACCGAACCTTGCTTCGCAAGCAAGTAGGAGCTAGTAGCAAATAGGCTAGCTAAATTTGTTTCGGTCGAAATCCAGTTGGGACTTTCGTGAAAGCGTCACCATAGAACCGACTTATTTGCGGGGAAAGGACACCTAAAATGCGTACGTGCACGGTTCATCTATACAACAACACGGACTAGCTGGCAGCTTAGGCAATCAGAGTACACGCAGTGTCCACTAGTAATTGTACGTTTCATTTCACATGCCAATCAATCGTTCGGCAGTTTCTTGCCGCTTTTCGCGCCTACTAGTAGTAAAACTGGAAGGACGTCGACCCGGAGACATTCATGTGTAGCTTCAGCGCACCCAGCATCCGTTTCTTTGCAACTGGATTTGGCTAGAAGTTTTTCTCGGCGTCTTGAATCTGGATCCTGGAGCGGTGGCAAGCACTGGTGCCCGCATATGCATGCATGCACCGACTCGGGTAGATCTATCTAGCCAATTCACCGTGCAATAAGATTTCTTTTATATGTGCTGCCGTGCGTTGTTTGAGATGGATGTGTACTGTCTGGTCGCCGGGTTAAGGTTGTCGTGTGCGCCCCCCTTCCTCCGCCTCTCCACCTTTCTCTCTCGTATTTAATACGCCTCGGGCCCTCTTCAGCCCTCACCCCTACATGTCCACCCCTCTCCCCTCCCTCCTCCCACCCAGCCCATCTTCTGTCCCTGGTAGACATTCCTTCCTGATCTTGCCTCGCTCTTGTGCTACCTCCACATCTCATCTCCCCATGGACGGCGGCGCCGCCACCGTCTGCTCCATGTGCGGGGACATCGGCTTCCCCGACAAGCTCTTCCGGTGCGCGCGCTGCCGCTACCGCTTCCAGCACTCGTAAGTATTCCTCCACTGCCCACACCATCCGTCCATCTCTTCTTCTTCCTCCGCCCCTTCTTGATATGAATGGATGAGGAACTCTCATGGATGAGGGAACAAACACTAGCTAGTATATGTATGTTTTCTAGCTAATCTTGCAGTAGTAGTAGTACATCTTTCTCATATATGCGGTGCTTGCATGCAGCTATTGCACGAACTACTACGGCGACGGGGCACCGGCCTCAGCCGGGGCCGACATGTGCGACTGGTGCCTCGGCGACGTCTCCGGGAAGGCCAGGAGGAGCGCGTCTACATCCGGGAAGCAGCAGGCCTCCGTCTGCCAGGATTCGGCCACGACGGGCTACTCCGGCAGGATCGACAAGGCGGCAACCGGCGGCGACCAGGAGAGCGGGCGGCGAGGGTCGACCAAGGTGGGAGGCCGCAGGTACAAGCTGCTCAAGGACGTCCTGTGTTAGAAACTAGTTTTAGGCGCCATCTTGCAGGCCTGATCGAGCATGACCGATAAGTAAGACCAGCTAGTTATGAGGAGTTAGCTTGTAGCCAAGGTCGGTAGTTATATTAGTTTGATCGATGTGCATATATGAGTATTGTATATGTTTGTTTGCTTATGTGTTACTTAGGAGTAAGCATCTGCTCGCTTATAGTAAGTACTCTGGCTTGGCAAACCTTATCTTATGCTGTTTGTGTGGCCACAGTTTATCTAGCACGTACTCTCTTGTTCTCTTGTGCCGGTAATCTTTCGTTTGTTCATATTGGATGCATGCTTACATACTCCTAATTGGTTTTTTCTACCGCATGTTACGTGATTACTTTGCTGTCCTCTTCTCAACTCTGTTCTTCAAACACTCGTGCATCGTGCATGAATCGAGTGGTAATGACAACGAAGTCGCCGTACGTTGCGTACATATGGGGAATTAAGGATGCCATAGCAATACCTTGCATCTCTAGGAGTCTAGGTACTAGCACGCATGGTGCGTGCATGCATGCATGCATGCACTAGCTGCTGTTCCCGGCCGTACACGCATGTACCAGTGATTTCCCGAACCCAAGGCCGTGGGAGAGGCCGGCCGGAGGCCGGAGCTAGGTAGCACGCTGCATGCTGCCAAGGCGATCGAGCCGGCCGGCCAGCCACGGCCAGGGTCGATGCATGTAGCAGTCAACGAGTCGTACCGGGCAGGACCGGCCGGTGGAAGTGGCCGACAAACCCATGCGTGCTCCCCTCCACTTGCATGCGCTGCTAGGTTAATTATCCCGCGCCTCTGCGTGCATGGCTGCCTAGCTAGCTCGGTCGTTAATTAGCCTCCAAATCTACACCTGATAATAAGTTAAATAAAAGAGATAGAGATATGCAGTGGCTGACAGGTTTCTATGCCACTCTCAGTCTTCTCCTCCTTTTATACGTACTAATCTTGTTCGATTTGCTCGTGATGCCCTGTCCACGTCGATCGATTCGATGGTACGCGTATAAGATTCAGATCTCTTCACACAGTAAAACTAAACGTACCTATATATGGCATGGCCCATCTTCAGGAAAAGGTGATTCTTTTTCCAGTTAAGCCGGCCTCAGCTGTTAAGACCGGGAATTAATAGTGCGCACTACGTAGACGAGCACACACGTACAGCTGTGCTCGCCGGCCCACGGTACCAATGCTGCCGACCCTACCGTGCATGTGTGAACCTGGTTCTTTTTAGGTGTCATGTAGCAAGAAAGACCGGACATTGCATTGTGGCCTAGCTAGCTAGGTTTCTTTCCACTCGTCTTCTTTCGTGGGCCTTAAGCTAGCTTTCTTGCGACAGCTATAACCTATAAGCCATTGTAGCACGCATCCAGCTAACCACTTACTACATTCAGCATACCACTCAGATCCTACTTAGTAGTCGATCAGCATGCACATTACACAGTTGCACACAAGTATTAAGCTGGCCGTGATATGCTTCCATACTATTCGTGCCGCTAGATATTTCTTGATGGTGCACTATACATATACTCCTATATAGGAGGCCTCTATATGTAGCCTGTGATCAGTTTGAGCAGATAAGCTGTGGAACACTGAAAAGGTATTGCATTGAAGAGAATTGAATCGACTGCATGTTCTACTAGTTTCTACTACTAGCTCCTGCTCTACTAGCCTATAGAGGCAGTACTCCACTCCCATGGAGAGAGAGAGCTATGCATGCATGGAGATGGAGGTGAGGTGTGTCCTTGACAACAAAGGTGGCACGATCACATGCATGCATGCATGCTCATTTAATGTGTGACCATTCGAGATACTGTATTTCCTTGCGGCTAGCGTTCCGGGGTTGATGTTCCCGTATTTTTTTGTTGATGTTTTGCTGTCCTGCACCTGCCATGCACGTAGCCTATGTATAGGTAAGCTTAGCGCAGCTAGGTGCATTATTTGAGTACTCGCATTATTTGCTTTCAGCTGACACGTGACCAGTGACAGGGACTGTGAGTATTGATGGAGTAGTTGGTGCTGCTGAACTTTCAGCCGAGAATGGCACACTCACTAGGTAGTTGCATTTACCTGAGTAATTCGATTCCGTCAGTAATTTACGGCAAAGATAGTAGGAGACAGTTAACCTGCTTGGTCAATTTGATACACTATTAGTTAAGCTGTATACAGTATAGAGCAGGTCAACCGAGATACACCCATATGTCATATGTGGCCTTTTTTAGCAGGGAAAGTATATCGATTAGTAGCTTGTTGATAAGCATGACTGCAAGATCGTACTCTCATGTGTCTAATCTTCGTGTGGATAAGAAAGACCTCGAGTCATCGTCAACCTGGGACTTAGCTCTGGGTTTTGAGACGGGGCCACTTTCTGAAAAGCTAGCGCCGTACAGCTATTACAGCAATGCAGTGTACGGCTCTAGCTACCTTCGATCTGGTGGAAGGTGTATTCTGTCTTGTTGCTTTGCTTGGAGCATTGGAGTAGTTGTAGAGTACTAGTACTACGTACCTCCAGCTGGATTTAAATACCGTGAACGGACGCAGCTAGGTAGCTCCAGCTCCAGTATATCCGGATTCTTTTCTAGAATGGGTATATCCGCATTTTACTTCACGTCCTTTACCTTTCTTCCCCAGCGTTTAGCGTATGTTCTCAAGGCGCCCGTCTGTCTCCTGCATGTTCTGGACCTCAGAAAAATTACCCATTCTAGGCGTCCTACATTAGTTTACAGAGAAAGTATGTGTGTATCATCATCAGATTATTTGTTACAAGATTGATATGTTGGCAGTCTGCCATGTATAACATCCCATACATATATCTTCATTTTAGATAAAAAATTCAAGGTAATTTTAGATAAGTTAATATGTCTTCCTGCAAAGAAAGATAAAGCAAATATGTTTAAGAGACAAAACATGGGTTATCCATCAGAGGATGCTCAATTCCGCACATTGTACAAACCACGACACTCAAAGACGAAGAATGAGACACATGAAAGAAAGTGTCAAATATAAAGTCAAGAATAGCCACAAAGGAAAGAGGCCAAAATTAAGGTGAAGCCCACTAAGCCCCGTGCCCCATACGTCGTGAAAATTGACAAATCTGGCCCTTTTCTAAAACTTTAACACAAAATGAACCTTTAAAACAAGTTCAGAAAATGGTCCATTTGCATGACATCTGTTCCTGGGATGCCATGATAGATAGCATGACGCCTGGGGCTGCGGCACCATGCAAGAGAGCACGACGCCCTGGGACGTGGCGCCATGCTATCTAGCATGGCACTCCATGTTAGGTTGATCTCCTCCCGATCGAGCCCAACGGCTCGACGGGTCCTTGACTCGCGCCCTCGGGGGCGCCCAACCAAATCATGGTCGGTGGGCCCCTGTGACCCGCCCTACATAAACAGAGGTGGGGGGGCGAGGCATGTTTCACGAGGTTAATCGCTGCCACAATCCTTACCGACACTCCCTTCCGATCTAGGGTTAGCGCGGCGCTCACGGGAAGCACAACACCGCCGCCATCTCTGTCCACATCGCCGCCGTCACCACACCACCATGGCCGGCGCTGGATCGAGCTCATCCGCACCCAAAGAAGGTAGGTTCCCCGGATCTAGTAGGCTACTCCGATCTAAGGCCTATCAATGGTTTCAGAGCCAGATCGGGCTAGGTGATTTTGGTACAGAGAAGAAGAAAAAAAGAAAAAGAAAAAAGGGAAAAGAAAAGGAGATCCCGTCCCCAAGAACCCTAATCAGAGGGCAAAGGAAAGTTCACCGGCAGAGGGCCTCGGGCCTCGCCGACAAAGTGCGCCGCCACTTCAGCCGCGCCGTTCCTCTCGATCCCCACACGCATCGGCAAGCCGAGGTGCGGGGAAGAAGAACACAGCCTCCCAAGGGGGCAAAAGGCACCACCACCGCACCGCTTGACGGCGGCGCACTCTACATCGGGAGCTCGCACACACCGGCAAGGGGGGCAGAGGAGGCACCACTGCTTCACGACGTCTTTGTCCTCGGTGACACAGAGAGGAGGCGGTGGTGGATGGGGGAAAGAATGAGAAAGGGAAAAGGAGAGCACAGCGCGGCATGGAGCAGTGGCCCTCGCCGCCGTTGCCAGCGGCCGGAGTAGCCGACCAGGGCGCTGCCCCTTTTTCCCCGACAGGAGAGGAACAAAAAGAAGAAGGGAAAGGGAAGGGAGAGTAGGCGCGCGCGGTGCGGTGGTCTTCGACCCCATCGCCGGCGGCTGGACTGCCCGCAGCCGGTGGCCGCAGTGGCTCCCGACGAAGGAGCCAAAGAGAGCGGCGCGTGTGGGGACGGAATGAACTAGGGTTCGACCTGAGCGGCGAGATGTGGAGTTTTTGCTCAGGCTAGATCCGCTGCTGGCCGTCGGATCGCATCGGACGGCTGCGACCGAAACCCTAGCCCCACGGTGGGCCGCTGGGCGGAAAGTAACTCCAGGCCGGCTTGCTGCGCTTGGGCTGCAACCGCTGGCGGGCGCTGGGCCGGGCCGTTCTCGGCCAGGCGCGACGCGCTTACGCACAGAGCGAGTGCGAGCAGGCCGCGGGCCAACTGCAGTTCTTTTAGTTTTTTTGTTTATTTGTCCAGATTTTCTGGGCAAATTTTTAAATAGTTTTTCTATGCGAAAATTTTGTATAGAAAATAGAAAAGTAAATAGAAAAGTTCTGAAAATGAAAATAGATAATTTTCAGAAAAAGAAATGTTCATGAATTTTTATAAAGAAAATAATAAAGTTCATGAATTTTTTAAGGAAAAGTTTCTGTAAAGAATTAAAAGTTCATGAATATTTTTCCGCTGCGTAAATAATTAATGCTCTTTTACACAGAAAATAAAAGTTTATATAGTTTTAGTTTTTTAAGAGCATGTTAAAGTGATTATTAAAATGAATATGATTATGTTATTTTTTATGACCAACGTTGTTTAATAACATGATCATGTTTTATTATTGAAATTTAAAGGTGCATTTATTTCTAATATTTTGCCCAACAGTAATATAGATTTAATTGCATAGACAATTATATGTTTAATTTGAGCAATGTTAGATTAATGCATATGATTGTTATATTGATGTCACTTAAATTGTGATTTCAGGAGGCTTTCACTTGATGAGTTGCCTAAAAGAAGTTCCGACACTCAGAGGTGACAACCACACTGAGTGGAGGAAGAATTTGAACTGGCATTTGTTTGTGCTGATCTGGACTGGGTTCTGGATGAACCACAGCTGGTCAGACCTACAGAGCCAGTAAGAGAGACTACTGATGATGCTGCTGCAAGGGCTAAAAAGAGGGGGGATTATGCTCCTTTGGAGATGTCCTACATCATAGACAACCAAAAGTGGGTCAATGCAAATAAAAAATGCATGGCCTTTATAAAAAATACAATTGAGAGCACCATTGTGGGCTCCATTGTAGAGTGCACTTCCGCAGGGGAGTTGCTGACAAAGATAAAGAGCCAGTTCACTGGCTCTTCAAAGATATATGCCACCCAGGTGTTAAAACAACTGGTGACAGAACAACACACAGGTGGTGGAATAAGAGAGCACATCCTCAGGATGAGCAATATGGCAGCAAAGTTAAAGCCCATGGATGAGGATCTGGAGATCAAACCAAAGCTCCTGGTCCACCTGGTCATGGCTTCACTGCCAAAGGAGTTTGAAACTTTTCTTGTGAACTACAATATGTCACCTGGAACATGGGACATTGAAAAGACAATTGCAATGTATGTCCAAGAAGAGGACAGACTAAAAGCCTCACATGGTGGTACACTCAACTATGTGAAGGATCACAAGAAAAAGAACTACAATCAAAACAACAAAAGTTCTCCTTCAAAGCCACAAGGAAAAGCTCCCTATCAGCATCAGCGTCAGCAACAGTCTTTCCCAGTGGACAAAGACTCTTGCCTCCACTGTAAGCAGACCGGGCATTACAAGAAAGACTGCCCTGTTTGGCTGAAGTCCTTAATGGAAAAGCAAGGTAACAACATTGTTTCCTTAGTTAATGAATCCTTGTACACACAGTTTTCGAAATCTACTTGGTGGATTGACTTAGGGGCAACTGTTCATGTTGAAGCTGTCGGCGACATCTCCTTGGAGTTAGCTGATGGATTCAAGCTTCTACTTAGAGATGTTCTTTATGTTCCTTCATGTAATAGAAACTTAATTAGTGTTTCATGTTTGGACAAAGAAAATTATGAGTGTTATTTTGGACATGGCAAGTGTGCCATATGGTATAATAATGCTTATGTGGGTAATGCTTTACTACATGATGAGCTTTATTTGTTATCACTTCGTGAAAAAGTGCATTCTGTATGCAATGTGAATGAACATGTTTCCACGTCGAATAAAGAACAAAAGAAAAGAAAGAGAACATTCGACTCATTGAAATTATGGCATTGTCGCTTGGGCCATATTTCGAAGGGAAGAATAGAAAGATTAGTCAAAAGTGAAATTCTTCCACAGTTAGAATTCTCAGACTTAAAACAATGTGTAGATTGCATTAAAGGAAAGTATATAAAACAAATCAAAAAAGGTGCAATCCATAGCACAAGCACACTAGAAATCATCCACACTGACATTTGTGGACCATTTCCGGTGAAAAGTGTGGATGGATATGACTCGTTCATAACATTCACAGATGATTACTCTCGCTATGGTTATATTTATCCAATCAAAGAAAGATCTGAAGTGTTGGATAAATTTAAAATATTCAAAGCGAAGTTGAAAATCAGCATGATAAAAGAATAAAGATAGTAAGGTCCGACCGTGGGGGAGAGTACTACGGTCGGCACACTCCATATGGCCAAGTCCCTGGACCTTTTGCAAAGTTCTTACAGGAGACTGGCGTAGTTGCCCAGTATTCAATGCCGGGTGAACCTCAGCAAAATGGAGTAGCTGAAAGGCGCAATCGTACACTTATGAATATGGTGCGCAGCATGATGAGTTATTCCAACTTGCCATTGGGATTATGGATGGAGGCGCTTAAAACCGCCATTCCCATTCTCAATAGAGTACCAAGCAAGTCGGTGCCCAAAACACCATACGAGCTATGGACAGGAAGGGTGCCCTCCCTACATCACTTCATGGTATGTTTAATCCAAACATTGCAAAGTTAGATCCCAAAATAGTAAGTTGCCACTTCATTGGCTATCCAGACAGATCAAAAGGTTTTCGTTTCTACTGCCCAGACAGATATACAAAGTTTGTAGAAACGAGACATGTAGTCTTCTTTGAGGACGAAATGATGAGGGGGAGCTTGGTAGCTCGGAAAATTGATCTTGAGGAGAAGAGGGTGCATGCACCTAATCCGATGATTCAGGAGCCATTTTTCTCACTACCAGTTGCAACTCCACCCATGACAACTGTGGGAGCAGACCCGGAACCTGTCCGTCAGGAGCCGACTGAACCCGTTGTTGAGCATGAAAGGGAGGTGCAACAGAAAATTTTAGAAGAAGTGCCAAAAGTTGAGGCATGGAATGTGCCAGAAACTGAGGCCCTTAGAAGGTCTACAAGACCAAGAAAGTCAGCTATTTCTACTGACTTTAAAGTTTATAACACAGAAATGGTTCATATGGAAAAAGATCCCACCTTATATGAAGAAGCCATGAGAAGCTCTCATTCATCGAAGTGGATGAAGGCAATGGAAGACGAGATGAAATCGATGAGTTCCAAAGATGTTTGGGACTTAGAGGAAATTCCTAAAGAAGCCAAAACAGTAGGCTGTAAATGGGTCAATAAAATTAAGTATGACTCTAAAGGGAATATAGAAAAGTATAAAGCACGACTCGTGGCAAAAGGATTTACACAAAGAGAAGGGATAGATTACAATGAGACATTTTCTCCCGTCTCATGTAAGGATTCCTTCAGAATCATAATGGCATTAGTTGCTCATTTTGATTTAGAGTTACATCAAATGGATGTTAAAATGACATTTCTGAATGGTGATTTAAAAGAAAATGTCTACATGAAACAGCCTAAGGGTTTTATCATGAAAGGCAAGGAAAATATGGGATGCCGCCTGAAGAAATCCATTTATGGATTAAGACAAGCCTCTCAACAGTGGTACCTAAAGTTTAATCAAATGATTAAAAGTTTTGGATTTAAAGAAAACATTGAGGATAATTGCATTTATGCAAAGTTTAAAAATGGGAAATATATTTTCCTAATCTTGTATGTGGATGATATCATGCTTGCTAGCAGTGATGATAGTCTACTACACGAAACAAAGAAATACTTATCCTCAAATTTTGACATAACAGATCTTGGTGAAGCATCATATGTTTTGGGCATAGAAATTCACCGAGATAGGAACAATGGAGTCTTAGGACTATCGCAGAAAGCATATTTAGAAAAGGTTCTTAAAAAGTATAATATGCATGCGAGTAATGCCACACCTGCTCCTATAGTCAAGGGCGATAGTTTTGGGAAATTCTAATGTCCCAAGAACCAGTATGAGATCGATCAAATGAAAGCAGTACCATATGCTTCGGCAGTTGACAGCTTACAGTATGCACAAGTGTGCACTCGCCCTAACTTAGCTTTTATCACCGGGGTACTCGGTAGATATCAAGAGAATCCAGGCATGGAGCACTGGAAGATGGTAAAGAAATCATTGCGTTATGCGCAAGGCACGAAAGACTACATGCTAATATACATGAGAAGTGATTCCCTAGAGATAAAAGGGTATTCAGACGCAGATTTTGCGGGGGACAGAGATGATAGAAAATCCACGTCAGGATACGTCTTTACTCTCGCTGGGGGAGCTATTTCATGGAAAAGCTCCAAACAGTCGATAGTTGCATCATCCACGATGTATGCAGAATTCATAACATGCTTCGAAGCCACGGGGTAGGCGATATGGCTAAAGAAATTTGTACCCGACTTGAAAGTGGTAGATTATATTCACAAACCACTAAAGATGTACTACGACAACCAACCCGCAGTATTTTACGCTCACAACAACAAGTCGAGTAATGCTGCCAAAACAATAGAGATAAGGTATTATGTTGTGAAAGATAAAATCCAGGATCAAACTATAAGTCTCGAGCATATAAGAACAAAGGATATGCTTGCGGATCCGCTAACGAAAGGCTTACCACCCAATGTGTTCAAGGAACACTTAGCCGCCATGGGTTTAAGGGAAAGCCTTATGATTTCTGGATAGGCCCAAAAGGAATAGAATTTGCTTCTGAACATAACATATGTTGTAGCTGTATGATTCTAACGGCAATTAAGCTGTGACGATGAAACATGCTCTATGTACCAATATGTGATGAAACAAATAAACTAGAAAGTATAAAGTTAAAAGTAAAGTTGAGATCAAGGGGGAGAATGTTAGGTTGATCTCCTCCCGATCGAGCCCAACGCCTCGACGGGTCCTTGACTCGCGCTCTGATCGGGGGCGCCCAACCAAACCATGGTTGGTGGGCCCCTGTGACCCGTGCTACATAAACAGAGGTGGGGGGCCGAGGCACGTTTCACGAGGTTAATCGCTGCCACAATCCCCACCGACACTCCCTTCCGATCTAGGGTTAGCGCGGCGCTCATGGGAAGCACACCGCCGCCGCCATCTTTGTCCACATCGTCGCCGTCACCACACCACCATGGCCGGCGCTGGACCGAGCTCATCCACACCCAAAGAAGGTAGGTTCACCGGATCTACTAGCCTACTCCGATCTAAGGCCTATCACTCCAGTCTCACGTATCTGCAAAAAGGGTCATTTTGTGAAGAAAAAAAATCTAGATCGAGTTTATTTTGCACCAAGTTTCTGAAAATGGCTAGATTTGTCAATTTTCACCGCATCGTCATGGACCAAATGCACCCCCTTCCAATGAACCAGGTGCATGGACCAAGGAAGACGAGAATAGTCTTGCTTTTCTTTATATTTAGGGTCCTTTAGACATGTAGAATATACAAATATGACTCTGTTTTACCTCTTAACCAAAAGTATTGGTGGTTCATTTTGCACAAGATTATGAGCTTGCAAAAGGCATCCTCGGGTAATTGGGTGGAGTGAATTTCCCTTTGAACCTAAGTTGAAGCAGAAACATCCTGACAAAAGCTTGCCTCGTGTCAAGGAATCGACCAACGACACGTGGCCTAGTATTAAAACAGTGATCGGGGTATGCCCTCTACCTATTTGGATGGCAAAACATGTCCGTATAGGTTGGTCTGGACTGTTCTAGGCGGTTTGATGGTGTGACCAAACCTGATTTACAAATATCATTGTCCAAGTATCTCAACCCGTTGCATAGTCGTATTATATGCTTGATTTTACAATTGTCATTTCCCTGCTATAGTTGTTTTCACTACAGCAACTACCCTGAAGAATTAGAGCTAAGACTTTGTATTTAATTATCTTTCTGTATAAGTGGGGTTATATCCCAATAGGATGAAAGAATTGACATCCCTTTTCGGACCAGTGCATGGATATCAGCTACTAGTCAGCGAAATGAAATTCAAGCGGAACCGGTTTCTACCGTGTCCTGCATGCTCGCCATGTGTGCATGTACACAATTTGCATATGAGTACTCTACCGAATCTACTATTTTGTACTATTTTCATTGGACTATCCACTGTATAGGAGCAGACATTTGTTGCACTAAGACTATTTTATATTTCTTGAGATGAACTGGTTTGAACTTTGGTTTTTATGGTATATACCGAAAAACCGAGCGGTTCACCGAATAAACCAAAGTAAAAAATAATTTTATATTTCTTGAGATGAACAACCATACAAGTTGTCATTTTTCTTGTACATGAGTCAAGTTCATTACTAAGCACGTTGTCGGATGTGGGGTTCCGGCAAACCCTTAAGGTTCGAACACTGGGTGTGCGCGGAGTCTTTCCTTTCTACCAATCCACGCCCTAGCTCGCTAAGATCTCGCGGACGAACTCTACGAACTCGCAACACAGAAAGACACGAGGTTTATACTGGTTCGGGCCACCGTTGTGGTGTAATACCCTACTCTAGTGTGGTGGTGGTGGATTGCCTGTAGGGCTGATGATGAACAGTACAAGAGAAGAACAGCCTCCTGAGGTTGAGGTGTTCTTGTGTGTAAGCTCTCGACCGGGTTGGATCAAGCGAAGGTGAGATGAGATGATGATCAGGTCCCCCGATCCTCTCTCCTCGTCCCTCTACTATGGTGGCTAGCTCTACTTATATAGGCCCTGGTCCTCTTTCCAAATATCGAGCGGGAAGGGAGCCAACAATGGCGGGCCAATTTGAAGGTGGGCAGCTAGTACAAGCTATCCTGACAAAAGTGGTCTTCGCTTGTGAAAAGCTCTGGTGATGACGCCGTCTTGGGCTCCACGATGACCTCTGTCTGCCGTCCTCCTGGTCTTGGTCTCGTTGCACCAATATATCAACCTTTACCTGATGCCTCGGTACTCTTCGCCTGCGCTGGCCTCCTTAGCACCAAAGAGGAAACAAGGACGCTGCGCGCGCTGGCGCCCGCCTGGTGTCGTGCGTCATGGCTCACGTCACGAGGGCCTCGTGAGGTTTACCCCGGCTTGATATCTCCGCTCCTCGTGAGCCTGCCCGGCTAGGCGACTCCAGAGGAGGTCTTGCGTCGTCCGCCTCGCGAGGCCTGGACCCTCGCGAGGGTCTTGGATGCCTTGTTGATGAAGATGGGTCGTACGGCCTGCTGGCTCAGCCACGTCGCGGGCCGCAGGCAGGCAAGTCTGGGGACCCCCGTTCCCAGAACGCTGACAGTAGCCCCCGAGCCCAAGGTGCGCTCGGGCTTGGCTTCGCGGCGAAGCCAATGGCCAAGTACGGAGCACCGCCGGCCCCAAAAGCCTGTGGCCTTGATTGACACTGGTGGTTGATTGGACGTGGGCGTCTCCGCTTCCCCATGTTGCCTCGGCAACTTCTCGACTTGATAAGTCCCGGGTGTACTCAGGACGTCCTCTTCCTTGCAAAGCGTTTATTTCCTCGCATTCATCTTGCCTTGGTGGCCTGCATTCGCTCAGGAACTCTGAAAAACTCGTTAGGAAGTGCTATAAAAGATTTGTCATTCATCCTGGCCCTGACCTGGCGCTTTGTGTCGCGATACCCAAGGGGCACGGACTAGGGGAGGTGCGCCAGCTTTTGGGCTCGAACGAGGGTGGCTCGCGAGAAGGCAGAAAGGAGAAAAAATGCTCGTGGGGGCACCTGCCTAGCCCCCTCGTGAGGCATGCGAGAGAGAGAACACGAGCAAATTCGAGCCGAAAAAATGGAGTGAGAGGCGAGGGAATCAAATCGGCAAGGAACGCCAAAGGCAAACTTTGATTGAGGAAAAGCGAGTCAACTACGGAAAGCAAATGAAAAGCCGCGTCCGGTACCTAATCTAGTCTTCAAGTCTTCTCACCAGCGCGGAGCTAAGTGTTGTCCACTAGGCATGGGAGGGAGCCCCAGGGCCTGAGGCCGGCGCTCCTGAGACTCCGGGGCGTGTACATCCCCACTCATTATTACGTGAGAGTGTCATGGGCAGCGATTCTTCACAGGCACCGGGCCTTCTTCACAGGCTCTAGGCCTTTGTTCTCAGGCTCTGGGCCTTGCTTCATGGATAGAATTTCCGGAGGTGCTGGATGTTCCAGGCGTTCTGGATGGGTATCCCGTCCTGCGTCTCCAGGCGTGCTGCACCCGGCCTAGAGACATGGACGACCCTGAACGGGCCCTCCCACATGGGCGAAAGCTTGTGCAGCCCTTCCCTGGAGAGGACCCGGCTTAGGACGAGGTCGCCCACCTCAAGCGTCCTGGAGCGGATGTTGCGGCAGTGGTATCGCCGCAGCGCTTGTTGGTACCTTGCCGCCCTCAACGCGGATTCACGATGGCGTTCCTCCCCCAGCACGAGATCCATCCCCCGCATGGCATCCTGCTGCGTTTCGTCGAACGCTAGGACCCGTGCGGAGCGATGCTTGGCCTCGTGAGGAAGGACTGCTTCAGCTCCGTAGACGAGGAAGAATGGAGTCTCGCCCGTTGGCTTGGTGGCGGTGGTGCGGATGGACCACAGCACGGACTGGAGCTTGTCATGCCAGCCCCTGCCGCAGGCTGATACGTCTCCGTCATATCTACTTTTCCAAACACTTTTCCCCTTATTTTAGACTCTAACTTGCACGATTTGAATGGAACTTACCCGGACTGACGCTGTTTTCAGCAGAATTACCATGGTGTTATTTATGTGCAGAAACAAAAGTTCTCGGAATGACCTGAAACTTCACGGAACATCTATTCAGAAATAATAAAAAAATCCTTGTAAAAGATGAAGACCAGGGGGCCCACCACCTGTCCACGAGGGTGGGGGGCGCGCCTGCCCCCCTAGGGCGCGCCCCCTACCTCATGGCCCCCCTGGAGCTCCTCCGACCTCAATTCCAACTCTATATATTTGCTTTTGGGGAGAAAAAAATTGGAGAGAAGAATTCATCGCGTTTTACGATACGGAGCCGCCGCCAAGCCCTAAAACTTCTCGGGAGGGCTGATCTGGAGTCCGTTCGGGGCTCCGGAGAGGGGAATCCGTCGCCATCATCATCATCAACCATCCTCCATCACCAATTTCATGATGATCACCGTCGTGCGTGAGTAATTCCATCGTAGGCTTGCTGGACGGTGATGGGTTGGATGGGATCTATCATGTAATCGAGTTAGTTTTGTTAGGGTTTGATCTCTAGTATCCACTATGTTCTGAGATTGATTTTGCTATGACTTTGCGATGCTTAATGCTTGTCACTAGGTCCCGAGTGCCATGATTCCAGATCTGAACCTATTATGTTTCCATCAATATATGAGAGTTCTTGATCCTATCTTGCAAGTCTATAGTCACCTATTATGTGTTATGATCCGTTAACCCCGAAGTGACGATAATCGGGATACTTACCGGTGATGACCATAGTTTGAGGAGTTCATGTATTCACTATGTGTTAATGCTTTGGTTCGGTACTCTATTAAAAGAAGGCCTTAATATCCCTTAGTTTCCATTAGGACCCCGCTGCCACGGGAGGGTAGGACAAAAGATGTCATGCAAGTTCTTTTCCATAAGCACGTATGACTATATTCAGAATACATGCCTACATTACAATGATGAACTGGAGCTAGTTCTGTGTCACCCTATGTTATGATTGTTACATGATGAACCGCATCCTGCATAATTCTTCATCACCGATCCATTGCCTACGAGCTTTCCATATATTGTTCTTCGCTTATTTACTTTTCCATTGCTATTGCTATCATCACTACAAAATACCAAAAACATTACTTTTGCTACTGTTACCTTTTGCTACCGCTACCACTACTATCATATTACTTTGCTACTAAACACTTTGTTGCAGATATTAAGTTTCCAGTTGTGGCTGAATTGACAACTCAGCTGCTAATACTTGAGAATATTCTTTGGCTCCCCTTGTGTTGAATCAATAAATTTGGGTTGAATACTCTACCATCGAAAACTGTTGCGATCCCCTATACTTGTGGGTTATCAAGACTATTTTCTGGCGCCGTTGCCAGGGAGCATAAATCTATTTTTTGAGTCACTTGGGATTTATATCTGCTTATCATTATGAAGAACTTGAAAGATCCAAGAACCAAGATTTATCCCTCAACTACGAGGGGAGGTAAGGAACTGCCATCTAGCTCTGCACTTGATTCACCTTCTGTTTTGAGTAAGCTTGTGACACCTAAACCTGCTTCTGCTATTCGTTCTGATATGTCGCATGTTATTGATGATGCCACTTCTGCTATGCATGATACTTATGATGAAACTACTTCTATGCTTGATACTACTGTGCCACTTGATGAATTTCTTGATGAACAACTTGCTAGGGTTAGAGAGAATGAAAATATTGAATCTGATAATATTGATGAAAGTGATGATGAAGACTCACCTATTATTTCTAAGGGTTATGTTTTTGATAAAGAAGCCTCTTTTTCTATTTTAGCTTGCAAAGATAGATACGAACTCAAGAGGTTATTAGCTAAATGGAAGCAACAATCTCTTAATGCTAGAATGAAACCTGACCCTGCTTTTGCTACTTCACCTATCTATGTTACTGATAAGGATTATGAATTCTCTGTTGATCCTGATGTAATTACTTTGGTTGAATCTGATCCTTTTCATGGCTATGAATCTGAAACTGTTGTGGCACATCTTACTAAATTAAATGATATAGCTACCCTGTTCACTAATGATGAGAGAACTTGTTACTTTTATATTCTTAAAATATTTCTGTTCTCATTAAAGGGTGATGCTAAGATATGGTTTAATTCTCTTGATCATGGTTGTGTGCGTAGTCCCCAGGATATGATTTATTACTTCTCTGCTAAATATTTCCCTGCTCATAAGAAACAAGCTGCTTTAAGGGATATATATAATTTTGTGCAAATTGAAGAAGAGAGTCTCCCACAAGCTTGGGGGAGGCTTCTCCAATTACTTAGTGCTTTGCCTGATCATCCTCTTAAGAAAAATGAGATACTTGATATCTTTTATAATGGACTAACCGATGCCTCCATAGATTACCTTGATAGTTGTGTTGGTTCTGTTTTCAGGGAAAGAACGCCGGATGAAGCTGAAATTCTATTGAATAATATGCTGACAAATGAAAATAATTGGACACTTCCTGAGCCAGTTCCTGAGCCTATTCCTAAACCAACTCCGAAAGAGAGGTGTTCTATTTCTCAGTCCTGAAGATATGCAAGAGGCAAAGAAATCTATGAAAGAAAAAGGTATTAAGGCTGAAGATGTTAAGAATTTACCTCCTATTGAAGAAATACACGGTCTTAATTTACCGCCTATTGAAGAAACATATGATCTTAATCCATTACCTATTGAAGAAACTCATGGTCTTGATAACCCGACACAGGTAGTAAAGGTAAATTCTCTCTATAGATATGATAAAGCTGAAATCCCATTTACTAAGTTTGCTAGCCCATGCTTAGATGAGTTTGATAAATTTATGGCTAAGCAAAAAGATTTTAATGCTTATTTTGGTAGACAATTGAAATACAATTTAAATATGCTTGAACACTTGGGTGATTATATGGCTAATGTTAAAGGTGAACTTAAACTTATTAGTAAACATGCTTCTATGGTTACCACCCAAGTAGAACAAGTACTTAAAGCTCAAAATGATTTGCTCAATGAATTGAACAGTAAGAATAATGATTATGTTGTTAGAGTGGCTACTAGAACTGGTAGAATGACTCAGGAATCTTTGTATCCTGAAGGCCACCCTAACAGAATTGAGCAAGATGCTTAGAGAAATAATATAGATGCACCTAGTCCTTCTAAAAGGAAGAAAAATAAAAATGATAGGACTTTGCATGCTTCTAGTGAACCTATTACTAAAACACCTAAGAATCCAAATGATATTTCTATTTCTGATGCTAAAACACAATCTGGTAATGAACCTGAAACTAGTGATAATGTTAATGATAAGGTTCATGATGATGCTCAACCTAGCAATGATAATGATATAGAAATTGAACCTGTTGTTGATCTTGATAACCCACAATTAAAGAATCAACGTTATGATAAGAAAGACTTTGTTGCTAGGAAACATGGTAAGGAAAGAGAGCCTTGGGTTCAGAAACCCATGCCTTTTCCTTCCAAACCATCCAAGAAAAAGGATGATGAGGATTTTGAGCGCTTTGCTGAAATGATTAGACCTATCTTTTTGCGTATGCGATTAACTGATATGCTCAAAATGAATCCTTATGCTAAGTACATGAAAGAAATTGTTACTAATAAAAGAAAGATACCGGAAGCTAAAATTTCCACCATGCTTGCTAATTATACTTTTAAGGGTGGAATACCAAAGAAACTTGGAGATCCAGGAGTACCCACTATACCATGCTCCATTGAAAAAACTATGTTAAAACTGCTTTATGTGATCTTGGAGCCGGTGTTAGTGTTATGCCTCTCTCTTTATATCGTAGACTTGATTTGAATAAGTTGACACCTACTGAAATATCTTTGCAAATGGCTGATAAATCAACTGCTACACCTATCAGTATTTGTGAGGATGTGCCTGTTGTGGTTGCAAACGTTACTATTTTTAACGGACTTTGTTATTCTTGATATTCCCGAGGACGATAGTATGTCTATTATTCTTGGAAGACCCTTTTTGAATACTGCAGGGGCTGTTATTGATTGCACTAAAGGCAATGTCACTTTTCATGTTAATGGTAATGAGCATACGGTACACTTTCCGAGGAAACAACCTCAAGTTCATAGTATCAACTCTATTGGAAAAATTCCATCGATTATATTTGGAGGTTTTGAATTTCCTCTTCCTACTGTCAAGAAGAAATATGATATTCTTATTATTGGGGATGTGCATATCCCCGTTGAGGTAAAATAGTGTTATTCGAAATTTCTCCGGTTCCATGTTATTCGAAATAAGTTCGTTAACAAGACTTGATCAACCTTGTTAGTGGATTCCTTTTGATGATCATGAGATGGATGAAACTAGAAGGCACAACCTTCTGTACCCCACTTTTACTTTCTGTTATTTATATAAATAAAATAAAAATAGTGTTTTCTATCTATTATCTGATTATTCGTGCAATATAAAAATACCCCGAAAATAAAAGTTCTCCAAATGCCCTGAAATTTAAATATGATTTTTCTAGAATATTTGAGAATATTTGGCACTCAGAACACAGCAGGGGGGTCATCCACCTGTCCACGAAGGTGGAGGGCGCGCCCTACCACCCTGGCCGCGCCCCCTACCTCGTGGGCCCATGGTGGCCCTCCTCCACTTATCCTTTCACCCACACACTCCTTCCTCCCACAAACACGAATATCCAGCTCAAACCCGAGTCCAAGCTCATTTTGCTGCCATTTTCGATCTCCTTGCTCAAAGCACCTCTCACAAAACTGCTTGGGGAGATTGTTCCTTGGTATGTGACTCCTCCATTGGTCCAATTAGTTTTTGTTCTAGTGCTTTATTCATTGCAAATTTGTGCTGCCTAGGTGACCATGTTCTTGAACTTGCATGTCAAATTTATATGGTCAAAAGTAGTTTTGATGCATGATATAGGCCCTAGGCACTTGTAGGAGTAGTTGCTATCAATATTATTGAGTTTGGTTTACTTTTATTTTGAAGTTACTAAAAATTTCAGAAATTTTTCAGAGGAAGAAATATGCTTAGGAAAATGTTCCAACGTGGTTCCTCAAGGAAGCAAGGACCCAGGCTTGCAATGCGTGATGCTGATGAAGAGCCACCAAGAGACGCTCCAATGCGTCCTTGTGAATGGCCTTCTGAAAACTTTATGGATCGAGCAGGAATTAAGGAAGAATTTAACGCATATTTGCGTAACGCGGATCTTGTGAGCTTCGAGGAAGAGAAGTGCAGCCAGTATCACTATCTCACTAGATCCTTTGTGAGGAGGTTTGAATTTTCATCTTCACGTAATTCTCCAACTGTCCTGTTTGATCTTTATGAAAATTCTTACACTATGGACTTAGAGGATTTTACCACTGCTTGCAAACTTCCACAATGGGGTAGTGTCAGGGAACCTCGCAAATCTAAATTTAGAGATTTTCTTGCTAGTATAACTGTGGGGGAATCTAGAGATATAACACAAGCTACTATAGGGAGCATTCACTTTCCTGCTATACATTATTTTGCTCTCTTCATAGGTAGATGCATTAATGGTAAAGATGAGGCATGTCACATGTGTGTCCCTGACCTCAGTATTCTTAGAAGTGCCATGTTAGGAGACAAATCTTACAATTTAGGGGCCATTGTTGCACGTAGGTTGCATCTTAATAGATTTAATGGAGATTTCTTTGGTGGAATTTATGCAACCCGCATAGCTAATTTTCTTGGTGTAGCCATACGCGAAGATGATATTGAGATGCCTCCTGCTTATTTGGATTATGAGGCTATGGTTCACCACCAGTTTGTCGAGAGGAATGAATCACCTCTCCAATATCGCTTAATCTTTGAGAGATGTCGTGCTGTCCGTATTACTCTCCCCGCTCCTGCCTTCTTTGATTATCAGGCAAAAGGAACATATGTTATTACCAGAGAGGAGGCAGATGAGTACGAGAGGAGGGCGGAGGCCGCTCGTCGCCACGCTGCAGCTCAGGAGGCGATAGCCGCTGCATCTCAGTACGACCCCAACTATTATTATGGATATCCGCCAGGCCAACCGTGGCATAGACCAACTTAGGCCAAAAGCCTAAGCTTGGGGGAGTACGTATTTCTCACCGACATTATATTCATGCTCCCACACTTATTGCTAGATGTCGGTGCTCATACTTTTTCATTATATCATCCATGCTAGTTTATTTCCCTTTTTATGCTTTCTTCTTGTGTGTTTAATAAACCTTAATAAAAACCAAAAAAAATTTAGTTGTAGCTTTTAATTAGTTTACTTTCCATGCCTATAGTAGTAATTAAAAAGAAAACCCAAAAAGATTTCCTGTTCTTCTTTTACTTGTTGGGAGCTTTCCCGTGTAAATAGTTTTATTTCTTTTCTTTTCTTTGGGGGTCGATAGGAGAAGACCATAATTAAATTGTTGAAGTAGCTCTTATATGCATTATTGTTGATCTAACAAAAGAGCCCATATTGCCTTGTCTTCTCCTGTTTATTGAATGCTTGCAGATTCCACCTTAGTCCAATGCACGTGCACTATTATTATTATTCACATCGTTCGGTCGTGCAAGTGAAAGGCAATTATGACGATATATGATGGACTGACTGAGATGAGAAAAGCTGGTATGAACTCGACCTCTCTTGTTTTTGTAAATATGATTAGTTCATCGTTCCTGATTCAGCTTATTATGAATAAACATGTTTGCAATGAGAACTAGAGATCATAGTTTCTTGTGCCATGCTTGATTAGCTAGGAGCTTATAATGGTTTACCTTGCATGCCAATATGCTATTAAAATGGTTGTGATGTGGTATGATAGGGTGGTATCCTCCTCTGAATGATTTAAGTGACTTGACTTGGCGCATGTTCACGCATGTAGTTGAAACAAAATCAACATAGCCTTCACGATATTTATGTTCATGGTGGATTATATCCTACTCATGCTTGCATTTGGTGTTGATTAATTTTAATGCATGTTCATGACTGTTGTCGCTCTCTAGCTGGCCGCTTCCCAGACTTTTGCTAGCCTTCACCTGTACTAAGCGGGAATACTGCTTGTGCATCCAACTCCATAGACCCCAAAGTTATTCCACATGAGTCCACCATACCTACCTATATACGGTATCTACCCACCGTTCCAAGTAAATTTGTATGTGCCAAACTCTAAACCTTCAAATAAATATCCTGTTTTGTATGCTCGAATAGCTCATGTATCAACTAGGGATGTCCGTATCTTCCATGTTAGGCGAGTTATTCTCAAGAGGAGTGGACTCCGCTCCTCACTCACGAGAAAGTGGCTAGTCACCGGGATGCCTAGTCCCATGCTTTATGCAAATCAAATCAAAATAATTGCAAACAAAACTCCCCCTGGGACTCTTGTTAGTTGGAGGCACTCGTTGTTTCGAGCAAGCCATGGATTGATGCTTGTTGGTGGAGGGGGAGTATAAACTTTACCATTCTGTTTGGGAACCGCCTATAATGTGTGTAGCATGGAAGATATTGCCATCTCTTGGTTGTTATGTTGACAATGAAAGTATACCGCTCAAAATATTATTCACCTCTATTTCAATACCGAGCTCTGGCACCTCTACAAATCACTGCTCCCCTCTGCGAAGGGCCTATCTATTTACTTTTATGTTGAGTCATCATCCTCTTATTAAAAAGCACCAGTTGGAGAGCACCGCTGTCATTTGCATTCATTACTGTTAGTTTACATAGAGTATGACTTGATTGGATCTCTTTTACCATGAATTACAATGTCTAGTCTTGATCTTTAAAGGAGCTCTGCTTTTGTGTTTTGCGGTCTCAGAAAGGGCTAGCGAGATACCATCTTGTTATATCATATTATGATTGTTTTGAGAAAGTGTTGTCATCCGAGATTTATTATTATTGCTCACTAGTTGATTATGCCATTGATATGAGTAAACTTGAGACCTAAGCGTTATTGTGAATGTGATTAGTCATAATCTTTGCTGAAAACTTGAATGCTGGCTTTACATATTTACAACAACAAGAGCAAACAGAGTTTGTAAAAAATTTTCTTTATCACTTTCAGTTTATGAACTGAATTTCTTGAGGACAAGCAAAGGTTTAAGCTTGGGGGAGTTGATACGTCTCCGTCGTATCTACTTTTCCAAACACTTTTGCCCTTGTTTTGGACTCTAACTTGCATGATTTGAATGGAACTAACCCGGACTGGCGTTGTTTTCAGCAGAATTACCATGGTGTTATTTATGTGCAGAAACAAAAATTCTCGGAATGACCTGAAACTTCACGGAACATCTATTCGGAAATAATAAAAAATCCTTGCAAAAGATGAAGACCAGGGGGCCCACCACCTGTCCACGAGGGTGGGGGCGCGCCTGCCACCCTAGGGCGCGCTCCCCTACCTTGTGGGCCCCTTAGAGCTCCTCCGACCTCAACTCCAACTCTATATATTTTCTTTCAGGGAGAAAAAAATTGGAGAGAAGAATTCATCATGTTTTACGATACGGAGCCGCCGCCAAGCCGTAAAACCTCTCGGGAGGGCCGATATGGAGTCCGTTGGGGCTCCGGAGAGGGGAATCCATCGCCATCGTCATCATCAACCATCTTCCATCACTAATTTCATGATGCTCACCGCCGTGCGTGAGTAATTCCATCGTAGGCTTGCTGGACGGTGATGGGTTGGATGGGATCTATCATGTAATCGAGTTAGTTTTGTTAGGGTTTGATCCCTAGTATCCACTATGTTCTGAGATTGATGTTGCTATGACTTTGCTATGCTTAATGCTTGTCACTATGGCCCGAGTGCCATGATTTCAGATCTGAACCTATTATGTTTTCATCAATATATGAGAGTTCTTGATCCTATCTTTCAAGTCTATAGTCACCTATTATGTGTTATGATCCGTTAACCCTGAAGTGACAATAATTGGGATACTTACCGGTGATTACCGTAGTTTGAGGAGTTCATGTATTCACTATGTGTTAATGCTTTGGTCCGGTACTCTATTAAAAGGAGGCCTTAATATCCCTTAGTTACCATTAGGACTCCGCTGCCACGGGAGGGTAGGACAAAAGATGTCATGCAAGTTCTTTTCCATAAGCACGTATGACAATATTCGGAATACATGCCTACATTACATTGATGAACTGGAGCTAGTTCTGTGTCACCCTATGTTATGATTGTTACATGATGAACCGCATCCGGCATAATTCTCCATCACCGATCCATTGCCTACGAGCTTTCCATATATTGTTCTTCGCTTATTTACTTTTCCATTGCTATTACTATCATCACTACAAAATACCAAAAACATTACTTTTGCTACTGTTACCTTTTGCTACCGCTACCACTACTATCATATTACTTTGCTACTAAACACTTGGTTGTAGATATTAAGTTTCCAGGTGTGGTTGAATTGACAACTCAGCTGCTAATACTTCAGAATATTCTTTGCTCCCCTTGTGTCAAATCAATAAATTTGGGTTGAATACTCTACCCTCGAAAACTGTTGGGATCCCCTATACTTGTGGGTTATCACAGGCCTCCAGCTTCTTCTTGAAGGTCCTGGTCTTGAGGCCCCTCAGGACCTCCGCGTTAGCATGCTCGGCCTGACCGTTACTCCTGGGGTGGGCCACCGAAGCGTAGCAGATCTCCTTTCCAAGGTTAGCACAGTAGGTTTTGAAGAGGTTGCTAGTAAACTGCGAACCGTTATCTATGCTGATGCGGTTGGGGACCCCGAAGCGGCTCACGAGTCCCTTGATGAACTTGACAGCAGAGCCGGCTGGAATGGTACGGACGGCTTCCACTTCCGCCCACTCGGTGAACTTGTCGATGGCGACGTAGAGATAGCGGTAGCCCCCTGGAGCCCGGGGAAACGGGCCTAGGATGTCCAGCCCCCAGACCGCAAACGGCCATGTGAGCGGGATGGTTTGGAGGCCTGAGCAGGCTGATGGAAGATACGTCTCCGTCGTATCTATAATTTTTTATTGTTCCATGCCAATATTATTCAACTTTCATATACTTTTTGGCAACTTTTTATATTATTTTTGGGACTAACATATTGATCCAGTGCCCAGTGCTAGTTCCTGTATGTTGCATGTTTTTGGTTTCGCAGAATATCCATATCAAACGGAGTCCAAACGGGATAAAAACGGGCGGAGCTTATTTTTGGAAAATATGGAAAATTCGGAAGGAAAATCAACGCGAACTAGTGCCCGAGGTGGTCACGAGGCAGCCCCCCCCCCAGGGCGCGCCCCCTACCCTCGTGAGCCCACCGTAAGGCGGTTGACGCTCTTCTTTTGCCACAAGAAAGCTAATGTTCAGGAAAAAATCACGGCGAAGGTTTCATGCCAATCGGAGTTACGGATCTCCATATATATATGAAACGGTGAAACAGAGCCAGAACAGAACGCAGAACCAGAGAGAAACAGAGAGATAGATCCAATCTCGGAGGGGCTCTTGCCCCTCCCATGCCATGGAGGCCAAGGACCAGAGGGGAAACCCTTCTCCCATATAGGGAGGAGGTCAAGGAAGAAGAAGACGAAGGGCCCCCCTCTCCCCTTCTCTTCTTGTGGCGCCGGAACGCTGCCGTGGCCATCATCATCATCACCGCGATCTTCACCAACACCTCTGCCATCTTCACCAACATCTCCATCACCTTCCCCCCTCTATCTACAACGGTCCACTCTCCCGCAACCCGCTGTACCCTCTACTTGAACATGGTGCTTTATGCTTCATATTATTATCCAATGATGTGTTGCCATCCTATGATGTCTGAGTAGATTTTTGTTGTCCTATCGGTGGTTGATGAATTGCTATGATTGATTTAATTTGCTCGTGGTTATGTTGCAGTCCTTTGGTGCCCATCATATGAGCGCGCGCGTGGATCACACCATAGGGTTAGTTGTATGTTGATAGGACTATGTATTGGAGGGCAAGAGTGACAAAATCTTCAACCTAGCATAGAAATTGATGCATACGGGATTGAAGGGGACCAATATATATTAATGTTATGGTTGGGTTTTACCTTAATGAACATTAGTAGTTGCGGATGCTTGCTAATAGTTCCAATCATAAGTGCATAGAATTCCAAGTAAGGGATGACATGCTAGCAGTGGCCTCTCACATAATACTTGCTGTCGGTCTAGTAAAGTAGTCAATTGCTTAAGGGACAATTTCGCAACTCCTACCACCACTTTTCCACACTCGCTATATTTACTTTAGTTGCTTCTTTACCTTAACATCCCCTAGTTTTATTTTCGTGCTCTTTACTTTCTTGCAAACCTATCCAACAACTTCTACAAAGTACTTCTAGTTTCATACTTGTTCTAGGTAAAGCGAACGTCAAGCGTGCGTAGAGTTATATCGGCGGTCGATAGAACTTGAGGGATTATTTGTTCTACCTTTAGCTCCTCGTTGGGTTCGACACTCTTACTTATCGAAAACTGTTGCGATCCCCTATACTTGTGGGTTATCAAGACCTTTTTCTAGCGCCATTGCCGGGGAGCAATAGCGTGGGGTGAATATTCTCATGTGTGCTTGTTTGCTTTATCACTAAGTAAGTTTTATTTTCTATTCTTAGTTGTTCTCTATCTTTAATTATGGATATGGAACACGAAATACCAAAAAAAATTAGGTGTACTTTCTGCTCATGGAGATGGGGAACCTCCTGAAACCCTCGATGCTGGTTATGTCAAAGATATTATGTACTACTTTAATAATCCTGAGAAAACCCCATTCAATTATGTAATGGGAGTAACGTTGGATCAACGTGAATACTTTAGGGATTACCGCTTGACACAAAAAGGGAAACTATTATGGGATCAAATTCATATACTGAATTGGTATGCTAGGCAACTATGCTTGAGATATGATTATACTTGTTGCTCTAAGGTGAAGGCTCCACACCTTCCCTTTTCATGTGAATTTAATGATAATGAAACCTTAGCTTCTTATGCTAATGGTATATATGATTACTATGATGTGGAACAAATAGAAGAATTTGTTGCTTTTAAGGGTGCTTATGAAATTGAATATATGTTGATGATGCTGTTTATAGACCTGAAAATTTAGCTATCCTGAAATATTGTTATGAGAATTATGAATACAATTACGAAATTAATGCGCTTATTAAGAAAGTCTCCGCTTTCCAAGAAGAGACTAATATTTTGCAGGAGTCTATGGAAGAAGAAATTGATGAAACTGTGAGCTCATTGGATGAAAAAGATGAGGAAGAGAGCGAAGAACAAAAGGAGGAAGAGCGGATTGATCACCCATGCCCACCTTCTAATGAGAGTAACTCTTCAACTCATACATTGTTTAATTTCCCTTCGTGCTTACCGAAGGATGAATGCTATGATAATTGCTATGATCCCGTCGATTCTTTTGAAATATCCCTTTTTGATGATGCTTGCTATGCTTGTGGCCAAGTTGCCAATATGAATTGTGCTTATGGAGATGAACTTGCTATAGTTCCTTATTTTAAACATGAAATTGTTGCTATTGCACCCACGCATGATAGTCCTATTATCTTTTTGAATTCTCCAAACTACACTACATCGGAGAAGTTTGCACTTATTAAGGATTACATTGATGGGTTGCCTTTTACCGATGCACATGATGATTTTGATGAGTATAATATGCAATTATTATGAGAGAGGAACTATATCTCCACCTCTCTATGTTTCCAACATGATAAAATTGCAAGAAACTGTTTATACTATGCATTGGCCTTTACTAGGTGTGCATGAATTGTTCTTTTATGACATGTCAATGCATATGAAGAGAGTTATACTTCGTCATTGCTTGATATATGTTGCTTTGCGCTCACTACTAAATTACATATCATTGTTAATTAAAATCGGCTTTGATATACCTTGGGATCCGGGTGGATTCACTACTTGAGCACTATATGCCTACCTTAATGGCTTTAAAGAAAGCGCTGCCAGGGAGACAACCTGGAAGTTTTAGAGAGTCATTTATTTCTGTTGAGTGCTTTCATATAGTTTGAAAACAACAAAAATAAAGAGGGGAACACAAAACTTTTCAAAAAGGAAAGTGAAAGTGAGATTGACAAGCATTGTTGAAGTGGGAGAGCTCCTTGAACTTTGTTCATGCTCACGGCAACTTTGTGAATCTTGATTACAGAAACTTTTCAACAAAAATAATTATCCCCTTGTAAAATGCCATTGTATTATAAAAATAATATGCCAAGGTTTGCCTTTAGGATGTTTACATTTGCTTGATCGCTTGTACGGTGCAGGACAGAAACTTTGGCTGTAGTGCGCGATTTTACATTTTTAGCTGGAACGTCAAATGGTTCTGATTCTTTTTGCACTGTCTTCCTATACAAATTGTATATTTTTACTAATTTTGGTAGAATATTTCAAGTATCATAAGTATGGTGAATGTTCAAATTATTACAGACTGTTCTGTTTTAGACAGATTCTGTTTTTGATGCATAGTTTGCTTGTTTTGATGAAACTATCAATTTATATCAGTGGATTAAGCCATGAAAAAGTTATACTACAGTAGACACAATGCAAAAATAAAATATGAATTGGTTTGCAATAGTACTTATTGAAGGAAATATGCCCTAGAGGCAATAATAAAGTTATTATTTATTTCCTTATATCATGATAAATGTTTATTATTCATGCTAGAATTGTATTAATCGGAAACATAATACATGTGTGAATACATAGACAAACAGAGTGTCACTAGTATGCCTCTACTAGACTAGCTCGTTAATCAAAGATGGTTATGTTTCCTAACCATGGACAAAGAGTTGTTATTTGATTAACGGGATCACATCATTAGGTGAATGATCTGATTGACATGACCCATTCCATTAGCTTAGCACCCGATCGTTTAGTATGTTGCTATTGCTTTCTTCATGACTTATACATGTTCCTATGACTATGAGATTATGCAACTCCCGTTTGCCGGAGGAACACTTTGTGTGCTACCAAACGTCACAACGTAACTGGGTGATTACAAAGGTGCTCTACAGGTGTCTCCAAAGGTACATGTTGGGTTGGCGTATTTCAAGATTAGGATTTGTCACTCCGATTGTCGGAGAGGTATCTCTGGGCCCTCTCGGTAATGCACGTCACATAAGCCTTGCAAGCATTGCAACTAATGAGTTAGTTGTGAGATGATGTATTACGGAACGAGTAAAGAGACTTGCTAGTAACGAGATTGAACTAGGTATTGAGATACCGACGATCGAATCTCGGGCAAGTAACATACCGATGACAAAGGGAACAACGTATGTTGTTATGCGGTCTGACCGATAAAAGATCTTCGTAGAATATGTAGGAGCCAATATGAGCATCCAGGTTCCGCTATTGGTTATTGACCGGAGACATGTCTCGGTCATGTCTACATTGTTATCGAACCCGTAGGGTCCACACGCTTAAGGTTTCGATGACAGTTATATTATGAGTTTATGCATTTTGATGTACCGAAGTTTGTTCGGAGTCCCGGATGTGATCACAGACATGACGAGGAGTCTCGAAATGGTCGAGACATAAAGATTAACATATTGGAAGCCTATATTTGGATATCGGAAGTGTTCTGGGTGAAATCGGGATTTTACCGGAGTACCGGGAGGTTACCGGAACCCCCCGGGAGGTATATGGGCCTTAGTGGGCCTTAGTGGAAGAGAGGAGAGGTGGCCAGGGCTGGGCCGCGCGCCCCTCCCCCCTAGTCCAAATAGGACAAGGAGAGGGGGCCGGCGCCCCCCTTCCCTCTCTCTCTCCTCTTTCCCCTCCTCCCGAATCCTATTCCAACTAGGAAAGGGGGGGATCCTACTCCCGGAGGGAGTAGGACTCCTCCTGGCGCGCCCTCTCCTGGCCGGCCGCACCCCCCCTTTGATCCTTTATATACGGAGGCAGGGAGCACCCCAAGAGACACAAGTTGATCCACGTGATCATATTCTTAGCCGTGTGCGGTGCCCCCTTCCACCATAGTCCTCGATAATATTGTAGCGGTGCTTAGGCGAAGCCCTGCGATGGTAGTACATCAAGATCGTCACCACGCCGTCGTGCTGACGGAACTCTTCCCCGACACTTTGCTGGATCGGAGTCCGGGGATCGTCATCGAGCTGAACGTGTGCTAGAACTCGGAGGTGCCGTAGTTTCGGTGCTTGATCGGTCGGGCCGTGAAGACGTACGACTACATCAACCACGTTGTGCTAACGCTTCCGTTGTCGATCTACAAGGGTACGTAGATAACACTCTCCCCTCTCGTTGCTATGCATCACCATGATCTTGCGTGTGCGTAGGAATTTTTTTGAAATTACTACGTTACACAACAGTGGCATCCGAACCTAGGTTTTATATGTTGATGTTATATGCACGAGTAGAACACAAGTGTGTTGTGTGCGATATAAGTCATACTGCTTACCAGCATGTCATACTTTGGTTTGGCGGTATTGTTGGACGAAGCGTCCCAGACCGACATTACGCGTACGCTTACGCGAGACCGGTTCTCCCGACGTGCTTTGCACAAAGGTGGCTAGCGGGTGACAGTTTCTCCAACTTTAGTTGAACCGAGTGTGGCTACGCCCGGTCCTTGCGAAGGTTAAAACAGCACCAACTTGACAAACTATCATTGTGGTTTTGATGCGTAGGTAAGATTGGTTCTTGCTTAAGCCCGTAGCAGCCACGTAAAACATGCAACAACAAAGTAGAAGACGTCTAACTTGTTTTTGCAGGGCATGTTGTGATGTGGTATGGTCAAGACATGATGCTAAATTTTATTGTATGAGATGATCATGTTTTGTAATCGAGTTATCGGCAACTGGCAGGAGCCATATGGTTGTCGCTTTATTGTATGCAATGCAATCGCGCTGTAATGCTTTACTTTATCACTAAGCGGTAGCGATAGTCATGGAAGCATAAGATTGGCGAGACGACAACGATGCTACGATGGAGATCAAGGTGTCGCGCCGGTGACGATGGTGATCATGACGGTGCTTCGAAGATGGAGATCACAAGCACAAGATGATGATGGCCATATCATATCACTTATATTGATTGCATGTGATGTTTATCTTTTACGCATCTTATCTTGCTTTGATTGACAGTAGCATTATAAGATGACCTCTCACTAATTATCAAGAAGTGTTCTCCCTGAGTATGCACCGTTGCGAAAGTTCTTCGTGCTGAGACACCGCGTGATGATCGGGTGTGATAGGCTCTAAGTTCAAATACAATGGGTGCAAAACAGTTGCACACGCGGAATACTCAGGTTATACTTGACGAGCCAAGCATATACAGATATGGCCTCGGAACACGGAGACCGAAAGGTCGAGCGTGAATCATATAGTAGATATGATCAACATAGTGATGTTCACCAATGAAGCTACTCCATCTCACGTGATGATCGGACATGGTTTAGATGATTTGGATCACGTAATCACTTAGAGGATTAGAGGGATGTCTATCTAAGTGGGAGTTCTTTAAGTAATATGATTAATTGAACCTAAATTTATCATGAAATTAGTACCTGATAGTATCTTGCTTATTCATGTTTGATTGTAGATAGATGGCCCGTGCTGTTGTTCCGTTGAATTTTGATGCGTTCCTTGAGAAAGAAAAGTTGAAAGATGATGGTAGCAATTACACGGACTGGGTCCGTAACTTGAGGATTATCCTCATTGCTGCACAGAAGAATTACGTCCTAGAAGCACCGCTGGGTGCCAGGCCTGCTGCTGGAGCAACACCAGATGTTATGAACGTCTGGCAGAGCAAAGATGATGACTACTCGATAGTTCAGTGTGCCATGCTTTACGGCTTAGAATCGGGACTTCAACGACGTTTTGAACGTCATGGAGCATATGAGATGTTCCAGGAGTTGAAGTTAATATTTCAAGCAAATGCCCGGATTGAGAGATATGAAGTCTCCAATAAGTTCTATAGCTGTAAGATGGAGGAGAACAGTTCTGTCAGTGAGCATATACTCAAAATGTCTGGGTATAATAATCACTTGATTCAATTGGGAGTTAATCTTCCAGATGATTGCATCATTGACAGAATTATCCAGTCACTGCCACCAAGCTACAAGAGCTTCGTGATGAACTATAATATGCAAGGGATGAATAAGACTATTCCCGAGCACTTCGCAATGCTGAAAGCTGCGGAGGTAGAAATCAAGAAGGAGCATCAAGTGTTGATGGTCAACAAGACCACTAGTTTCAAGAAAAAGGGCAAAGGGAAGAAGAAGGGGAACTTCAAAAAGAACAGCAAGCAAGTTGCTGCTCAAGAGAAGAAACCCAAACCTGGACCTAAGCCTGAAACTGAGTGCTTCTACTGCAAGCAGACTGGTCACTGGAAGCGGAACTGCCTCAAGTATTTGGCGGATAAGAAGGATGGCAAGGTGAACAAAGGTATATGTGATATACATGTTATTGATGTGTACCTTACTAATGCTCGCAGTAGCACCTGGGTATTTGATACTGGTTCTGTTGCTAATATTTGCAACTCGAAACAGGGACTACGGATTAAGCGAAGATTGGCTAAGGACGAGGTGACGATGCGCGTGGGAAATGGTTCCAAAGTCGATGTGATCGCAGTCGGCACGCTACCTCTACATCTACCTTCGGGATTAATATTAGACCTAAATAATTGTTATTTGGTGCCAGCGTTAAGCATGAACATTATATCTGGATCTTGTTTGATGCGAGACGGTTATTCATTTAAATTAGAGAATAATGGTTGTTCTATTTACATGAGTAATATCTTTTATGGTCATGCACCCTTAAAGAGTGGTCTATTCTTATTAAATCTCGATAGTAGTGACACACATATTCATAGTGTTGAAACCAAAAGATGCAAAGTTGATAATGATAGTGCAACTTATTTGTGGCACTGCCGTTTAGGTCATATCGGTATAAAGCGCATGAAGAAACTTCATACTGATGGGCTTTTGGAACCACTTGATTATGAATCACTTGGTACTTGCGAACCGTGCCTTATGGGTAAGATGACAAAAACACCGTTCTCCGGTACTATGGAGAGAGCAACAGATTTGTTGGAAATCATACATACAGATGTATGTGGACCGATGAATGTTGAGGCTCGTGGCGGATATCGTTATTTTCTCACCTTCACAGATGACTTAAGCAGATATGGGTATATCTACTTAATGAAACACAAGTCTGAAACATTTGAAAAGTTCAAAGAATTTCAGAGTGAAGTTGAAAATCATCGTAACAAGAAAATAAAATTCCTACGATCTGATCGTGGAGGAGAATATTTGAGTTACGAGTTTGGTGTACATTTGAAACAATGTGGAATAGTTTCGCAACTCACGCCACCCGGAACACCACAGCGTAATGGTGTGTCCGAACGTCGTAATCGTACTTTACTAGATATGGTGCGATCTATGATGTCTCTTACTGATTTACCGCTATCGTTTTGGGGATACGCTCTAGAGACGGCCGCATTCACGTTAAATAGGGCACCATCAAAATCCGTTGAGACGACGCCTTATGAACTGTGGTTTGGCAAGAAACCAAAGTTGTCGTTTCTAAAAGTTTGGGGCTGCGATGCTTATGTGAAAAAACTTCAACCTGATAAGCTCGAACCCAAATCGGAGAAATGTGTCTTCATAGGATATCCAAAGGAAACTATTGGATACACCTTCTATCACAGATCCGAAGGCAAGACTTTTGTTGCTAAATTCGGAAACTTTCTGGAGAAGGAATTTCTCTCGAAAGAAGTGAGTGGGAGGAAAGTAGAACTTGACGAGGTAACTGTACCTACTCCCTTATTGGAAAGTAGTACATCACAGAAACCTGTTTCTGTGACACCTACACCAATTAGTGAGGAAGCTAATGATAATGATCATGAAACTTCAGAACAAGATACTACTGAACCTCGTAGATCAACCAGAGTGAGTCCGTGCCAGAGTGGTACGGTAATCCTGTTCTGGAAGTCATGCTACTAGATCATGATGAACCTACGAACTATGAAGAAGCGATGGTGAGCCCAGATTCCGCAAAATGGCTTGAAGCCATGAAATCTGAGATGGGATCCATGTATGAGAACAAAGTATGGACTTTGGTTGACTTGCCCAATGATCGGCAAGCAATTGAGAATAAATGGATCTTCAAGAAGAAGACTGACGCTGACGGTAATATTACTGTCTACAAAGCTCGACTTGTCGCAAAAGGTTTTCGGCAAGTTCAAGGGATTGACTACGATGAGACCTTCTCACCCGTAGCGATGCTTAAGTCTGTCCGAATCATGTTAGCAATTGCCGCATTTTATGATTATGAAATTTGGCAGATGGATGTCAAAACTGCATTCCTGAATGGATTTCTGGAAGAAGAGTTGTATATGATGCAACCAGAAGGTTTTGTCGATCCAAAGGGAGCTAACAAAGTGTGCAAGCGCCAGCGATCCATTTATGGACTGGTGCAAGCCTCTCGGAGTTGGAATAAACGCTTTGATAGTGTGATCAAAGCATTTGGTTTTATACAGACTTTTGGAGAAACCTGTATTTACAAGAAAGTGAGTGGGAGCTCTGTAGCATTTCTGATATTATATGTGGATGACATATTACTAATTGGAAATGATATAGAATTTCTGGATAGCATAAAGGGATACTTGAATAAGAGTTTTTCAATGAAAGACCTCGGTGAAGCTTCTTACATATTAGGCATTAAGATCTATAGAGATAGATCAAGACGCTTAATTGGACTTTCACAAAGCACATACCTTGACAAAGTTTTGACGAAGTTCAAAATGGATCAAGCAAAGAAAGGGTTCTTGCCTGTGTTACAAGGTGTGAAGTTGAGTAAGACTCAATGCCCGACCACTGCAGAAGATAGAGAGAAAATGAAAGATGTTCCCTATGCTTCAGCCATAGGCTCTATCATGTATGCAATGCTGTGTACCAGACCTGATGTGTGCCTTGCTATAAGTCTAGCAGGGAGGTACCAAAGTAATCCGGAGTGGATCACTGGACAGCGGTCAAGAACATCCTGAAATACCTGAAAAGGACTAAGGATATGTTTCTCGTTTATGGAGGTGACAAAGAGCTCATCGTAAATGGTTACGTTGATGCGAGCTTTGACACTGATCCGGATGATTCTAAATCGCAAACCGGATACGTGTTTACATTAAACGATGGAGCTGTCAGTTGGTGCAGTTCTAAACAAAGCGTCGTGGCGGGATCTACGTGTGAAGCGGAATACATAGCTGCTTCGGAAGCAGCAAATGAAGGAGTCTGGATGAAGGAGTTCATATCCGATCTAGGTGTCATACCTAGTGCATCGGGTCCAATGAAAATCTTTTGTGACAATACTGGTGCAATTGCCTTGGCAAAGGAATCCAGATTTCACAAGAGAACCAAGCACATCAGGAGACGCTTCAATTCCATCCGGGATCTAGTCCAGGTGGGAGACATAGAGATTTGCAAGATACATACGGATCTGAATGTAGCAGATCCGTTGACTAAGCCTCTTCCACGAGCAAAACATGATCAGCACCAAGGCTCCATGGGTGTTAGAATCATTAATATATAATCTAGATTATTGACTCTAGTGCAAGTGGGAGACTGAAGGAAATATGCCCTAGAGGCAATAATAAAGTTATTATTTATTTCCTTATATCATGATAAATGTTTATTATTCATGCTAGAATTGTATTAATCGGAAATATAATACATGTGTGAATACATAGACAAACAGAGTGTCACTAGTATGCCTCTACTAGACTAGCTCGTTAATCAAAGATGGTTATGTTTCCTAACCATGGACAAAGAGTTGTTATTTGATTAATGGGATCACATCATTAGGTGAATGATCTGATTGACATGACCCATTCCATTAGCTTAGCACCCGATCGTTTAGTATGTTGCTATTGCTTTCTTCATGACTTATACATGTTCCTATGACTATGAGATTATGCAACTCCCGTTTGCCGGAGGAACACTTTGTGTGCTACCAAACGTCACAACGTAACTAGGTGATTATAAAGGTGCTCTACAGGTGTCTCCAAAGGTACATGTTGGGTTGGCGTATTTCGAGATTAGGATTTGTCACTCCGATTGTCGGAGAGGTATCTCTGGGCCCTCTCGGTAATGCACATCACATAAGCCTTGCAAGCATTGCAACTAATGAGTTAGTTGTGAGATGATGTATTACGGAACGAGTAAAGAGACTTGCCGGTAACGAGATTGAACTAGGTATTGAGATACCGACGATCGAATCTCGGGCAAGTAACATACCGATGACAAAGGGAACAACGTATGTTGTTATGTGGTCTGACCGATAAAAGATCTTCGTAGAATATGTAGGAGCCAATATGAGCATCCAGGTTCCGCTATTGGTTATTGACCGGAGACATGTCTCGGTCATGTCTACATTGTTCTCGAACCCGTAGGGTCCGCACGCTTAAGGTTTCGATGATAGTTATATTATGAGTTTATGCATTTTGATTTACCGAAGTTTGTTCGGAGTCCCGGATGTGATTACGTACATGACGAGGAGTCTCGAAATGGTCGAGACATAAAGATTGATATATTGGAAGCCTATATTTGGATATCGGAAGTGTTCCGGGTGAAATCGGGATTTTACCGGAGTACCGGGAGGTTATCGGAACCCCCCGGGAGGTATGTGGGCCTTAGTGGAAGAGAGGAGAGGTGGCCAGGGCTGGGCCGCGCGCCCCTCCCCCCTAGTCCGAATAGGACAAGGAGAGGGGGCCGGCGCCCCCCTTCCTTCTCTCTCTCCTCTTTCCCCTCCTCCCGAATCCTATTCCAACTAGGAAAGGGGGGAATCCTACTCCCGAAGGGAGTAGGACTCCTCCTGGCGCGCCCTCTCCTGGCCGGCCGCACCCCCCCTTTGATCCTTTATATACGGAGGCAGGGAGCACCCCAAGAGACACAAGTTGATCCACGTGATCATATTCTTAGCCGTGTGCGGTGCCCCCTTCCACCATAGTCCTCGATAATATTGTAGCTGTGCTTAGCAGAAGCCCTGCGACGGTAGTACATCAAGATCGTCACCACGCCGTCGTGCTGACGGAACTCTTCCCCGACACTTTGCTGGATCGGAGTCCGGGTATCGTCATCGAGCTGAACGTGTGCTAGAACTCGGAGGTGCCGTAGTTTCGGTGCTTGATCGGTCGGGCCATGAAGACGTACGACTACATCAACCACGTTGTGCTAACGCTTCCGTTGTCGATCTACAAGGGTACGTAGATAAAACTCTCCCCTCTCGTTGCTATGCATCACCATGATCTTGCGTGTGCGTAGGAATTTTTTTGAAATTACTACGTTACCCAACACTTATAGTGGTGATTTGCTTTATTATACTAACGGATCTTACCTAGTCTTCTGTTGAAGTTTTGTGTGGATGAAGTGTTCGATGATCGAGAAGGTCTCGATGTGAGAAGAAGGAAGAGAGGCAAGAGCTCAAGCTTGGGGATGCCCGAGGCACCCCAAGTAAATATTCAAGGAGACTCAAGCGTCTAAGCTTGGGGATGCTGGGGAGGCATCCCCTCTTTCTTCAACAAGTATCGGTATGTTTTCAGATTTGTTTTCGTTCACGTGATATGTGCAATCTTGGAGCGTCTTTTGCTTTAGTTTTATTTTTTATTTTAATGCACCATGCTGGTATGAGATAGTCCTTGGTTGATTTATAGAATGCTCTTTGCACTTCACTTATATCTTTTGAGTATGGCTTTATAGAATGCTTCATGTGCTTCACTTATATCATTTGAAGTTTGGATTGCCTGTTTCTCTTTACATAGAAAACCGTCATTTGTAGAATGCTCTTTTGCTTCACTTAGATTTGTTAGAGCACAGACATACTTTTGTAGAAAGAATTGAACTCTCTTGCTTCACTTATATCTATTTAGAGAGATGACAGGAACTGGTCATTCACATGGTTAGTCATAAAATCCTACATAAACTTGTAGATCGCTGAATATGATATGTTTGATTCCTTGCAATAGTTTTGCGATATAAAGATGGTGATATTAGAGTCATGCTAGTGGGTAGTTGTGGATTGTAGAAATACTTGTGTTGAGGTTTGTGATTCCTGTAGCATGCACGTATGGTGAACCGTTATGTAACGAAGTCGGAGCATGATTTATTTATTGATTGTCTTCCTTATGAGTGGCGGTCGGGGACGAGCGATGGTCTTTTCCTACCAATCTATCCCCCTAGGAGCATGCGCGTAGTACTTTGTTTCGATGACTAATAGATTTTTGCAATAAGTATGTGAGTTCTTTATGACTAATGTTGAGTCCACGGATTATACGCACTCTCACCCTTCCACCATTGCTAGCCTCTCTTGTACCGCGCAACTTTCGCCGGTACCATAAAACCACCATATACCTTCCTCAAAACAGCCACCATACCTACCTATTATGGCATTTCCATAGCCATTCCGAGATATATTGCCATGCAACTTCCATCATCATCATATACATGACTTGAGCATTCATTGTCATATTGCTTTGCATGATCATAAGATAGCTAGCATGATGTTTTCATGGCTTGTCCGTTTTTTATGTCATTGCTACGCTAGATCATTGCACATCCCGGTACACCGCTGGAGGCATTCATATAGAGTCATACTTTGTTCTAGACATTGAGTTGTAAGTAAATAAAAGTGTGATGATCATCATTATTAGAGCACTGCCCCAGTGAGGAAAGGATGATGGAGACTATGATTCCCCCATAAGTCGGGATGAGACTCCGGACTTTACAAAAAAATAAAAGAGGCTAAAGAAGCCCAAATAAAAAAAGGAGGCCAAAGAAGCCCACCAAAAAAACAAAAAAATGAGAGAAAAAGAGAGAAGGGGCAGTGCTACTATCCTTTTTCCACACTTGTGCTTCAAAGTAGCACCATGTTCTTCATATAGAGAGTCTCTTGAGTTATCACTTTCATATACTAGTGGGAATTTTCATTATAGAACTTGGCTTGTATATTCTGATGATGGGCTTCGTCAAATGCCCGAGGTCTTCATGAGCAAGCAAGTTGGATGCACACCCACTTAGTTTCAGTTAGAGCTTTCATACACTTATAGCTCTAGTGCATCCGTTGCATGGCAATCCCTACTCACTCACATTGATATCTATTGATGGGCATCTCCATAGCCCATTGATATGCCTAGTTGATGTGAGACTATCTTCTCCTTTTTGTCTCCTCCACCATCATATTCTATTCCACCTATAGTGCTATGTCCATGGCTCACGCTCATGTATTGCGTGAAAGTGGAAAAGGTTTGAGAACGTCAAAAGTATGAAACAATTGCTTGGCTTGTCATCGGGGTTGTGCATGATTTGAATATTTTGTGTGGTGAAGATGGAGCATAGCCAGACTATATGATTTTGTAGGGATAACTTTCTTTGGCCATGTTATTTTGAAAATACATGATTGCTTTATTAGTATGCTTGAAGCATTATTGTCTTTATGTTAAAAGATAGACTATTGCTTTGAATCACTCGTGTCTTAATATTCATGCCATGATTAAACATATGATCAAGATTATGCTAGGTAGCATTCCACATCAAAAATTAACTTTTTTATCATTTACCTACTCGAGGACGAGCAGGAATTAAGCTTGGGGATGCTGATACGTCTCCGTCGTATCTATAATTTTTGATTGTTCCATGCCAATATTATTCAACTTTCATATACTTTTTGGCAACTTTTTATATTATTTTTGGGACTAACATATTGATCCAGTGCCCAGTGCCAGTTCCTATCTGTTGCATGTTTTTGGTTTCGCAGAATATCCATATCAAACGGAGTCCAAACGGGATAAAAATGGATGGAGCTTATTTTTGGAAAATATGGAAAATTTGGAAGGAAAATCAACGCGAACCAGTGCCCGAGGTGGTCACGAGGCAGGGGGGCGCCTCCCCCCCTAGGGCACGCCCCCTACCCTCGTGAGCCCACCGTAAGGCGGTTGACACTCTTCTTTTGCCGCAAGAAAGCTAATGTTCAGAAAAAAAAACACGGCGAAGGTTTCAGGCCAATCGGAGTTACGGATCTCCATATATATACGAAACGGTGAAACAAAGCCAGAACAGAACGCAGAACCAGAGAGAAACAGAGAGATAGATCCAATCTCGGAGGGGCTCTCGCCCCTCCCATGCCATGGAGGCCAAGGACCAGAGGGGAAACCCTTCTCACATCTAGGGAGGAGGTCAAGGAAGAAGAAGACGAAGGGGCCCCCTTTCCCCTTTTCTTCCTGTGGCGCCGGAACACTGCCGTGGCCATCATCATCATCACCGCGATCTTCACCAACACCTCAGCCATCTTCACCAACATCTCCATCACCTTCCCCCCTCTATCTACAGCGGTCCACTCTCCCGCAACCCGTTGTACCCTCTACTTAAACATGGTGCTTTATGCTTCATATTATTATCCAATGATGTGTTGCCATCCTATGATGTCTGAATAGATTTTTGTTGTCCTATCGGTGGTTGATGAATTGCTATAATTGATTTAATTTGCTTGTGGTTATGTTGATGTCCTTTGGTTCCCATCATATGAGCGCACGCGTGGATCACACCATAGGGTTAGTTGTATGTTGATAGGACTATGTATTGGAGGGCAAGAGTGACAGAGGCTTCAACCTAGCATAGAAATTGATGCATACGGGATTGAAGGGGGACCAATATATCTTAATGCTATGGTTGGGTTTTACCTTAATGAACATTAGTAGTTGCGGATGCTTGCTAATAGTTCCAATCATAAGTGCATAGAATTCCAAGTAAGGGATGACATGCTAGCAGTGGCCTCTCCCACATAATACTTGCTTTCGGTCTAGTAAAGTAGTCAATTGCTTAAGGGACAATTTTGCAACTCCTACCACCACTTTTCCACACTCGCTATATTTACTTTAGTTGCTTCTTTACCTTAACAGCCCCTAGTTTTATTTTCGTGCTCTTTACTTTCTTGCAAACCCATCCAACAACTTCTACAAAGTACTTCTAGTTTCATACTTGTTCTAGGTAAAGCGAACGTCAAGCGTGCATAGAGTTGTATCGGTGGTCGATAGAACTTGAGGGAATATTTGTTCTACCTTTAGCTCCTCATTGGGTTCGACACTCTTACTTATCGAAAAATGTTGCGATCCCCTATACTTGTGGGTTATCAATGGATTTGCTTGGCGTGGAATTGGCAAGCTTCACATGACTTCACCAGCTCGGCCGCGTCGTTGAGTACTCTAGGCCAATAGAACCCACTACGGAACACCTTGCCGACGAGGCTCCGTGATGATGAGCGATGTCCGCAGTCACCGCCGTGTATGTCAATCAGCAACTCCCTTCCTTGATCGCTGAGGATGCAGCGCAGCGTGACATCGTTCGGTCGTTTCCTGTATAACTCGCCGTCTTGGATACAGTATGTCGTGGCCTGCCGGGCCACGCGCTCCACGTCCTCTTCCTTCTCCGGCAGCGTCCCATGCATCAGGTACTCCTTGAATTCCTTGATCCAGCACTCCTCCTGGGGCTCGAGCGCCAAGAGCAGCCGAGCTCCTGAGCTCGGGCCACAGGCTGGGGCTCCCGTGGCCGGGGGCTGTGGGAGTTCCTCCCGAGGCTGAGTCATGCTTGAAAGAGGTGGCGAAGCTGATGGCTTGAAGAGCTGCTCTTCGAAGACGCCGGGCTCTTGCGGTTGCCGCTTGGATGCTCTCCAGGCGATGTCGTCGGCTTCCTTGTTGGTGCCCCGGGGCACGTGCTGCAGCTCCAGGCCCGAGAACTGCTTTTCCATCTTGCGCACCTCCGTGAGATAGGCCTCCATGTGCTCGTCCTTCAGCTCGTACACCTTGTTGGAAAAGTTGACCAGGAGCCGCGAGTCGCCTTTGACGGTGAGGCGCTTCACCCCTAGAGCCACCGCAGCCCTCAGGCCAACTATGAGGCCTTCGTATTCTGCGATGTTGTTGGAGACCTTCTCACCGTGCTGAAAACAGAGTTGCACGGCGTAGTAGAGCTTGTCCTGAGTGGGCGAGATGAGCACTGCTCCAGCCCCCGCGCCCTGATGCGCGAAGGCACCATCGAAATACATGACCCAGCCGTCTGGTGCCTCGCTTCCCGGGGAGGTGGACCGGTCTTCTCCCTCCTCAAGAGTCGGGGCATCTGTCCATTCTACCACAAAATCAGCGAGCGCGGCTCCCTTGATGACCCTGGTAGTGTTGAACTCCAACTGGAATGCTTGCAGCTCGATATTCCACTCAGCGACCCTTCCGGCTGAGTTAGGCTCCTGATCACCCTCTCCAATGGGTAGGCTGAGACGACCTTGATGGGGTGGCCCTGGAAGTAGTGCCGCAGCTTGCGCGAGGCCACCAAGAGTGTGAGCAGGAGCTTTTGCGGCATGGGGTAGCGCGCCCTCGCGTCCCGCAGTACGATGCTGACGAAGTACACCAGGTGCTCGACGAGGGCTGGCACACTGTCGAGGCTCGGGTCCCACGGAGACTGTGGCATATCCTGAGGTGGTGGGTTTCCTGAGACCTGACCGTCCTCAGGAGCTTCTGCGATGTTGCCCTGTTGAGCTTGGTCTTCTGCCGCTGATGGCTTTGCCGTGCCTTCCTGACCCCGTGCTGCATCAGCTCTGGCTTGGCGCGGCACACCCGTGTCTTGGTGCTCATCCCGAACTACCACCAGCGCCGCGCTGGCGGAGTACAGGGTGGTGGCAAGGTAGAGCACCAGAGGCTCGAGAGGTCGTGGTGCCACCATCACTGGGGGGCTGGTGAGGTATTTCTTGAGGTCTTGGAAGGCCCGGTCGGCCTCCGGGGTCCACTCGAATGGGCCCTTCTTCTTCATGAGCTTAAAGAAAGGTAAGGCGCACTCGCCTAGCTTGGAGATGAAACGCCCTAACGCGGTCAACCACCCTGCTAGCTTGAGCGTTTCCTTGAGGGTCTGCGGTGGGCTCATGTCTTTGATGGCCTTGATCTTCTCCGGGTTCGCCTCGATCCCTATGTGGGATATGAGGAACCCCAGTAGCTTGCCGGAGGGAACGCCAAACACGCACTTCTCCGAGTTAAGCCTCAAGTTCACTTGGCGCAAGCTCTCGAAGGTCTCCTCCAGGTCTTGAATCAACATCCTTGCCTCGCGAGATTTGACCACTATGTCATCAACGTAGGCCTCTGTGTTTTTGCCGAGCTGCCGCCCCAATGCGATTTGCATCAACCGTTGAAAGGTTGCGCCTGCATTGCGGAGCCCGAATGGCATGCAGGTGTAGCAGTACACCCCGCATGGTGTCAGGAAGGCTGTCTTCTCCACATCCTCCACCGCCATCTTGATTTGGTGGTATCCTGAGATTGCATCCAGGAAACATAAGAAGTCGCACTCGGTAGTGGAGTCGATGATTTGGTCGATGCGTGGAAGCGAGAACGGATCCTGGGGGCACGCTTTGTTAAGGTTGGTGAAGTCGACGCACATCCATTCCTTCCCGCCTTTCTTCGGTACTACGACGTGGTTCGCCAGCCATTCGGGGTATTGAACTTCTCAGATGGTACCTGCCGCCTCCAGCTTGCGTGTCTCTTGGACGATGAAGGCATGCTTCTGTAGACGAAGTAGAGTTGGTGCAGGCTGAAGGCGTGCGTTGAAGAAATGACTCCTCAAGAGCCACCAGAACCCTGAGCCTCGGGAGGCTCTGGGGCTCGGGAGGTTCCCTGAAGACCGTCTCCATCTCCTCCAGAACGGCGTGGTACCTGGCTTCCTGAGCTGCCAGGACACGTCGCATGTTGCACTGATAGGCCGATGCCACGCTCAGCAAGCCAAAGGGCATACAAACGTAGCTGTGCAGCGGGCCCTCGCAGCGGCCCACACGCGAAGGCCAGAAACGCTCCTGAGATGCGACCCTCTTGAGCCCTGTGACGTCGATGCAGACACGCAGCCCAGCATCCTCACCAGGATGCGGAGCTGTGCCCCGTGGGCGGCTGTCGCCGCACACGGCTCTTGCTTCTTGCAGTTCCTGGGTGGTCTTGGTGATGAACTCCTGAGTGGTGGGCACTCCTTTCCCTGTGCTCTCCTGAGGGTCACGTGCCGCGAAGCACGCCTACAAGTGGTGCCCAAGCGCCTCCCTCGCGAGGTTGGCAAGGTCTGAGGCCCTCTAGAAGAGAGCCCTCGAGCCCTGCCTAAGGAGGGCGTCGGGTGCACCTTCCAATGTGATGGAGGGATGCGCCCCTGGAGCGGGTGCTGGTCCTGATGAGGCTCCTGCCGCGACGCCATCCTCCTGAGGTCCTGCACGGCCGGCTGCTTCTTCTTGGGGATGGCCTCCAGAGGGCCTTCATTTCTGTTGTCGGGGTCGTCGATTGCTGCAGCTTGAAAGGCGCGCTCGAGGGAGCACACCGCATCCCTCTCTTCACACGGGACCGTGATGATTCCTCCGCTTCCTGGCATCTTGAGAACGTTGTAGCTGTGATGAGTGACTACCATGAACTTGGCCAGGGCTGGATACCCGAGGATGGCATTGTACGGCAGGCGGATGTGCGCGACATCGAAGTCGATGAGCTCGGTGCGGTAGTTTTTGCGCTCCTGAAGGTGACAGGCAGGCGGACCTGCCCTATCGGTGTGGTGGAGTCGTCGGTCACTCCTGAGAAAGGCTTGGTGGGCTGGAGCTGCTCATATGGCACTTGGAGGTTGTGGAACGTGTCGACGGACAGGACGTTGAGCCCTGCGCCGCCATCGATGAGGGTCTTGGTGACCTGCACATTGCTGATGACTGGGGAACACATCATAGGGAGGGTGCCAGCGGTGGCTGCGCACTTGAGCTGATCCGCCAGGTTGAAAGTGATGGCACATTGGGACCACCTGAGCGGGCGCGTGGCCTTGAGTTTGGGGAGCGTCGTGTTCACCTCGCGAGCGAACTGTTTGAAGATGCGCTGAGAGGCTGGGGCCTGGGCGCCGCCCAAGATGCAGGCGATCGCGCGCGGCTCCTGGAAGCCCCCAGCCCCCTCGTCCTGGTGGTGGTCATCGTTCCTTCTTGGTGGCGGCAGCAGAAGAAGACTGGCGTTGCCCTAGGGCGATCCTCATGCGGCGGGTCCCTCCAGGCGCCCTCACGAGGTTGGTCCTGCCAGCGGTCCTCACGAGGCCGGTCGTGCCACTCCTGGCGTGGGCCACGGTCGTCCCAGCGTCCGCGGCCGTAGCCCCGGTCATTGCGCTCGGGGCGTTGACCATAGCATCCTTTTCGTATGGCTCTGAGCTCTTGACAGTCGCTGGTGTTGTGGGTGTTCAGGTTGTGGAAGGCGCAGAACGGTCGGCCGTTCTTGGATAACTCGGGTTGATCTCTACGTCGCTTGATGTCAGGCTCCGCTGCGAGCATAGCTACCTCCTTGCGCTTCACGTCCTTGGCCTTGGCCTTCTTCTCCTCCGCGCCCATGGCTGGCAACTCAAGGAGAGAGAGGCGCCCATCCACAGCACTTGCGCACTTGGTCGCCAGGTTGAACAGCTCCTGAGACATGCAGAGCTCCTCGTGGATGGCGAGCTCTTCCTTCATCTTGATGTCACGGACGCCATCGGAAAACGCGGAGATGATGGCCTCGTCCGTGACCTTGGGGATCTAGGGGCGGGTGTTGTTGAAACGCTAGATGTACTTCTGGAGGGTCTCTCCTGGTTGATGCCTGATGCAGCGTAGATCACCCGCGGCCGGTGGGCGGTCGCGAGTGCCCTGGAAGTTGGCGACGAAGCGGTCGCGCATCTCGTCCCAGGAGGAGATTGAGCCGTGCTATAGGTTCAGGAGCCAGGAGCGAGCTCCATCCTTGAGAGCCATGGGAAACCAGTTCGCCATGACCTTTCCGTCGCTGTTGGCCGCTTCGATGCTCAGCTCATAGAGCTGTAGGAACTCCGCGGGGTCGGCGGTACCGTCGTAGCGAGGAGGCAGATCTGGCTTGAACTTGCCCGGCCAGGCAACGCTACGCAGCTCGGGGGTGAAGGCGCGCCAGCCAGCCGTGGTTGCCTGGGCCCGCCTCGGAGGTGGAGCTTGGTCTTGACGAGGTGGCACGGGGACCGCTGGTACAGTTTCTCGCGGCCAGGGAATTTCTTGGCAGCTTCTCTCTTCGCGCGCTGGCGCCGGGCACGGCGGATCTCATCGCGGAACCGCGCACCTTGGTGCCAAGGCGACATCTTGGGGCTGAGGCGGTGGAGGCACGCCATGAGCCCCGTCGCCCGCGGCTGGTTGAGGGGGAGGCGGAGAATGGGACGGCGCCGGAGAGCCCTCCCGCGGCGTGGACGAGCTCGGCGACGCGTTCGAGCCACTCCTCATAGAGGTCGTCGACGGGGCAGTAGCGCAGGAGCTCGTTCGCTGCGAGGAGCGCGGCCCGTGCCTCCATGGGAGCGTGGTGCACGTGAGACGAAGAATCGGCAGGGGTCAGCGATGGAGTGGCGGTGCGGCCGTCCTGCCGCACCAAAGGATGCAGCGAGGACGCCTGCTGCTCGTTCCCCGCCGGGTCGGTGGCAGCGTTGGCGGCGGGGGACGGAGAACGGCGATGTGGCCCGCCGACGGGAGCCGTCTGAGCGACGCAGGCGGTGAGGGCAGCCCGACGCTCAGCTCAAGCACGGCATGCGTCCGCCATGGAGACGACGGAGCGACGAACTGATGGAAGGGAAGCTACGGCGCACCCCTACCTGGCGCGCCAAATGTCGGATGTGGGGTTCCGGCAAACCCTTAAGGTTCAAAAACTGGGGTGCTCGCGAAGTCTTTCCTTCCTACCAATCCACGCCCTAGCTCGCTAAGATCTCGCGGACGAACTCGACGAACTCGCAACACAGAAAGACACGAGGTTTATACTGGTTCGGGCCACCGTTGTGGTGTAATACCCTACTCCAGTGTGATGGTGGTGGATTGCATCTAGGGCTGATGATGAACAGTACAAGGGAAGAACAGCCTCCTGAGGTTGAGGTGTTCTTGTGTGTAAGCTCTCGACCGGGTTGGATCAAGCTGAGGTCAGATGAGATGATGATTAGGTCCCCCGATCCTCTCTCCTCCTCCCTCTACTATGGTGGCTAGCTCTACTTATATAGGCCCTGGTCCTCTTCCCAAATATCAAGTGGGAAGGGAGCCAACAATGGCGGGCCAATTTGAAGGGGGACTGTCGATGTCAAAACCGGCGGATCTCGGGTAGAGGGTCCCGAACTGTGCGTCTAGGCGGATGGTAACAGGAGGCAGGGGACACAATGTTTTACCCAGGTTCGGGCCCTCTTGATGGAGGTAAAACCCTACGTCCTGCTTGATTGATATTGATGATATGGGTAGTACAAGAGTAGATCTACCATGAGATCAGAGAGGCTAAACCCTAGAAGCTAGCCTATGGTATGATTGTTGTTGGTCCTACGGACTAAAACCCTCCGGTTTATATAGACACCGGAGAGGGCTAGGGTTACACAGAGTCGGTTACAATGGTAGGAGATCTACATATCCGTATCACCAAGCTTGCCTTCCACGCCAAGGAAAGTCCCTTCCGCACATGGGATGAAGTCTTCAATCTTGTATCTTCATAGTCTAGGAGTCCGGCCGAAGGTATAGTCCGGCTATCCGGACACCCCCTAATCCAGGACTCCCTCAGTAGCCCCCGAACCAGGCTTCAATGACGACGAGTCCGGCGCGCAAATTGTCTTCGGCATTGCAAGGCGGGTTCTCCTCCAAATTCCGTGTACCTGTTGAATAATGTCCGGTTTCTTGTAAATGTAGCGCTCCTTGGCTTCTACGCCCAATAATGGCCGTCTTCCACGTGTCAAACGAATACGAAAAGTCAGGGTGTTTTTATATTTACACCCCTAGCCATGTGAATGAGCCGCCTATTTAAGGGGACGAGGATTTAGATCCAAACCACACCTTCTCCCCTCCGCGAGTATTCATTAGAGCGTATCCGACAGAGGTCCATTCTATCATGGCCGGCCGCCGCAGCTCCTCCTCTCGCCCTTCCAGCCCTCAGCCTAGAGATTGGGAGAGATGCTCCATCCGGCACAGCGAGCTAGTGACGCTCCAGACCAAGGGATTTCTCCCTCCGGCCTATATGGTCCCTGTTCGAGCCGGACTTGCCACCTATAATGGCGGAGAGCAAGCGGAGAGCACCCCCAATCCCTCCAAAGGAGAGCGGGTATGCCTTGTCCCTTACTTAATAAGAGGGCTCGGATTTCCAATTCATCCGTTTCTCCGGGGGCTCCTGGAGTTCTATGGCCTCCAGCTGCACAACCTCACGCCTGCCTCCATATTGCATATCGCGGGCTTCGTAGCCCTTTGCGAGCTGTTTTTGGGCTGCGAGGCTCATTTCGCGCTGTAGAAAAGGCTATTCTGCCTTGTGCCCCGTTCTAAGAAGGGGTCAATATATCAAGTGGGCGGAGCCGAAGTGTGGTGCATCGCCGGGACCGGATATCTATCCGGAACCCCAAAGAAGGCATCCGAGGACTGGCCTTCGGAATGGTTTTGTATAGAGGACGTCCCGCTGCCGGATCCTGTCCGGATCGGCCTCCCTGAGTTCGATAGTGCTCCCCTAAAGAAGCGCCTAAGCTGGCGTCCATGGAGCCCTCAGAGGGAAAGTGACAGGGATGTTCTTTACCTGATGGGCCGGATAAGATTGTTAGCTCATTCCGGACTGACCATGATCGGGGTCATGGCTGTATGCATCATGCGAGGGGTGCAGCCGCTTCAGTATAGAGGCCGCCCCATGTGGGACTTCAACAGGGAGGACGACGCCACCCGCCACGGCCGTAAGGGGCAGGATTCGGCTGCCGCTCTAATAAAGACCTTGTCCGCTTTGTACAAGGGAGAAGAGGAGGAATTTCTCCGCGTCAACCCTCAAGGTGGATTTTCTATGTACAATCCCCCAAGTTGGGTAAGTGGACACTTTTACTTGCCCATCCGTTTTATATTCCCATCGCTAAATATTCAGTCTAACGACTTCAACGCAGGAACTGCGCCAGGCTGTTAAGGAAATAAACAACCCTTCTCCCAGCCCGAGGATCCGGGACGGTCCCTCGACCCGGCCTCTCAAGAGGATCCGGACTTATCTGTGGAGCTGATTGATGGGGTGTTTCATCAATTGAGCAAGGACAACGCCTTGGTGGCCATTACGGCCGATTACCTAGGGCTACTCCCAGCCTCACAGGTAACTGAGACCGAAGTCCCAGCACTTTGAAAAGGGATCTACCCTCGCGTGTTTTCGATTGTCGTATGACAACCGTGTTTTGCAGGGGAGGTCCTTGAGACGGGAGGCCGAGCCTGCGGCGACTAGCCAATGAGGGGCGGCAAGGCATCGCAGGCTGAAAAGAAGTGCGGTCCGGAATGAGACGCCGGCGCAAAGGTATAGCGCGCCATCTTATTCCCAGGTGTTATTCCTTCGAGGCATATTAACGCTCGTACTCTCTTCAGGACGAAGAGACCTCGCCGGACTATATCCGGAGAGGTTGCCAATCGCGCCTCCACCAGCCAGGCTCCAAAGCCTGGTCCGGAAGCGGAGGCGAACACAAGGCACGCACCGGACGCTCCTCCAACAGAGGATGCGGATAGGCTGTCTGCCACCAATTCCGAGGTGGAGAGTGCCATGAACCACAGGCGTCACCGGACAGTTCTTCGCGACGCTTGTTTCTCCCAAAAGGCATTGGATGCCTTCAATTCGGGAGATGCGTACCTCCGTGCCGCTCAAAATGGTCTAGCCAGAGCCACGGAGCAATATGTAAAAGACATACGGGTAAGAAAATTTTGGTAATTATATATATATATACCAGTAGCCCCCGAGACTTGAAACAGTTAGAATAACCGATTTAAGGATCATTTGTTATGCAGGTTCTTACAGAAAAGAATACTCTACTGTCCCAGGAGTTGGAAGAGTGCAAAGCCCAACTTGAGGCCGCACTAGCCGTGGCAGGGGAGCCCAAGGAGACCCCCTCTGGTAATATACGCTTTGAAAGATAAGTATTTTGCGAAGTGCGGCGTAGGTGCAAATCTGACAAATGAAATTGCAGATGGCGCCGGATTAAATCCGGAAAAGCAACAACTCCTACGCCAGCTGAAGGCTGGTGAGAGTGTGCTGACAAAGGTGAGGCGGGAGAAGAACGATCTCCAAGATGCCAACTCCAAGCTGGGCGTTGAACTGAAGGATGTTCGTGCCCAGCTGTTGGACTCCATTAAGGAGAATCAGCGGCTTCGACGCGGCATATTTAGTAAGTGCTTAAACAAACTTTAGAAAAAAAGAGTTCGGCGAGGAAGTCGACTAACAGAGTAATGTTTGTAGGTATGCTAACAGGTCGTCCTGCAGAGGAAATACCCGGTTCTACGGGTGACCTTCTTCCCAAGCTCTCACAACTGCATGAGCGAGTTCGGCAGGTGATGCAAGGCGTCGCCCAGGCCTTGTGGCCATCCGTCTCCATGCCCGAAGGCCTTGGAGAGCTTGTAGAGAAGCTGAAGGAAGCGCGGCGGCGCTTCCGATTGTGGAAGATGTCGGCCTGCCGTCAAGGCGCCAGGGAGGCCTGGGCCATGGTGAAGACGCGATACACGAAGGCTGACCCAAACCACATGGCCGAGGTCGGACCCGTGGGGCCCGATGGGAAGGAGATCCCTGTGAGCTTTGTATACGGCCAAGTAGAATTGGCCGCAAAGTATTCCCAACAGGACTGTAAGCTAGACAGCCTGTTGGATGGTATTGAAGAGGAATACAATCAATCAGATTGACTATGTAATTTTAATTGACATGTGTAATGCCTTTTAGCCGGATTGTAGATCGTTTGTCGTGGCCGACCTTTCCGCTTCAACCTCGGGACCTGACGGTCCGGAGTGTGTCCGAATACCCTCGCGGTTATATAAGAACCGGGGTATGCATGGAGACCAGGCGTAGGGGTCATTAGTGCTTGAACAGACAAGTGCCCAACTAGTTATGTTATATTACATGGTTAGTAAGAAACATCTTCCAGGGAGAATAGTTCCATTAGGGGTTCCTTTCCCTGGGAGGCATGCCCTAAAGTGCATGTCCATTCTGCGAAAAGAGACGCGGGGAAAACATCTGGGAGCGTATAGATAAATAAGTGAAAGAAAAGAGCATCTGGCTAACCCGGCTTCATCCGGCTGACCCGACATCTGGGGGCTTCACCGACCGAATATTCCCTTAAGAACGCTAGCTTTCGGCTTCACCCAGTCTGAGGTACACATCCGGCTGACCCGGCAGTAACATCGCAGAGGTGCTCCCTTTACCACCTAGCTGAACAATCGGGAACGTAGGGGTAAGCACAGGAGCCAGGCAACCCAGCTTGGCCAAAACTTAAGTCATATCGATGCATATAATGGTGAATAAAAGGTACAAGCGGAAGTGTGACACATGTGTTGGGCATGAAGCCCGTATAAATAAGCTTCTGTTTAAAGAAGCCCCCAGGTTTAATGAGCGCGGATAGTGCGTCACTTTATGAGCCTTTGAAGGCTATAAGAGAAAGAGAGGAGAAGGAGAGAAATGTAAGACAGAAAGTATATAAAAAATGGACAGAGGAAGGAGACGAACACAGAGTCCGGCGCTAGGCATAGAATCTTCGGAGACGGGCTGCGTTCCATGGGTTCGGCTCGAGTCGGTTATCCGATGCATCTCGCAGGCGGTACGCTCCACCAGTCAGGACTTGGTCAATTATGAAGGGACCTTCCCACTTGGGCTTGAGTTTGTCCTTTTTCTTGTCTGGCAGGCGTAGAACTAATTCGCCAACGTTGTAATTTTTGGCCCATACTTCTCTGCTTTGGTATCTTCGAGCCTGTTGTTGATAGAATGCGGAACGGGCTTTTGCCACGTCTCACTCTTCCTCCAAGGCGTCCAAACTGTCCTGCCAATCGAGCTCGGCTTCTCTTTCTTCGTACATGCGCACTCGAGGTGAGTCATGAATTATGTCGCAGGGCAAAACTGCCTCTGCGTCGTACACCATGAAGAATGGTGTGTATCCGGTGGTGCGATTCGGCGTGGTCCGCAGCCCCCAGAGTACGGAGTCGAGCTCCTCTACCCAGTGCGTATTAGATTCCTTAAGGGACTGCACTAATCTGGGTTTGATGCCACTCATGATAAGACCATATGCACGTTCGACCTGGCCGTTAGTTTGTGGGTGATAGACGGAAGCATAATCGAGCTTGATGCCCATGTTTTTGCACCAGAGTTTTACCTCATCGGCCATAAAGTTTGTGTCGTTATCAGTGATGATGCTGTGGGGGACGTCGTAATGGTGTACAACCCCGGATATAAAGTCTATCATCGGTCCAGATTCGGCCGTCTTATCAGGCTTGGCTTCTATCCATTTGGTGAACTTATCCACCATGACCAGTAAGTATTTTTTCTTGTGGGTTCCGCCTTTAAGGGGTCCAACCATGTCAAGCCCCCAGACCGCGAAGGGCCAAGTGATGGGGATAGTTTGGAGGGCGGTGGGTGGCATATGGCTTTGGTTTGCAAAAAGCTGGCAACCGACGCATCATTGGACTAAGTCCTGGGCGTCTGCCCGGGCCGTCGGCCAATAAAAGCCTGTACGGAAGGCCTTGCTTACAAGGGACCGAGCTGCAGCGTGATGACCGCCGAGTCCGGCATGAATTTCAGCCAGGAGGTTCTGCCCTTCCTCTTCGGGGATGCACCTTTGAAGGACTCCGGTAGTGCTTTTCTTATAAAGCTCTCCCTCATGGACTTTATAGGCTTTAGATCGCCGCACTATGCAGCGTGCCTCATTTTGATCCTCGGGGAGTTCCTGCCTAGTAAGGTAGGCGAGGAATGGTTCTGTCCACGGGGCGATGACGGCCATTATTACGTGGGCTGAAGGTGTTATTTCATTGGCAGAGCCTCCAATTATGTCAGAGTGTTCGATGTCGGGCAGTGCGGTTGGGTCCGGGCTGTTATCGCCGGGTTCCCCTTCCCATACTACGGATGGCTTGAACAGCCTTTCCAGGAAGATGTTGGGGGGGGGACTACATCGCGTTTTGCGCCAATGCGTGCCAGGACATCTGCCGCCTGATTATTTTCCCGGGCTATATGGTGAAATTCGAGCCCTTCGAACCGAGCTGACATTTTTAGGACGGCGTTGCGATAAGCTGCCATTTTTTGATCCTTGGCATCAGAGTCTCCATGTATTTGGGATATTGCGTGGTTCGAGTCCCCGCGCACCTCTAGGCGTTGAATGCCCATGGATACTGCCATCCAGAGACCATGTAAAAGGGCCTCATATTCGGCTGCATTGTTGGAGTCTGTGTACATTATCTGGAGTACGTATTGAACTGTGTCTCCTGTGGGGGATGTCAAAATGACGCCAGCCCCTAGACCGGCCAACATTTTGGAGCCGTCGAAGTGCATGACCCAGTTTGAATATGTGCCGTACTCTTTAGGGAGTTTGTCCTCCGTCCATTCTGTGACGAAGTCGGCCAAAACTTGCGACTTGATAGCTCGCCATGGCTTGTAAGTTATGTCAAACGGGAGGAGCTCAATGGCCCATTTTGCAATCCGGCCCGTCACGTCGCGGTTGTTTATAATATCGTTAAGTGACACTTCCGAGGCTACTGTTATTGAACACTCTTGAAAGTAGTGTCGCAGCTTCCGGGATGCCATAAATACCGCGTACGCAATCTTTTGATAATGCGGGTACCGTGACTTGCATGGAGTAAGGACAGTGGACACATAGTAGACCGGCTTTTGAAGGGGGAATTTGTGTCCGTCCGTTTCTCGTTCGACGACGAGCACTGCGCTTAAGACCTGATGGGTTGCTGCAATGTATAATAGCATTGGTTCGCCAATGTTTGGCGCGGCCAGGACTGGGTTTGTTGCCAAGATGGCCTTTATTTCGTCGAGTTCGGCCGTGGCTGCATCCGTCCACTCGAAGTGTTCGGTGCGCCGAAGGAGGCGGTAAAGGGGTAGGGCCTTTTCGCCCAAGCGGGAGATAAAGCGGCTTAGAGCCGCCACGCATCCGGTTAATTTTTGTATTTGTTTGAGGTCCTTCGGGATATCCAATTGTGACAGAGCTCGGATCTTGGCTGGATCTGCTCCAATTCCTCTAGCGGACACAATGAAGCCCAAGAGCTTTCCGGCTGGAACGCCGAAAACGCATTTTTCCGGGTTGAGCTTGATGTCGTATGTTCGGAGGTTATCGAATGTTAGCCTCAAGTCGTCTACTAGAGATTCATCATGTCTTGTTTTAATGACCACATCATCTACGTATGCCTCCATTGTTTTGCCGATCTGGTTTGCCAGACATGTCTGAATCATGCGCTGATATGTTGCGCCGACATTTTTGAGCCCGGAGGGCATTGTGTTGAAGCAGAATGGGCCGTATGGTGTGATGAATGCCGTTGCGGCTTGGTCTAACTCTGCCATCTTTATTTGATGGTAGCCGAAGTATGCGTCGAGGAAACACAACGAATCGTGTCCTGCGGTAGCGTCGATAATTTGATTGATGCGGGGGAGAGGGAAGGGATCCTTTGGGCAAGCCTTGTTAAGGTCTTTAAAATCAACGCACAGGCGCCAGGATTTGTCCTTCTTTGGTACCATCACCAGGTTTGCTAGCCAGTCCGGGTGTTTTATATCTTTGATGAATCCGGCCTCCAATAGCTTGGCTAGTTCCTCTCCCATGGCCTGTCTCTTAGGTTCGAAAAAACACCGAAGAGCCTGTTTGACTGGCTTGAATCCTTTTAGGATATTTAAGCTATGTTCGGCCAGCCTGCGTGGGATTCCTGGCATGTCTGAAGGGTGCCAGGCGAAAATGTCCCAGTTCTCTCGTAGGAACTCTCGCAGTGCGGCGTCTACATCAGGATTTAACTGTGCCTCGATGGAAGCTGTTTTATTGGGGTCCGTTGGATGGACCTGGAATTTGACTATTTCGTCTGCCGGTTTAAAGGAGGTGGACTTGGATCTTTTGTTGAGTATCACATCGTCCCTATTCACCGTGGAGCGCAGCGCAGTTAGTTCCTCAGCCGCTAGGGCTTCGGATAGCGCCTCGAGGGCCAGTGCGGCTGTCTCGTTTTTGGCGCGGAGTGCTATGTCCGGATCACTAGCGAGAGTGATGATTCCGTTAGGCCCGGGCATTTTGAGCTTCATGTACCCGTAATGGGGTATTGCTTGGAAGACTGTAAATGCTTCCCGCCCTAGCAGAGCGTGATATCCACTACTGAATGGGGCCACCTGGAACGTGACCTCTTCGGACCTGTAATTATCCGGTGTGCCGAACACCACATCTAGTGTGATTTTTCCTGTACAACGCGCTTCCCGACTGGGGATTATTCCTCTAAAGGTTGTGCTGCTTCGCTCAATGCGGTTCCAGTCTATTTCCATTTTTGAAGGGTTTCCTCATAAATGAGGTTCAATCCGCTACCGCCATCCATGAGTACCTTGGTAAGACGAAAGCCGTCCACTATTGGAGTGAGGACCAATGCGGCTGGTTCTCGGGCTGTTCGGAATTTAGGTTCATCACTGGCGTTAAAAGTAATAGCCATGTCACTCCATGGGTTTATTGTTGCTACTTGGTAGACTTCGGCAAGGCTGTGGAATGTTCTTTTTCGCATATTATTTGATGCGAAAGTCTCGAAGACTGTTAATACCGTACTGGTGTCTCTGGGGTGGCTTTCTGTGGCTTCTGGAATTAGAAGATCTTCGCCAATTTTTGCCACCTGGCAGAGTATCCAACATGCTCTAAGGCTGTGGGTTGGTGTGGCGCCCTCTGCACTGTGAATTTTACAGGGTCCATTAAGCCATCCTTCCAGTACGGTTCCGTGCCCTGCAGAGGGCTTTTGCTTTTTGGTATTGAACCCGGGTGTCTGGCGATGATGCACCCTTTTATTTCGGACTGGGTTTGTATTTAGGGCCGGATTGTCCCAAAATTTTATTTCAGTTTTCCAGGCGCTTTCCATCTCACAGTACTTTCATACTATGGACGCCAAGTCAGCGAAGCGTGTAATATCACGGCGACTTATGGCGTTGAGGATTCCCTTGTCCGTGCAATTATTGCAAAAGAATGAAATTGCGTCTTCCTCGCGGAAGTCCTTTATCCTGTTCATAACCAGGAGGAATCTGGCCCAATAATGATGTACTGTTTCTTCGGGCTCTTGCCTAATTTGGGATAGATCGCTTATGTACGGGTGGGTGGGTGGAATCGAATCCGAAACCTCACCCAATCTGAGACCCAGGGGCCAAGGAGTTTCCGAACTCGGAAATTTGGATTCTTGGATGCTGTCCAATGAATCTAGCCCGTCGCCTGACTTTAAGTTCGGGTCTTGAGGGATGCCCTCCCCTCTGCGGGTATCCGGCTTGGAGGGATCGGGAATCCGGACATAGCTAGTCCTTAAGATAGATGAAGGGTCGCCGCACTGTCCCTCTACCACGGCAACGTGATGGGTGACCTGGGGGGAGTTAATCTCTCTCAGATCGGGTTTAGGCCCAATCTGGTCGTAATCCGTAGCGACTCCCAGGGCGGCGATGTGATCCAAGAGCTCGTTTAGGGAAGAGAGTTCCATTGGATCTAGCTGCTCGGCGAATTCCGGGCTGACGTGGAGATTGCTTTTGATGACCCGAGAGGTCATCGTCGGCGCAGCAGCCGAACTGGCGGTCATAAGGAAACCACGTAGCCGGAGAGTTTGGCCGACAGCCAAAGCTCCCTTATCAACGGTGCCGTCTTTAAAGACGGGATGAGGCATCCTTCCTGATGGCGACGGCACAGAGGAACTCTCAATGAAAGCACCAATGTCGGTGTCAAAACCGGTGGATCTCGGGTAGGGGGTCCCGAACTGTGCGTCTAGGCGGATGGTAACAAGAGGCAGGGGACACAATGTTTTACCCAGGTTCGGGCCCTCTTGATGGAGGTAAAACCCTACGTCCTGCTTGATTGATTTTGATGATATGGGTAGTACAAGAGTAGATCTACCACGAGATCAGAGAGGCTAAACCCTAGAAGCTAGCCTATGGTATGATTGTTGTTGGTCCTACGGACTAAAACCCTCCGGTTTATATAGACACCGGAGAGGGCTAAGGTTACACAGAGTCGGTTACAATGGTAGGAGATCTACATATCCGTATCGCCAAGCTTGCCTTCCACGCCAAGGAAAGTCCCTTCCGGACACGGGACGAAGTCTTCAATCTTGTATCTTCATAGTCCAGGAGTCCGGCCGAAGGTATAGTCCGGCTATCCGGACACCCCCTAATCTAGGACTCCCTCAGGGACAGCTAATACAAGCTATCCTGACAAAAGTGGTCTTCGCCTGCGAAAAGCTCTAGTGGTGACGCCGTCTTGGGCTCCACGATGATCTTTGTCTGCCGTCCTCTTGGTCTTGGTCTCGTTGCACCAATATAACAACCTTTGCCTGATGCATCGGTACTCTTCGCCTGCGCTGGCCTCCTTAACACCAAAGAGGAAACAAGGACGCTGCGTGCGGTGGCGCCCGCCTGGTGTCGTGCGTCATGGCTCACGTCACGAGGGCCTCATGAGGTTTACCCCGCCTTGATATCTACGCTCCTCGTGAGCCTGCCCGGCTAGGCTACTCCAGAGGAGGTCTTGCGTCGTCCGCCTTGCGAGGCTTGGACCCTCGCGAGGGTCTTGGATGCCTTGTTGATGAAGATGGGCCGTATGGCCTGCTGACTCAGCCACGCCACGGGCTGCGGGCAGGCAAGTCTGGGGACCCCCATTCCCAGAACGCCGACACACGTAATTTTTCCTTGTAACATAGTGATTTTTCTCTTTTTAAAGTGCTAAGCATGTCCATAACCATCAACAAATGAGTCAATGCATGCATATACACTTATATATATAGTTATATACTATTTGTGTAAAGTACTATGTGTTTTGAGTCATAAATTTGCAAATTATTATTATGTCATTTTCAAATTCGTGTCAACTTTGGTTATTATGGTATATACCGAAACCATACCGAAATAAAATAGTATATACTGAAACCGAACCGTATTTTAATTTCATACCATATTTACCGAAGTATTAATACTGTACAAACCAAAAACCGTATAAACCGAACCATGTAAACCGAATAAACCGAACGCACAGAGTGACTTTCATCCCATGGTTCATTCACCCATGCTTTTAGTCTGATTCTAAAATTTGCAACGCTTTCAACTTTTGAACCAATGATCCAATTTAGAATCCGTTTGCAGATTCATGTTCATGACATTTAAATCTTTAAAAAGGATAAAATTTGAACATATCTGAACAAGTTTAAATTCAAAATTGATACCATAATGAAACTTATATGAAATGTGAGATGATACGACAATAAAACTGGAGTGAACCAATAATAAAAACATGCACAAGTGAATGTAATAAACCATAATAAAGCTTATATAAAATCCGAGATGAAAAATGGATGGATTGTGCAATGAGACAATAACGGAAACATACAAGGGGAATGTATTGATAAGGAATGAAAACATGTAAATTTGTGATGATATGGAAATGTTAGGGTTTTAAAAATATGAGAAGTGTCGGATGTGGGGTTCCGGCAAACCCCTAAGGTTCGAACACTGGGGTGCGCGCGAAGTCTTTCCTTCCTACCAATCTACGCCTTAGCTCGCTAAGATCTCACGGACGAACTCAACGAACTCGCAACACAGAAAGACACGAGGTTTATACTGGTTCGGGACACCGTTGTGGTGCAATACCCTACTCCAGTGTGGTGGTGGTGGATTGCCTCTAGGGCTGATGATGAGCAGTACAAGGGAAGAACAGCCTCCTGAGGTTGAGGTGTTCTTGTGAGTAGGCTCTCGATTGGGTTGGATCAAGCTGAGGTGAGATGAGATGATCCCTCAGATCGTCCCCGATCCTCTCTCATCCCCCTCTACTATGGTGGCTAGCTCTAGTTATATAGGCCCTGGTCCTCTTCCCAAATATCAAGCGGGAAGGGAGCCAACAATGGCGGGCCAATTTGAAGGGGGACAACTAGTACAAGCTATCCTGACAAAAGTGGTCTTCGCCTGCGAAAAGCTTTGGTGGTGACGCCGTCTTGGGATCCACGATGACCTCCTTCTGGTCGTCCTCCTGGTCTTGGTATCGTTGCACCAATATAGCAACCTTTGCCTAATGTCTTGGTACTCTTCGCCTGCGCTGGCCTCCTTAGCACCAAAGAGGAAACAAGGACGCTGCGCGCGCTGGCGCCTGCATAGCGCCCGCCTGGTGTTGTGCGTCATGGCTCACGTCACGAAGGCCTCGTGAGGTTTTCCCCGCCTTGATATCTCCGCTCCTCGTGAGCCTTCCTGGCTAGGCCACTCCAGAGGAGGTCTTGCGTCGTCCGCCTCGCGAGGCTTGGACCCTCACGAGGGTCTTGGATGCCTTGTTGATGAATATGGGTCATACGGCCTGCTGGCTTGGTCACGCCGTGGGCCGCAGGCAGGCAAGTCTGGGGACCCCTGTTCCCAGGACACCGACAGTAGCCCCCGGGCCCAAGGTGCGCTCGGGCTTGGCTTCGCGGTGAAGCCAAGGACCAAGTACAAAGCGCCGTGGGCCCCAAAAGCCCGCGGCCTCGATTGACGCATGGTGGATGATTGGACGTGGGCGTCTACGCCTCCGTGGCACTCCTCCGCCACTTCTTCTCGTTGCATCTCAGCGGTCCCCGGGAGAACTCAGGGTGCATGGGTTTCTAGGCCGTGGCTGCGACGGCAGGCGCGGGGATCGACTTCGAGGTCCCTTCATCCACGAGCGAGTTCCGTACGCGATGGGTGTTTGTTGACGCAGGCATGCTCAACCCTCTGCTCCAAGCTCCGGTGGGGCCTGCTATTCCAAACTCCGGCTGGGGTCATCAGAAGCTCACGAGCACCTGCCTTGCCCCTGTCTGGGCCAGGCTGAGGTGGTTGAAGGACGTTGGCGTGACTGCGCCCATGGTGGTAAGGGAGTTCGTCAGGCCTCGAGTTGCTCCTCTCCAGCGCCACTCTCGCCCGATGTGGGATTTGCTCAGCAGACAGGACAACATGAGGTTTCAGGAGGAGGGGCTTCCTCTCGCTGCGCGGTAGACAGTGCTCACGGTCCTATCAGGTGTCCCTCTGCCAGACGAGATGCCCAGGAACAGCTGCATGTTGTACCGCTGGGAGAACAAAGCCACATTTGGCGCGAACATGCCTTCCTTTGATGAGTGGGGGCTGCGCCCAGTCGGCTTCGTGGGGCCCCACGAGGACCCCGTCATCGTGGTGCCCTTCTTCGCCGCCGGTGCCGGGCTCGCCCCAAGTGACGGTGCGGGGGAGCGAGCTGCGACGAAGGCCGGCAGCTCAGGTGCTGAGGAGCACATGCTGGGTGGTGATCCGGAGGCGTCGTCCTCGGGGGCCTGCGACCCCCCTCCTGAGGCGTCGGTTGCCGGGGAGATGCGACATGCGGCTCCTGAGGCTGAGGCTCCACGAGCCTCGGGAGGTCGCAATGGGAAGGAGCTGGGTTTTTCGTCTCAGTCAGGCTCCCCTGAGGCCATCCCTCTTGGGTCTTCTTCGGCTCCGCCGCGCACCAGCCGTCACGTCCAGCGCTTCGGTCGCCTTTGTGTGGACTTCGAGGAGCTCCGCAAGAGGAAGGGATCCCCTAGCGAAGCAACATCTTCAGGTCGTTGAAGCGACGGAAGTACATCGCTATTGACACGTAAGTATCTTGTCGCCGTGGCTTTCTGCGTGTGCTCTTATTATCCGGACGCATGTCCTCCAGGGCTCCTTCTGCTGAAGTTGTTGCGTCTTCCGAGGGGGGCCTCCTCCTTCATCAAATTCCCCGTCGGCATTGAGCGTTCATGGCCCGCTTGCTGCCCCTGGAGCAGGGGCGGTCGGAAGGGCATCCCCGCCCTTGGGACATGCTGAGTCCGTGGTTTGGCCGCCCCTCGCCCACGGTCTGGTGTGGGGCTTGGCGGGCGTGCCCAAGACTCCTCCTCTGCTCATGAGCAGTCGCGGGCTGACCTCGGTCTTCGGCTCCTCTTCAAGCAGCGAGCCTCGATCAGCTAGGGCTCCTCATGAGGATGGGCTGGCGTCAGGCACGGTGCCAGCCCCCAGCCCCCAACAGGGAGGTGGCGCGCCACTTGATGCTCCACCCGCAGCCTCCGAGATGGAGGACGAGGCGGGTTGAGCATTCAAGCTCGAGCGCAGGCGCAGCGTAGTCCGTCACGAGCTCTTCCAGGAGGCGATGGGCGCGATGAGCCGCCTCAGTGAAGAGCTTGCTGGTGTCGACTCGCGTCTTGAGGCTGAAGGTCTTCGGTTGGTGGAGGAGCGGTGCAAGCTGTGAGTGGCCATCAACCTTGGTCGCTATCAGTGCGACCTCGAGAACGCGAAGGCCGAGGCATCCCTCAAGATTGCCAATGAGGCCCGCTCACGAGCTTTGGAAGAAGCTCGCGAGGCCAATTGCCGCCGGGAGGCTGCGGAGGAGCGCGCATGGGGGCTTCAGGCCTGGAGCGTGTCCCTTGAGCAGCAGGTGGAGGCGCGCAGGGCCACTCTTGCATCGCTGAGGGGGACGCTTGCGGAGGAAGAGGAGGCCCGGCAGCGTGAGGAGACGCTGGCCCTGGAAGCCGTTGAGCGCAGCCTCGAGCTTGAGTGACTGGAGACGAGGGAGCATCAAGTCACCCAAGCAGAAGATGCCGTCGGGGTCCGCAAAGCCGGAGTCGAGGAGGAGATCAACCGCCGGGTGGCCGAGGTTCGCACAGATCTGGAAGGCAGGTATGACTTGAAGCTAAAGCTCGCTGGTCAGGAGGGTGCGGGCAGGGTCGCCACCCTCAGGCCTAGGTTGGACGAGGCCGAGAGGCGTGCGGAGGCCATAGCCGCCGCCCTGGTCACGGCGCAGGCAGACTTGGCCTCCGCCCGCGCCGAGCTGCTTTCCCTCTGGAAACGAGTTGACGACGCCGAGACCGTCGCACGGCAAAACAGGGAGGAAGTGCTCCAACACCGAACGCTGGAGCGCGAGCATGCACCTATGCTTCAAGACCTTCGGAACAAGGCCAACACCGCCCTAGGTTATATCTGCGACGAGAACGCCCCGGCCCCTCACTCGAACGACTACGCCAGCCACCTGATCTTCTTCACCGAGGTGGTGACGCGCCTGGAGGCTCAATCTGCCAGAGCTCAGCAGCTTGTGGAGGAGAGGGGTCGTGGCCTGCTTCAGCGTGCCTTCTCCCGTGTCTTCAGCCATCTTCTGAATGCCGACCCCGACTTCGACTTCGACGCCGCCATTACCCCCGTATCCACGGCCGTCCAGGGCAACCTGGCGCATTGGGTAGAGTACCATGTTGATGCGTTGGTCAGGGCCTTCACCTTGGAGGATGACGCGGTGGTGGTCGTCGCGGATGAAGGTGACGTGGTCAATGACGGTGATGGGGGCGTCATCGACGGCGGCGGCGATATCGACGAAGATGATGACAACGCGAGTGACGCGTCTGCGGGTGATGTAGCGAGTGATATCTCTGGCTGATCACATGTTTACCTGTTGTTTCATCCTGCACGCAAAACTCGGGCGTGGCCCTTGGAAGACTTTGTAATAGCATTTTGAGAGGGGGAGCCCCTCGTGTAAGTAAATTGTAGGTTTTACTTTCCTATGCGATGTGGGTATGTGTCCTCGTGAGCTCGTGAAGCTGGGGGTGAGCCTCCCGACGTGGTTTACCTTAGTCAGCGCCAACTTAGGGCTGGTCGTGAGATGACGAGTTCCTGAGAATCCTGCGGAGCTTATCGCCCCGTATGAGAGGGCCCCGTAAGAGGTGAGCACCAGGCGCAGTGCTAGCGCGTGCTTGACGAGCGTGCGCTCTGCGCGGTCCGGCTCGCGAGGAGCTTTGCGAGGGAAAGGTGATGGACATGAGTCCCAAACCAAACGAGATCTAGAAGGCAAGAAACGGCTCGAACGAGAAAAGGCACCCCTCGCGCGCATCGATAAAAATTCAGCTTCAACTTAAATCCAGATCCAGAAAGCAAAGCCACAGAAAGAGAGATCCAAAGCAAAAGGCCGCGTCTGGCACCTAGTCTAGTCTTTGGGTCTTCAAGTCTTCTCACCAGCGCGGAGCTAAGTGCTACCACTAGGTGTGGGAGGGAGCCCCAGGGCCTGAGGACGGCGCTCCTAAGACTCCGGGGCGTGTACATCCCCAACTCATTATTACATGAGAGTGTCATGGGCGGCGAGCTTCACAGCCACCGGGCCTTCTTCATAGGTACCGGTGTTGCTTCATATCGCCAGTCGAGGGGCCCGCCTTGCGCCACCCTCGACCTCCTTTGAGCCGACCGGTCACCAGGACGACACAAAGGAGGGAAACGGGACGCCAGCGGTTCCCTCGGCGACCATGGGTCCTCTGCCGGGGGAAGGGTTGTCGAAGCCACCCCGGCAGAGGGCCTACCTCTGGGTCCCTAGTTTCGTGTGCCTTGGGGAGGGGCCTTGCTCCTGGCTCCCTCCCGGCGGCCCACAACGTGTCTCCCTTGTTGGAACGGGTGCCACCGTGCCAGGGTCGTCGATCGACGCTGCAACCTGATTCATCTGCAGCCCATGGTTAGCATAAGCTTGTTCCTGAGAGATTAGCGGTACCCTGTAGTTGTCGTTGTCGGCGCAATCGTTGTGGCTCTCCGTTGGTTCTTGGAAGGCTTCGACTCCTAGCGCCCTCTTCCCAATCTTCTCCAATGAACGAGCCAGGGTTGTCCTCTGGTGCGTAGGTCCATCATGCGGGGCACGTAGGCTTCCGGGGCCGTCACCCCGAACACCTCGCCCTGGTGTCCCACGCTCCATGTTGCTCGACCCATGGTGGCGCCCTGGGGATGACTGTACGGCATCCGGCTGGGACCATGGGGGGGCGACACTTGCGCCCGTGCCCGCCGCGGGTGGCATGGGGGAGTCGGAGCCCCCTACGCCGCCGGCCATGCTAATGTTGACAAAGCCCCCGGGCGTAGTTGATGGCGCGCTGATGTGGTAAGGTTCGCCGCGCGGCCCAGCAGTGGCTTGGGGAGGAAGTCGGTAGCAGAAGGGTGGTGCTCCCGACGCCGCTGCGTCCAGCAGCTCGGCAACACGCTCCAGAAGTGTGTCTCGACCGCTTTCCATCAGCCTGCACTGCAGCAGCTCCCTTGCCACGGTGAGCGCTGCCCGCATGTTTGCTTGCTCCCGCCGTGAGTGCGGTGCCGTTGCTGCGGCATGGCTCGCCGCTCTTGCGGCGGCCCGTACCTGCCGTGGGGTGAGGGTGGACGACGCCTGGCCATGCCGCCCGCGCCCGGCGGAGTTTGGCGGCGCCCGTGCCGCCTGGAGTGCGGGGTCGAGACCTTCATGGGCAGGCGGCGCTGCCCGGGCTGGCCAGGCTGCCCAGCGGCCGGAGCCGGCCCTGAGTCGCCGGACATCATGGCAGAGGAGCATTGACGAGCTGGCTGGTGGAGGAGGAGCTCCGGCGCACCCCTACCTAGCGCGCCAAATGTCGGATGTGGGGTTCCGGCAAACCCTTAAGGTTCGAACACTAGGGTGCGCGCGAAGTCTTTCCTTCCTACCAATCTACGCCCTAGCTCGCTAAGATCTCGCGGACGAACTCGACGAACTCGCAACACAGAAAGACACGAGGTTTATACTGGTTCGGGCCACCGTTGTGGTGTAATACCCTACTCCAGTGTGGTGGTGGTGGATTGCCTCTAGGGCTGATGATGAGCAGTACAAGGAAAGAACAGCCTCCTTAGGTTGAGGTGTTCTTGTGAGTAGGCTCTCGATCGGGTTGGATCAAGCTGAGGTGAGATGAGATGATCCCTCAGATCGTCCCCGATCCTCTCTCATCCCCCTCTACTATGGTGGTTAGCTCTACTTATATAGGCCCTAGTCCTCTTCCCAAATATCGAGCGGGAAGGGAGCCAACAATGGCGGGCCAATTTGAAGGGGGCAGCTAGTAGCTATCCTGACAAAAGTGGTCTTCTCCTACGAAAAGCTCTGGTGGTGACGCCGTCTTGGGCTCCACGATGACCTCCGTCTGGCCGTCCTTCTGGTCTTGGTCTCGTTGCACCAATATAGCAACCTTTGCCTGATGCCTCGGCACTCTTCGCCTGCGCTGGCCTACTTAGCACCAAAGAGGAAACAAGGACGCTGCGCGCGCTGGCGCCCGCCTGGTGTCGTGCGTCATGGCTCACGTCACGAAGGCCTCGTGAGGTTTGCCCCACCTTGATATCTCCGCTCCTCGTGAGCCTGCCTGGCTAGGCCACTCCAGAGGAGGTCTTGCGCCGTCCGCCTCGCGTGGCTTGGACCCTCGCGAGGGTCTTGGATGCCTTGTTGATGAAGATGGGCCGTACGGCCTGCTGGCTTGGTCACGCCGCGGGCCGCAGGCAGGCAAATCTGGGGACCCCCTTTCCCAGGATGCCAACAAGAAGAGAACACTTTTAGTGCCCAGTCCAACCATGAAAGATAATTTAATAAAACGATATGAAACTTATTTGAAAGCTTCAAAAATAGAAATGGAACCTGAAAGAAATAGTACTTAAAGCCGGAATAGAAAAGTAGCGAAACACTGTGATGGAAAAAATAATGAAACATGTAAAAATACGACGAAACACACATGTAATAGTTTCGTATAAGTTTCAATATGGTTTCATAATTTTATTTTTGTTTGTATTCAAAAATGTTCAAATTTGATCTTGTTTCACAGATTTAAATATTGTGAATATACACTAATATTCAAACTGTTTGTCAATCGGATATTTGGTTCGAAAGCTAAAATTTGTACAAATTATATAATCAAATTGAAAAGTGTGGGTGGGTGGGATGTAACTCTGTTGTGGGTTGGTTCAAAAAATGTCATACTACCTTTTAACTACAAAATATACGGATGGGAACGTTTGGCTCTCGGGTGTAATTACACCTGAATTTAAAAACAAAATTAGTAATTAGTAAGAAAGTAAAAAAAACTGAAACTTTTTGCAAACAAAGTAGATTTATTGTTGCACCCGTCTATAAACTTTCACGAAGAAATGACTTTCATGTTGTTGTGGACGTAAAGAAACTAATTTGTTGCTATATACGTCATAGTGTCCACACTATTGGCAGAGAATATTTGTCATATTTGTCAGAATATTTTTGTACGCCAGAAACGACATCTCAAGTTTTTCTTTTGACGTGAAGCTCAAGTTTGTTGGTTGGAACGTTTTGACGTTTTTATGAATTTTCAAAAAATAAAATACGTAACCAGGTGTAAATACGGACCATGTTCCAAAGGGCATTTTCCCAAAACATACCCTCTAGTCAATTTGTTGTTGACCTCCTCGCTAGCTGTCTCACAGGTCATAGAGAGAAGATAGTATGGTGTACATAGGTCACACAATCCATAGTACAGCAATACATAATATGTATCCCATACGTGTACATGCACATAAGGTGTGCATGAAGGACCCTGGTAGAAACCGGTTCCGCTAGAAAATCCTTATCCCCACTAGTCAGTCTTATTGCCAACATGTATCTTTTTTTGGCAAACAATAATCTTCAAAGAGAGGGGAAGTGCTAACTGAAGTAAGCAAAGCCCTTAGAGAAAGAGCATAGATCGTGACAAAAATCCACAATGGTTGTGTTGATCTGCATGAAGAGACTGCCTTTGAAATCATAAAGTACTTTTACTCCACTAGGAACGGACTGAATAGTGATTCTTTGCGCTTTTTGCCAGGACAAATACGTCTTAGTCCTAGCTAATCTGCCGAATAAACGAAGATACTATCAAATTAGTCGTGCAGTTCAACCAACCGAAGTTTTGATTGAATTTTCAAACCAACCAAATTTATGGCAAATTTGTATTCTATTTCTTCAGGCCAACTCCACCGCGCGACCCCATTTTGTCCGGTCCCGTCCGTTTGGGGTAAAACGGACAAATGGGGCGGCCCAGCGCGCGACGGCCCGGATTCATCTGGTCCGTTTTGTGTACGGGCCGACCCATTTCGAGCGCAAATTTGCGCCGGGTTTGGGTCGCCGCGGACAGCGAACGGACGCTTCGAACCTTCGCGTCGAGGCCATGTGGCAGGCGGCCAACTACCTCCCACCCGCCAACATAAATGCGCATGGGCGGGTGGCCCCACCTGTCATCCGCACAGCGAAGGGTCGCCGTCCTTCTTAAATGGGAGGCCGTGGACCGGTCGTCGTCCACAGTTCCCACTCCGGCCCCTCTCTGCCCCCTCGAAACCCGACACCCTCGAAACCCTTGCCGCTCCCCGTAGTCGATCTCGCCGGCTGGCTGCAGCCATGGGCCTTTGGAAGCACAACCGCAAGGGGAAGCACGACCGCGAGGCCGGCACCTCCTCGGGACGCCGCCGCGGCTTCGTTAAGAAGGAGGAGCCCGCATCACCGCCGCGCTCCTCCATTCGAGCCCCCTCGCCTGTCCCCTTCACTATCGCTTCTAGGGCCGCCGGCGAGCGCAACCGGCGGTACCTGGCCGTGGATGTGTGCTGGCGGTATTGGGAGACGAGGACGTTGGTCCCGTCGAGCGACGTGCACCTCCCCAACAACTGGCACCTCTCCGCGGACCGGGTCCCCATCCCGCCGGTGCCAGCGAGCGGCCGTGCCCGGTGCGATGAGATCGAGCGTTGCCGCCGCCTCCTCCCCGACGACCTATTCGACGGCGAGAGGTACGCCCCCGACTCCGTCCTGTGGGACACTTGGCTCCAGGACGAGCATGACGTGCGGCGCGCGTCCTACTTCGTCGGCACGGTGTCGAGGCCGCGGCGGCCACGTCGGGAGGTGCGCGGGCGTACGCGGGTGCGCGGCCTGACGCCCACGCCGTCGTCTTCCCCATCTCCGTCACCACCTCCACCTCCACCTCCTCGCATGACAGCGGAGGAGGAGGCCCGGCTCATGGCCCGTGTCATGGAGGACTCCATGCCCGTGTCATGGAGGACTCCATGCACATGCACGGTGAGCGCCAATGGCCGGGCCTCAAGGAGACGATGGCCCTGTCTGCAGCCGGCAACGTCGCCATCCCCGAGCTGCAGATGCTGCCGAAGGAGGAGGTGATGGAGGAGCCGCCGGTGGCCGCCTTCCACCTGGGCCTCGTTGGCCATGGGTGGAGCTGGTCCTGCACAGCGAAGCAGATGGCGGCCGCCGTGGGGGGCAACTGGTGCCCCACGCCGCCGCGGTCGCCGGAGCGCAACGCCTCGCCTCAGGAGGAGGTGGTGCAGGCACCGGCCACCTTCCAGCCCGCCGCCCCCGTGCACCGTGGACCGTCGGCCCATCTCTGGACGCCGCCGGACTACGTCAACCTCTGCAGCTACGAAGACGACACCGGCGGCCACTGAAGATGGCGACGGCGACGACCAGGGCATGGACGGGCACGACAGCAGTGCGCAGGCGGCTTTTTTTATTTTGTTTTTATGTTAATTATGGAACTGTACCGTTTAAGTGCGGCATTAAACTGGACCGTTTTGTGGCCGTGACCTTTATATATGTTTTAAGTTTTTTTAAGTGCGTTAATTTACCTTTTTAGACATTTTATTTAAGTTTTTTGTTTTTTTAATCACGTCCACCCCAGACATGATTTGGGATGCGGATGTACGCTGGGCACACCCACAACCCAACAGACAAACGCGGACATGGCCGAACACATCACCGCCCCAAATGGACAAAATCCGGTCAAATTGGACGTTCGTTTAGGGTCGTGCAATGGAGTTGCCCTCAGTACCCTATTCGGTATGGATAGCAAGTAGCAAGCACAAGCCCTGCCTCTGAACATTGACAGCCGACAAACTTCCCCCGAGTGTGCCGCGGATCGAGAGGATCTGGGAAATGCGCCAAGCTAGTGCACATAGGCCACACCTTTCTTCTAGAAGCTTTAGATAATCGATGAATGATTCGGTGAGGTCAGATCGATAGGTTCCCATGGACCAGCGGTCACGAAATGAGAGGATGGCGAGTGGTTGTCACGGCAGCACATTCCGAACATTGGTCGTGTGGTGTAAGTTGCGATGACACACGAGGCCGACAGCCAACCATATGCTGTACTGCGTCCCGACCGGAGCTTCTGTGATGGATGCAACTTTTCCATTCAGTTCACCCCGCGTCTACAGAGAAACAAGAATGACAGCATGAAAGACCGACCGCCCGCCCATGATCTCGAATTAACCCAAGCTGGAGTTCAGGACCAGAATTTACTTGGGGCGCTTTGCCGGGGGAGAAGAAAAGAAGGGGATGCAGCTAGCACCCGCTACAAGACAGACAGTACACTGTTGTCCAACTCAAGTTGATTGCACGGTCGACACAACGACCAAAGCCCCAGCCGCGCCCATGCTGCGTACTACTCCGGTATACGTACTTGCACCATGTGGCGAGCTCAGACGGCGTGGGCGCCCTGCAGGGGCGTCCACACGCCCGAGCTACGGCCCGCGTCGCCGTCCTCGGCTGGCCTGCCCTGCGCCATGGGCCGGAACGGCAGGCCCGCCGTGCCGGGCGCCTGCATGAGGTCGAGCGTGACGTGCCCCGCCCCCGCCGGAAGAGGAGCTCCCTGGTCGTGGCCTGGCGGGGCCTGCTGGTGCGCTTGGTGCCAGGCGGGCGCCATCTCTGCCGCGGCCGGCCGGGCGGCCGAGCGCTGGGGGAAGAAGTGGCACGCCAGGAGCGCCGCGCGGTTCTCGGCGATGAGCTCGTCCAGCGCGGCGCTGCTGGAGCGGGCGGAGAATGCGTCGCCGGGCGTCGTCGGGACTAGCCAGGGGGCGGCTCTGGCCGATGACAGAAGAGAGAGAGCACCAGCCGGGGACGTCGGCAGGCCGCCGTACGGCGCGAAGCCGTGCACCAACGACGCCACCCCTGCAACAATTAAGCGAGCTTATTAGTTGCATGCAAACTACTGTATATATACCGAAAGATAGACTCCTTCCTTGCTAGTGCAGATCAGGCTACGAGACGCACGATGTCCAGTTGTGTTTTGAACTGCAAAATCCAAAAGGTTTCGGCATGTTTGTGAGTTCGTCCTCGTCATTTGCGCTGGAAATTAACTCGAGTGCTACCTAGACGGCTACCAGGTTGGTCTGCACCAGTAGACGATGACTGCAGCTTTTATCCACAGACATCACAAAAACCCTAGTGAAACACGACATGTACGTACGTGTAAAGGTGGGAATCAAGATTTGGTCACTGTTTCGCCAACCTGATGCAAGGTGATTCTCCTCCTCAGTGACTTGTGGGAAACTAAATAACTGCAGGATTACCAAGCTTCGTATCACATGTACCGTGTGAAAGAACACGCTGATGCAGGTCTGGCCCTTCTCCAACTGTTCCAGGATACCTTATCTGTCGAAAACCAGGAGCGCCGGGACATTATTCTGTTTTTTTTTTCAGATTCGCTTATTTTCATGCTTAGTATCATAGTATGAAGATGCACAGCAGCTTCCCGCAAGAAAAAAAAAGAAGAAAAAGAAGAAGAAGCACAGTAGCTGAAGAAGTTTTGTCAGGATGACGTCCGTGATCTTAATTTGATTCGCGCACATTGATCATTGTTCCAACACAGGAGCATACAGCCTATCCCACTGTGTTATAATTGGAATGACTATGGCTCGGTCGACTTAGAAATAGTTACTTTTTGGTCAGCCGTTGGTAATAATCAGATCAAAATTGCCTATCCCTTTGGTAATTTCAGAAATCTTGAAGTGTGATAAGGTTGTTCTGGTAGTTGCTTAGAAATACTTGTTTCTCAATCGAAACTGCAAAATGATAATACCATAGGATCTTAATAATCACCTATCTTTGTGTATGTCCAAGCATAGAATAAGCATGTTGGTTTACAATGTTTCCTGCTTGCGCTTCCCAAGTGGGATCTTTGCGGCCATTGCTTTGGGAGCAAATTGAACGTTGTAGGTGTTTCTAACAACAAGGAGACCTTTTTTTTGCTCTGTAGGAAAAGTAGAGAAAAAACATAGGAACAACAAATTTTCCTTTGGTGGCAATGGCATCCATTTGATTCAAAGGAACGAGGCAAAGAAAAACAATAGGGGTTCTCACTTAACCTCGTGATTACTAGCTACATTTCTCTTCGGGACTCTTTTTAGAACATTTTTTACATGAAGAATCAGAAAAGTGTTGGCGAAATAGCATGAGAAATTTATATTTAGTTGTGGTCTAACTTTGATTTGACCATGTTTATTAGGATGTCTCTGTATTTCCTATTCCCCCGAATCAGACACACAAATCCACAAAGTTATAGTGTTTTGTTGTTCATATACATTCCTAGCAAGGAGGCGCGAAAAGAAATCGATGACGTGCAGAAGTATTATTTATAAAGCTGTTAGACAAACTATTTCCTCAGTTCACAAATATAGAATGTTCTAACTTTTTTGTGAATCAAATGTGTATAGTCTAAATTGAAATATCTAAAACATCTTATATTTGTGAACGAGGGAGTGGTGTCCATATATTATTGGACTTGAATCGTTTGTTTATCCATTATCTATATACCTAAACTCTAAACCCATTCTTTATATCGAATTAATTTCAATCAACTACATAAGGAAAAGACCCTGATTAACTATATAAGGAAAATCGGTATTTACTTCGAAGCAACTTCGAAGTCCACATGCATCAGTGATTTACAAAGTATAACGAATAACACTGTTTGTGTACACGATGTATGCTAGCACGGTACAGAGAGCACTTGAACTTTAGAGACAAGCAGAGCAGACTCTAAGTCTGAACTCTGAAGATCAGGGAAAGTACGTATACCATACTATACGCCAGGCTAACTAAAGTAAGCGCGACTACATATTTGATCGGCACCAGTTAACTGATTCGCCTGTTAATGATATTATTACTGTCTGCAGATCCTCACCAGCAATTATACCTTGATACTAAACCCTAAAAAGATCTCCTGATCCCACACAGCTAACAACTGGAGTAGTACAAACTTTGTACTACAAAGAGTATCTTCGAAGCCGTGGCGCATTTTCCTCTTGACAGTAGTACGACCGCTACTACGCTAGGTATGTATTCCTATATGTAACTGTATGGGTTTGACCGAGTACCTTCAGAATCTGGCCGTCTTTTTGTACTGCCTCTAGGCCATATCTCCAATGCACAGTGCCCTTAATAAGTCACCATTCTGGTAGTAGTATAACGCACAAATGGTGTACATAGTACTACACTGTACTAGCATCTATCACTAACCGTATATCGATGCCATTTCTTCAATAACTAGCGCCAGTACGTTACTGAATACCCAACAGTGGCGTGCGGCATCGCAGCCACTGTCGTGTGGCCAACAGCCGCTGGGGCGCTCCTGTACGTGGTCATATGCACGGTCGGCCTTGCATGCCAGTGCCAAGCTAGCCAGCACGGCCTACCCAAGCGGGCAGAGGCAGGGCGCGTAAATGCGCACATTAAATCGCGAGTGTTTATTTGCTTTGCTGCACCCGTCTCACGCATCCCGAGAGCTTTTTTCGTGTCCCTACGCGCACCTGCTGCAGATCTCCCCTTGTTTCCCGGCATCAAACCACTCTACTCCCTCTTATCCCCTGCCGGTTTTGCTTAGTACTACTACTAAGAGTAGCTACTCCTGCGTCTATCAGCCGGCCTTAACGATGGTTCTTCTCTGTGTAATCACTCTTACCTGCCGTACTCTGTCACGCTGAGACCGCGCTAGAAGTCTAGAACAGCTCGCGCTAATGGAGGTGGGGGAGTAATGGCGTGGATTACCGTGTGCGTGCGCAGAGCCCCTGGCCATGGCGTCGCTGGCGTTGCTCTTCCGGCGCCGCTCGTTGTGGCCGGCAAGCCGCCGCCGGCAGCTCCGCTTGGCGTCGTCGAACTCCGCCATCGCGTGGAAGCTGCACGCATTGTATACGCAGAGCAGAGAGTCAACGCTAGCGCATGAGAGAGACTCCGCACGCACGTACGTACGAGTACGTGAAGTGTGGATCTAGCTACGGCTAGCACAAGTCGGGGGTGTGGGTAAGAAAGAATTCACGTACCGGCTGCATTGCTGGCAGAAGCGCTGCTCGGCGCCGTGCACGATGACCCTGGGCGCCTTGGAGTGCGCCTCGCACACCTTGTGCCGCCGGTGGTACTCCTTGGCCCCCGCCAGCGCCATGTGGCACCCTTCCACCTGGCACCTCGGCATGGCCGCCGTTGCCGCCGCCCCGGCCGCCTTCTCCTTCCTCTTGCCCTCCACCGCGGCACGCCCGCCGCCGCCTCCGCTCCCGTCGACCTGAGCCACAGCCACCTGGCCGCCGGGCAAGGAGCACGGGCGCTTCCCCAGCTTGAGGCTAGTGAGCTCCTGCTGCATGTGCTGCTGCTGCTGGCTAGCCACCCCCGGCGGCGGCAGGAAATGCTGCGGGTACGCAGCCGAGGCGGCGGGCGCCCACTGCACCCCGAGATCCCAGGCCAGTGTCGCTCTCGACCTAGCGTCGCCGTCTCCTTCCATGTCCTTGCTGCAACGGAACACGCGCGCCGTTCCTCCGGCCAGCAGGGAAACCCGCGGTGGCTAGGCTGAAACCGTTGCGGCCGGCAAGTAAACGAGCAAGTGGAAATGGCGGCGACGGCAGCGGCTCCTGCTGTAAGTAAGTACAGGCAGAGGTAGGTTATCCCACTGGCGCTTGGCGCTGGCGCAGATATAAAAGCTAGGAAAGGCCGCTCGCGAGGCGAAGCGAGCTCCCCGGGGAGGAGCAGCGCACTGGTGGCTGGTCTGGAAGGCACGGCAGCGCCGTACTGACAGGTGGGATCTGCCCGCTGGCAGGCAGCAGGAGTGTGCTCGTACTACGCCACTGTAGCCTGCTGCGAGTAGGCGGTGTACGACCCCGGCTCGTGACAGCGCAGGGCCCGTCGCCACATGGATGGGCGTCATTGAGGGGTTCAATCCGCGGCGGGACCCGGCCCCCATGAGGACATGACTGCCACCACCGCATCGAAAGCCGCGCGCGGCGCGACAACACGCACTGCTCCTCCTTCCTGGCCTCACCACCTGCCCGGCCTTTATTCACTGGGGGGTGGGACCACGTTATCCCCGGTCACGTCCCAGGCCCACCCGTCGGCGAGCGGCGTGGCAGCCTGGCGCGGGAAGCGAGGGTGGCGGCCCTCCCACTTGCACAAAGATGCCATATCCGGAACTGGACGCCACCATGCCCCGCGTACCAGCTTTACCACGCGCCCTCCCACTGGCCGGTGGGACAGGGTGAATCGGGCCCCACCTGTCATGGAGAGCAAGTTGAAAGCCGCCGTGACGGGGCGGTGAGGGGGAAAAAGCCTGCGCAGCAGAGCGGGGTGTACATGCATGCAGCGGGGCGGGCAGGGCGGGCCCGGTACGTGGCGTGGTCCGGCCTGGCAGTGTCAGTGGGCGTGGCGTGGCGGAGGCCCTATTGGCTGGGGAACGGGGGGTATGTCTGAGCTTTGGGGGAAATAATAGCGCCGTGCTGGGTGTTGGGGGCGCGACGCACGGGTACGGGTACGCCCAGTTTGGCCTTTCCCGTGCGCATTCCCTGCGAGCCTGAGATGCTGTACGTCCCTTGGTCGATCGGGGTAGGCTCGTGTATTTGTACCACTGCGCCCTTTGTACTGACACTGACATGTGTATTCACGCAGACGCAGGCACCTCGTCGCGTTTCGTTTCGCTTGGACCTCTCGCCCGTCCGTCCTCGCCTCCTTTGTCAATTGTCATGCTCGGTTATTAAGGGTCGCAGCGTCACGTCTACTCGGTCGATGATGACGCCTTCTATTGGCCCTGCACATTGCTCTAGGGTCTCCGCGTTGTGTGCCGGTTGATGCCGTGAGCTTGATCCAGCGCCTGAGTGCAGTGATCAGTGAATACTCGTCCCTCGGGAGATTTGGGCTGCTAGAAATGCCGAGGTTTAGGGCCACTAAGAGCAACTCCAATGCGTCGACCCAAACAAACGACGCATTTGTCCGTTTGGATCGACCCCGTTCGATGTCCGTCCTTTTTTTGATTTGGGTTGGCAATGCATCCAACGCCCCGACCTATGTTTGCTGGCGTGGCCTGCTGGCCTCCGTTTTCAATGAACACTTTGCATATTTCAAAAGTAAATATATAGTTTCACAAAGAAGCATAGTTTTCACAACCAAATATAAAACATAGTTTTACAAGCCGGAATATAAAATAAACTGTTCTCACATAGTTTTACAAGCCAAATAAAAAGGATACATCTATTGGTTGATAATATGAGCCCACGTATGCTCGACTAAATCATTTTGCAGCTGCATGATGAAATTGGCTGAACTGTTCAAACGTTGCCGCTCCTACATGCTCAGGCATAACATTCTTACCGTAAAACTGAAACCCTTTATTGTAGATACGTTCCGGACGCTCATTTTCTACGATCATATTGTGCATGATCACACAAGCAGTCATCACCTCCCACACCTTTTTCGTGCTCCAAGTCCTAGCGGAATATCGAACGATGCCCCATCGAGATTGCAAAACACCAAAGGCACGCTCGACGGCATTCCTAGGACTCTCTTGCTCTTGGGCGAATCGTTTCCTCTTCTCTCCGACAGGGTTGGGGACTTTCTTCACAATAGTGGCCCACTGAGGATAGATACTGTCAGCTAGGTAGTATCATTTGTCGTAGTTGTGGCTGTTGATGGTAACATTCACCGGTGGGCCGTTGCCTTCGTCAAGCCTTGCAAACACCGGCGAGTGTTGAAGCACGTTGATACCATTGTGTGATCTGGCCATACCAAAGAAAGAGTGCCAGATCCAGAGATCTTGTGATGCCACGGCCTCAAGTATAATAGTGCAAGCCCTGACATGGCCCTTATATTGCCCTTGCCAAGCAGAAGGGCAGTTCTTCCACTCCCAGTGCAAGCAGTCTATGCTAAGCATCCCTAGGAGCCCTTGCTGGCATTTATCGTCAACAAGCGGACTATATCTTGAGGAGTCGGCTCTCTCAAGTACTCAGGGCCAAACACAGCAATCACAACCTTGCAGAACTTGTACATATAGTCTAGGCATGTAGACTCGCTCATACGGATGTACTCGTCAATGAGATCACTGGGCACTCCGTATGCAAGCATCCGGACGGTTGTAGTGCATTTCTGATAAGAGGAGAAGCCAATCATTCCAAGGGCATCCCCTTTGCACTCGAAATAGTCATCGTAGCCGACCACACCCTCTCTAATACGGTTGAAAAGATGCCTACTCATACGGAAACGGCACCGGAATTTCTGATGTTTAAACAGCGGGTTCATTGTGTCAAAGTAGTCCTTCCAAATAAGGAAATGCCCACTCTCTCGGTTGCGATTCAACGCCGGAAGGTGCCTGGAATGGAGCCATGGAACAACGGTCGCTGGCTATTGAGGTGGTGATAGACCAACACGGCAGCCAAGATCTCCTCATCATCATCGGACGAGGAATCATCAGAGTCACAAAGGAAACTGTGGAAAAAGAAGTCGGTGGAGTCCATTTTGTACCTTGTCAAACTGTTAAATAGCTTGCGGGCGTTGACGAAGGAGCCAACCGGCGAAAGGAGTCGCGCCACCCTCTGATGACCTACAAGTATAGGAGATCTATCGTAGTCCTTTCGATAAGTAAGAGTGTCGAACCCAACAAGGAGCAGAAGGAAATGACAAGCGGTTTTCAGCAAGGTATTCCCTGCAAGCACTGAAATTATCTGTAACAGATAGTTGTGTGATAAGATAATTCGTAACGGGTAACATGTAACAAAAGTAAACAAGGTGCAGCAAGGTGGCCCAATCCTTTTTGTAGCAAAGGACAAGCCTGGACGAACTCTTATATAAAGCAAAGCGCTCCCAACGACACATGAGAATTGTTGTCAAGCTAGTCTTCATCATGCTCATATGATTCACGTTCGTTACTTTGATAATTAGATATGTGGGTGGACCGGTGCTTGGGTGCTGCCTTCCTTGGACACGCCTCCCACTTATGATTAACTCATATCGCAAGCATCCGTAACTATGAAAGAAGAATTAAGATAAATCTAACCATAGCATGAAATATGTGGATCCAAATTAGCCCCTTACGAAGCAGCGCATAAACTAGGGTTTAAACTTCTGTCACTCTAGCAACCCATCATCTACTTATTACTTCCCAATGCCTTCTCCTAGGCCCAAACAATGGTGAAGTGTCATGTAGTCGACGTTCACATAAAACCATTAGAGAAAAGACAACATACATCTCATCAGAATATCGAACGAGTACCAGATTCACATAATTACTTATAACAAAACTTCTCCCATGTCCTCAGGAACAAACGTAACTACTCACAAAGCATATCCATGTTCATGATCAGAGGAGTATTAATTATCATTAAGGATCTGAACATATGATCTTCCACCGGATAAACCAACTAGCATCAACTACAAGGAGTAATCAACACTACTACCAACCCACAGCTACCAATCTGAGGTTTTGAGACAAAGATCGGATACAAGAGATGAACTAGGGTTTGAGAGGAGATGGTGCTGGTGAAGATGTTGATGGATATTGACCCCCTCTCGATGAGAGGATCGTTAGCGATGACGATGGCGATGATTTCCCCCTCCCGGAGGGAAGTTTCCCCGGTAGAACAGCTCCACTGGAGCCCTAGATTGGTTTTGCCCAAGTTCTGCCTCGAGACGGCGGTGCTTCGTCCCGAAAACTCCCTTCTGATTTTTTCCAGGTCAAAACACACCATATAGCAGAAGATGGGCGTCGAGGGCCCGCCAGGGGGCCCATAAGACCGGTGGGCGCGCCCTCCACCCTTGTGGATGGCAGGTGGCCCCCCTCTGGTGCTTTCTTTACCCAATATTTTTTATATATTCCAAAAATATTCTCCATGAAGTTTAAGGACTTTTGGAGTTGTGTAGAATAGGTCTCTAATATTTGCTCCTTTTCCAGTCCAGAATTCCAGCTGTCAGCATTCTCCCTCTTCATGCAAACCTTATAAAAAAGAGAGAAAAGGCATAAGTATTGTGATATAATGTGTAGTAACAGTCCATAATGCAATAAATATCAATATAAAAGCATGATGCAAAATGGACGTATCACCCTCGGACCAGCTGGCTGCCCTGGAGGCGTCTGATGCACGTGCCGGCGTCCGATGAGCGTGCCGGTGTTAGGACGAAGGAGCCGGCGGGGCGGAGAGGCGGCTTCCTAGTCATGGCTGTGTTGGGAAGGTGGGGGTAGGAAGCTTTCGGATCCCCGGCGACGAGGCGACGGTGGTGGCGTTGGAGGGGGTGGGGGGATGTTGCGACACCGGCAGCTGGCAGAGGCACCGGAAAATGGGCGGCGGCGGTGACGACGAAGGAGGCGGGCGAGGGTTTGCTGTTGGAATGAGAGAGGATGGCCAATGAGCCACCGACTAGCGGGCCAGGGGGAGGAGTAGGCGGGCGCACGCGCGCGTCCGTTTTGTGTCTGTGCTGATGCAAATGAGGCTCAAAATTGGGCTGGGAATGGGTCGGCAAGCGAACGAAAAGCGGATGCACATGTCTATTTGGGTCAGTGTGTTGGGCCAACTTTTCTGTCCGCGCTAACCCAAACGGACGCGCGCAAATGAAATGGGTCGCTGCATTGGAGTTGCTCTAACCAGCGTGTTATGATATTCGTTAAATATTTACATGAATATGATACGTCTCCAACGTATCTATAATTTTTGATTGTTCCATGCTATTATATTATCTGTTTTGGATGTTTAATGGGCTTTAATATACCTTTTTACACTATTTTTTGGACTAACCTATTAACCGAAAGCCCAGTGCAAATTGTTGTTTTTTTGCCTATTTCAATGTTTCGCAGAAAAGGAATATCAAATGGAATCCAAACGGAATGAAACCTTCGCGAGGATCTTTTTTTGGAACAAACGTGTTCCAAGAGACTTGGAGTGGACGTCAAGGAAGCAGCAGGCGGCCAGGAGGTAGGAGGGCGCGGCCATGGTGGGCCAGGCGCGCCCTCGACCCTCGTGGGCCCCTCGCAGCTCCAACGACCTACTTCTTTCACCTATATATACTCTCGTACCCTGAAACTTTCAGGGAGAGCCACGAAACACCTTTTCCACTGCCGCAACCTTCTTTACCCGTGAGATCCCATCTTGGGGCCTTTTTCGGCGCTCCGCCGGAGGGGGATTCGATCACGGAGGACTTCTACATCAACACCATAGCCTCTCCGCTGATGTGTGAGTAGTTTACCACAGACCTTCGGGTCCGTAGTTATTAGCTAAATGGCTTCTTCTCTCTCTTTGGATCTCAATACAAAGTTCTCCTCGATCTTCTTGGAGATCTATTTGACGTAACTCTTTTTGCAGTGTGTTTGCCGAGATCCGATGAATTGTGGGTTTATGAACTTGATTATATATGAATATTATTTGATTCTTCTCTGAATTCTTATATGCATGATTTGATATCTTTGCAAGTCTCTTCAATTATTAGTTTGGTTTGGCCTACTAGATTGATCTTTCTTGCAATAGGAGAAGTGCTTAGCTTTGGGTTCAATCTTGCGGTGCTCGATCTCAGTGACAGAAAGGAAAATGACACGTATTGTATTGTTGTCATCGAGGATAAAAAGATGGGGTTTATATCATATTGCTTGAGTTTATCCCTCTACATCATGTCATCTTGCCTAATGCGCTACTCTGTTCTTATGAACTTAATACTCTAGATGCATGCTGGATAGTGGTCGATGTGTGGTGTAATAGTAGTAGATGCAAAATCGTTTCGATCTACTTTTCACGGACATGATGCCTATATTCATGATCATTGCCTTAGGTATCATCATAACTATGCGCTTTTCTATCAATTGCTCGGCAGTAATTTGTTCACCCATCGTAATTCATGCTATATCTTGAGAGAAGCCACTAGTGAAACCTATGGCCCCCGGGTCTACTTTACATCATATAAGTTTCCAATCTACAATTTTAGTTTACTATTTATTTTGCAATCTTTATTTTCCAATCTATACCATAAAAATACCAAAAATATTTATCTTATTATCTTTATCAGATCTCACTTTTGCAAGTGGCCGTGAAGGGATTGACAACCCCTTTATCGCGTTTGTTGCAAGGTTCTTATTTGTTTGTGCAGGTACTAGGCGATTTGCGTGTAGTCTCCTACTGGATTGATACCTTGGTTCTCAAAAACTGAGGGAAATACTTACGCTACTTTGCTGCATCACCCTTTCCTCTTCAAGGGAAAACCAACGCATGCCCAAGAGGTAGCAGGATAGTGATGTTACTCCATGGTCTCATCTGTTTGAAGATAGTGGTTGCAAGGTAGTCACTTTATCTTGGCGTGATTACTTATGGGACAGAGGGAACACATATGTAAGAGCATCTCAACTCGCCTCCCCAACAGCCCCCACGGCCCTTTATTATCGCCGACTAGAAAAAAACGGCCAGTCGTGCCCCCAGGAGCCCAGTTTTCGCTGGTTAGGGCCGAATTTGGCGCTGGCGGACCCAGGCCGAACCAGGTGCGCCGGGGGAAACTTTTTAGCGTGAAAGCATGGTGGACCCTCCGAGTTAGCGACTTGGTGCCTTCGTCATCGTCCTCGCCTCGGTTTCCCACGGGAATCAATGCGAAGGCTACCGTCGGTCAGCCTTCCATTGATTCCTCATGGGCGGCATAGTAAAGGCGCCGCCGCCGCGTTCCCAGCCCTCCTCCGCCACGCATCCACACGGTGCCGCCCGCTTGCCGCGCACCCGCCGCTATAAAAGGCACTGTCCCTTGCCGCTGGGCGCACCCCCCTCGCCACAGCCTTTCCCTCTCTCGCCGCCGCCGACCCTCTTTACTTCACTGCTCCCCCTCCCTCTCTTTAAGCCACTGATGGGCAAGTGATAGCCCGACAACGGAGCGGCGGCCAATGGCTTTGGCTGCCACCACCTCCACGAGTGGGAGGTATACCTCCTCCACGAGGTGAACTACCCATCGCCGCCAGACATGCGCATGTCAGGCTCGTGGAGGCTCATCGCCGGAGGCGTCCCCGTCCCCTGCCGCCGATTGCTGCCACGCCGAGATCGCGCTCGTTCGGGCCTCCCTGCTGGAGGAGGTGCGGGGCCTTCCGGAGTACGCTGCCGGCAACCACGCATTCTGGACGGAGTACTTCTGGCGGCGCCACGAGGAGCAGCTCGCCTCCACCAACAACACGCCAGGACGGGGACGCCACAACGTCGACAGCAGCCGCCTATGGTGCAGCGTCCCCGGGCGTACTCTCCATGCCGTCTTTGAGCACCTCGAGGACGACAACGAGCCGCCGCTCGAGTACCCGACGCCCCCGGTCTCCCACCAGAGCGGCAGCTCTTGGCTGCCGAGTAGCATGGCGGGTGGCTCCTCCTCCTCCTCCTCTCGCTCCCCCGGCACAGCGTTGCTCGCCACCATCAAGGCCGAGCCTATGGAGATGCCGGAGCATCTGTGCAACCATGGGGGTGGCCTCGTCATAAACGAGGGCCGTCGCCAGCCTTCCCCTCCTCCCCGCGGCCATCATTGCCTGGTCAGGCCAAAGCGGGAGCCGGGGATGCCGCTCATCGTCGTGAAACAGGAGCACGTCGACATGGCCGCCGTCAACGAGACCGCCCTCAAATGGGCGCGGGACGACTACGTCCGCGAGGAGATGGAACGCCAACGCCGCACCCTCAAGGAAATCGCTGCTTGGCGCCATGGCCGTGACGAGGGCGGTTGAGGGAGTCCTGAACTAAGGGGTCCTCGGACGTCTGGCCTGTTATCCATGGGCCAGACTGATGGGCTGTGAAGACATGAAGACCGAAGACTATACCTGTGTCCGGATTGGACTCTCCTTGGCCTGGAAGGCAAGCTTGGCGACCGACTATGAAGATTCCTTCTTATGTAACCGACTCTATGTAAACCCTAGATCCCCTCGGTGTCTATATAAACCGAAGGGGATAGTCCGGAAAGGACACATTCATTACCATAGTCATATAGGCTAGGCTTCTAGGGTTTAGCCATCACAATCTCATGGTAGATCAACTCTTGTAACACCCATATTTATCAATATCAATCAAGCAGGACGTAGGGTATTACCTCCATAGAGAGGGCCCGAACCTGGGTAAACATTGTGTCCCCTGTCTCCTGTTACCATCGATCCTAGACGCACAGTTCGGGACCCCCCTACCCGAGATCCGCCGGTTTTGACACCGACATTGGTGCTTTCATTGAGAGTTCCACTGTGCCGTCCAAGAAAGGTTCAATGTCTCCTTCAATCGTCTACAGCGACGCTGTCCAAGGAGAAACCTTCCTCCCCAGACAGATTTTCGTGTTCGGCGGCTTCGTACTACGGGACAACTCGCTTGGCCATCTGGAGCAGATCGATAGCCACGCCCCTGGCCGCCAGGTCAGGTTTGGAAGCTTGAAATACGTCGCAGATATCCATGGAGACTTGATCTTCAATGGATTTGAGACCGCAGCGATCTGTTAGGGATCGTAGCAGAAATTTAAAATTTTCTACGCGTCACCAAGATCAATCTATGGAGTCATCTAGCAACGAGAGGGAGAGGAGTGCGTCTACATACCCTTGTAGATTGCGAGCGGAAGCGTTCAAGAGAACGGGGTTGATGGAATCGTACTCGACATGATCCAAATCACCGATGATCCTAGCGCCGAACGGACGGCACCTCCGCGTTCAACACACGTACGGAGCGGAGACGTCTCCCGCGCCTTGATCCAGCAAGGAGGAGGGAGAGGTTGAGGAAGAGAGCTCCAACAGCAGCACGACGGCGTGGTGGTGGTGGAGCGACAGTACTCCGGCAGGGCTTCGCCAAGCTCTTAACGGAGGAGGAGAGGTGTTGGGGAGGGGAGGGGCTGCGTCGCGCCTTTGATGTGGTGTGCAGCCCTCCCCTTGCCCCTCTATTCATAGGGGAAGGAGGAAGGGGGCCGACCCCCTCTAGATGAGATCTAGAGGGGGGGGGCGGCCAAGGGGGTGGCTTGCCCCCCAAGCAAAGGGGGGCGCCCCCTCTAGGGTTCCCCCCAACCCTAGGCGCATGGGCCCAAGGGGGGATGCGCCCATCCCACTTGGGGCTGGTTCCCTTTCCTCTATGGCCCATGAGGCCCTTCGAGAGAGGTGGCCCCTCCCAGTGGACCCCCGGAACCCCTCCGGTGGCCCCGGTACAATACCGATATGCCCCCGAACCTTTTCGGTGACCGTATGACAACTTCCTATATATAAATCTTCACCTCCGGACCATTCCAGAACTCCTTGTGACGTCCGGGATCTCATCCGGGACTCCGAACAACATTCGGTAATCACATACAAGTCTTCCTAATAACCCTAGCGTCATCGAACCTTAAGTGTGTAGACCCTACAGGTTCGGGAACCATGCAGACATGACCGAGACAACTATCCGGCCAATAACCAACATCGGGATCTGGATACCCATGTTGGCTCCCACATGTTCCACGATGATCTCATCGGATGAACCACGATGTCGAGGATTTAAGCAATCCCGTATACAATTCCCTTTGTCAATCGGTACGTTACTTGCCCGAGATTTGATCGTCGGTATCCCAATACCTCGTTCAATCTTGTTACCGGCAAGTCACTTTACTCGTTCTGTAACACGTCATCCCGTGACCAACCCTTAGTCACATTGAGCTCATTACGATGATGTCTTACCGAGTGGGCCCAGAGATACCTCTCCGTCATACGGAGTGACAAATCCAGCCTCGATTCATGCCAACCCAACAGACACTTTCGGAGATACCCGTAGTGCACCTTTATAGTCACCCAGTTACGTTGTGACGTTTGGCACACCCAAAATATTACTACAGTATCCGGGAGTTCCACAATCTCATGGTCTAAGGAAAAGATACTTGACATTAGAAAAGCTTTAGCAGACGAACTACACGATCTTGTGCTATGCTTAGGATTGGGTCTTGTCCATCACATCATTCTCCTAATGATGTGATCCCGTTATCAATGACATCCAATGTCCATGGTCAGGAAACCGTAACCATCTATTGATCAACGAGCTAGTCAACTAGAGGCCCACTAGGGACATGTTGTGGTCTATGTATTCACACATGTATTACGATTTCCGGATAACACAATTATAGCATGAACAATAGACAATTATCATGAACAAGGAAATATAATAATAACAATTTTATTATTGCCGCTAGGGCATATTTCCAACAGTCTCCCACTTGCACTAGAGTCAATAATCTAGTTACATTATTATGAATCGAACACCCATAGAGTTCTGGTGTTGATCATGTTTTGCTCGACAAAGAGGTTTAGTCAACGGATCTGCGACATTCAGGTCTGTCTGCATTTTAGAAATATCTATGTCTCCATTTTGAACATTTTCACGAATGGAGTTGAAGCGACGCTTGATATGCATGGTCTTCCTGTGAAACCTGGGCTCCTTGGCAAGGGCAATAGCTCTAGTGTTGTCACAGAAGAGAGTCATCGGGCCCGACTCATTGGGAATCACTCCTAGGTCGGTAATGAACTCCTTTATCAAGATTGCTTCTTGTGCTGCTTCCGAGGCTGCCATGTACTCTGCTTCACATGTAGATCCCGCCACGACGCTTTGCTTGCAACTGCACCAGCTGACTGCCCCACCATTCAAAATATACACGTATCCGGTTTGTGACTTAGAGTCATCCAGATCTGTGTCGAAGCTAGCATCGACGCAACCCTTTACGACGAGCTTTTCGTCACCTCCATAAACGAGAAACATATCCTTAGTCCTCTTTAGGTACTTCTGTATATTCTTGACCACTGTCCAGTGTTCCATGCCGGAATTACTTTGGTACCTTCTGTAACATCCCAAATTTTCAATTTGGAATGTTATACATTAGATCATCATTGCATATCATAATTTATTTGCTTTTGGCTTTGATCCTAGAAATTCTACGCAACTCAAGGACCCACGGAGAGAGTTGGGGATTTCGTTATTTTCATATTTGAGTTTTCTCAAATTTTGAGAATAGGATCATTTGATTTTAATTATTATCAATTATTTCTATTACAAAAATATGAGAGAGGGAATAAAATAACTTTCACAAAATTAAGAAATATTGAGGATTTAATAATAAAATCAAATAAGATTTTATTTCGGAGTTTTTCGGTATTTTATTTGAATTTAGGAAAAATGTGCGTTTTTCAATATTGCATTTAGGCCCCAAATAAATGTTCACCTTGTGCGGCTTGATTTTAGAAGCCGGGGAAAATTTATTTCGGGACTTTTGGAGTCCATTTAGTATTTCTTTTATTTGTTTTTCTGTGCGGAATTATTAAAAAAAACGCAACCGACCTATGGGCCGTGTCCGACCTGGACACTAGGCCCGTCCAGGCTTTATAAGCCGGGGAGCCTAGCCCGGGATCCTCCCCAAACCCTAGCGCGCCGCCCCGCCGCCCTAGCGCCGCCGCCACCGCCCCGCGCCGCCGACCACCGCCGCCGCCGGAGCCTTGCCGGAGTTGCCGGGTAGGTTTTTTTAGACGCCGTTTTTTTCCCGAAAAACCGTTTGGTTTTTCCGACGGTTTTGTTCGTTTTTTTAGTTTCAGTTTTTTTAAATAGATCGGTTTTTCCGATTTATTTAAATAGCGAGCATTCGTTCGTTCGTTCATTCTAGCGAACATTCGTCGTTTTTCTTTTCTCGGATTAAATCCGTGATTTTTCTGATCGCGATTCCTGATCCGATTTTTGTTTTAGTATAACTTTTCGCTCGTTTATCGGAATCAGGCGACTCAAGCGCCCGGAGTTTCGTCTCGAAACCCTCTATCCGTTTAACCAACTTAAACAAGTTTTTTCCACTGTAAAAATTGCCCTAGATCCATAATAGTAATCGAAGCCTTTTTCTTTTGCCGTTTGACTTTCGTTGCTTCGTTTGATTTGATTCTTTTTGCCAACCGGAGTTCTTAAGTTGAACTTTCTGGTTAGATCTCTTATTTGAGTTTTACCTGTGCATTAGATGAATACTTATTGTATTCTTGTTTGTTTGTCTGCGATAGAATACCCGGAGTGCGCCGCCTGTTACTTCGAATCTCTAGGTTTCGCGGATCATCAGCAAGGCAAGTAACACTTTGATCATACCTCCTACTACCCAGTTTTATTGCATTAGATCAATCCTCAAACATTGCATGATTAGGATCTAATTAAATTGTGGGATGGGAAGTAGTTGAGGTAGTTCCTATTACCTGTTGTATTATCAAACCTTTGGGAGTTACTTCTACGTTTGCCTATTATGCCATGCTATGCTAGTAGACGTGGATTGGGTGAGTGATATCCATGACAGATGTGAGTTTGTTAATTAATGATTTATCTAAGGTGGCAACTTAAACACACATCTGGGTGGATTGAGGTACCTGGGTATTCCAGGATTGCCTGTTTTTCTTTATGGACCGCCACCCAGGCCCAAAGAGATCATGAGATTTTTCATACTAGAAACTTTCGTGTGCAGCCACAAGCTATTATGGGCTCTAGCATAGTTGATTAAGTCGTGCGAACTCTTACAGGGTAGACTAGCAGATGTAGGGGAAAGTAGGTGTAACGGTCTATCCATCGTAAGGTGCCAGCACTTCTGAAGCACTATGTCTCGGTCATCCGTTTCTCAAACACCGTGTAGTGCGAGAAACCAAACGGAGGCGATCGAGTCTTCTGGGTAAAAGTGCGCAAACCTCTGCAGAGTCTTGAGTATCTAGTACTTGGATTATCATGTGAATCTCATCATGTTACTCTAAAATTTAATTTTGATGGGTTTTGTTTAATGATGATGCTTAATTGGGATTGAGAATGCTGTCAACCATTGTCAATGTTTAACAACTACCATGATAGTTAAATAAAATTTATTCCTTTGCAGTAGGGAAAAATTAGCTTTACGCAAAACTGTAACCATAGAGCTTTCCACCAGCCAAATATGCATATAGTATAGCTGTTTCATTCCATTACTCTCTATGTGTTACTCTGCCAGCATATTCCATGTGCTGACCCGTTTCGGGCTGCAATGTTAATGTTGCAGACTTTTCAGACGACGATTAAGGAGTTTTAGGTCGTGGTTCTATACTCAGTGATGCTGTTGGAGTTGATGGACTCACTTATCTTCCAAGCCTTCCGCCGTTATCGTTATTAGATGGCCTTAAGCCATATTTATTCTAATGTGTGTGATTGCTACTCTGTTATAAATCCTTCAAGTACTGTGTGGTGCCAGCATTACTGATCCAGGGATGACACCTGAGCACAGAGATCAGACTGTTTGAGGTCTGGTCGCTACAAAGATGGTATTAGAGCACACGCTGACTGTAGGACACGACCACTAAGCTAAAGACCTAGATCACTATTCACTCTCTTCTCTTCTGACCTCTCATCTTTTCTACTCTTTAGGATGGAGGATGTAAGGAACAAGTTCACGCAACCGGATGAAGATACACCCTTTGGACGTCACCTGAAGGAAGTCACTAGATACCTGAACATAGGAGTACCAAGCTTCACCGGAACCTACAACGCCACCTTACCTGAAGAAGAGTGCTGGATGATTCAAGTTCAAGTTCTAGGAAGGACATTCATGCCAGTCACTGAGCCCATAGAGTTTTCTTTTGATGCATCAACTTGGAGTCTAGGAAAGAGCATGGCAGCTCACATCGCCATGGGACGCATTGGAGAAGTCTACCGCAATGATCTCAAGGATACTATCTACCAGATTTGTGGGTGCCGAGATGAGCACTGGGAGATGATCAGCACCAGAAAGGATAGATCAATTGCAGCTTTTATCCAGGAATTAAACCAGCACATTCGACGCCAGGAGAACCAGATGTGCACCGACATGATAGACCTAAAGAAGGCAAGGACAGGAATCAAGGAACTGGAGGAAGAACTCAAGGCTACACGTGAAGATTATGAAGAAGAAATTGAAGTGTTAGTGGATAAGAATGCCGACCTAACAATGAAGATCGGGATATTTATGGGAGGCCCTACACCAGTAGATGAAGACGAAGAACCCAAGGAGATTCTCCCAAAAGACATCATCATCATCGACGACACCGACTTGGACCCAGATGATAGTGATGATGATTATGTTGATGAAGCCGGAGCAGATATCATGGATTCTGCAACCGAAGAATATTTCTAGTAGACCACCTCATCAGTAGTAGTAGTCCACCATGTAAATACGGTAGTCCGAGCACTTTTGCAATAGTTAGATCGATTGTATGCCCTTGTTTGATTGAATGAAGTGAATTGTTTGCTTTTGCCTCATGTGCATATGGGTAGTGTTTTCTCTTTAGACTCCCTCTATTCTTAAATCTCATCTTTTCTAAACCCTTAGATGCCTCCGAGACGTGACCCCGAATTTACCTTCCCACCGGAGCTCACCCAGTTGATCCAGCAGCAGAACACATTGATGCAGTTGCTAGTCCAGAATCAGAATCAGGGGAACAACAACAACAACCCACCACCACCACCACCCGTTGACCACTTAGCCCGTTTTCTTAGGCTGAATCCACCGGTATTTTCCAGTAGCACCGAGCCGATAGTAGCAGATGATTAGCTCCGCAAGACAACTAGAGAGTTGACCACAGCAGGATGCACAGATGCGGAGAAGGTCAAGTTTGCCGCACATCAGCTTGAAGGACCCGCAGCATCATGGTGGGAGAATTTTACAGCCACTTTCCCTATCGACACTGTCACATGGGACCAGTTTCAGCAGGCTTTTCGAACTGCCCATATTTCAGCAGGAGCTATGGCCTTGAAGAAGCGAGAGTTTCGCAACTTGCGCCAAGGAGGACGGACAGTTGGCCAGTATGTGGAGGACTTTAGTAAATTAGCACGTTATGCCCCAGATGACGTTGCTACGGATGCAGCTAAGCAGGAGAAGTTTTTGGAAGGACTGAATGATGAGTTGAGCATGCAGTTGATGGTAGCAACCTTCAACAACTACCAGGAGTTGGTAGATCGTGCTCTTATGATTGAAGGGAAGCAGCAGCAAATTGAAAATCGCAAGAGGAAGTATGCACAAGGAAAGTACAATTCAGGAGCTCAGCAGAAGCCGTGATTTACCCCTAGATCGGGAGGAAATTTTCAGCATACCCATGGAGGAGGTACCTCGCACAATCACAATGGCACCAAGAATGGTAATGGTAATGGAGGAAGCAACGGCCAGAACCGTACCAACCCATCAACCCCAGCCAAGAAAGACCTGAGCCAAGTCACTTGCTTTAAGTGTCAGAAGACCGGACATTATGCCAATGAATGTCCTGAAGGCCAGAATGGCAATGGAAGCTCTGGGAAGAAGCCGAACCCTTTCAACACGGGACAGGTGAACCACGTTAATGTGGAGGAGGTTGAAGAGCAGCCGGATGCAGTAATCGGTAAGTTTTTGGTTAAGTCATTTACTGCACTCGTTCTTTTTAATACTGGTGCATCGCATTCATACATATCAAGGGGATTTGTGGATAAGTATAACTTGCCCACTAAGGTTCTTAGAACACCTATGCTAGTAAGCTCACCAGGAGCGGAGTATATGGCCAGTCAAGGATGTTTCCAAGTGCCATTAAGTATAGGAAGGCATATTTTCCCAACGGATTTAATTATTCTGGAATCCCAAGGTTTGGATGTAATTCTCGGTATGGATTGGCTGTTGATGTATGGGGGAAACATTGATTGCGCCAGTAAGACAATTTTGCTTACGACGCCATAAGGAAGAAGGATCAAGCATGTACCTCGGCATGCGCCAAATAAGACACAAGTAAATTCCTTATCAGGAGTTATGCAGGAGGCAGTACCAGTGGTAAGGGATTTCCCTGACGTATTTCCCGAAGAGTTGCCAGGCATGCCACCGGATAGAGATATTGAGTTTTTGATTGAGCTATTGCCAGGCACAGGGCCAATATCAAAGAGACCATATAGGATGCCTGCAAAGGATTTGGTGGAGATTAAGAAGCAGATTAAGGAGTTACTGGATAAAGGTTACATTCGCCCAAGTTCATCGCCTTGGGGATCACCAGTACTTCTAGTGGAGAAAAAGGATGGATCGTTAAGGATGGTTGTTGACTATCGTGGGTTGAATGAAGTAACGATCAAGAACAAGTACCCACTACCAATGATCAATGATCTGTTTGATCGATTGCATGGAGCTAAGGTATTTTCCAAGATCGATCCGCAATCAGGATACCACCAGTTGAAGATTCGAGAACAGGATATACCTAAGACAGCTTTTACCACCAGGTATGGTCTGTACGAGTATACCGTTATGTCATTTGGTCTGACTAACACACCTGGCTATTTTATGAACATGATGAACAAAGTGTTTATGGAGTTCTTGGATAAGTTCGTCGTGGTGTTCATTGATGATATTCTGGTTTACTCGAAGAATGAAGAGGAGCATAAGGAACATTTGTGTTTGGTTCTTGGAAAGCTCAGGGAACATCAACTATATGCCAAGTTTAGCAAATGTGAGTTTTGGTTGAAGGAAGTAGGATTCCTCGGACACGTTATATCCGGAGAAGGAATAGAAGTTGATCCCACTAAAGTTGATACCGTGACCAAGTGGGAGGCACCAACCACAGTTGGAGAGATCCGGAGTTTCCTTGGACTCGCAGGATACTACCGGAGATTTATTGAGAATTTCTCCAAGATTGCAAAACCTATGACGGAGTTGTTAAAGAAGGATACCAAGTTCATATGGACTGAGGAGTGTGAGGCTAGTTTCCAGGAGTTGAAAAAACGCTTGGTTACTTCACCAGTGTTGATTTTGCCAGACCAGACCAAGGATTATGAGGTGTATTGCGACGCTTCACGACGATGGACTTGGAGCAGTGCTTATGCAGGAAGGGAGAGTTGTTTCATATGCCTCACGACAACTGAAACCCCACGAATTGAATTATGCCACGCATGATTTGGAGTTAGCAGCCGTAGTGCATGCATTGAAAACATGGAGACATTTCCTCATTGGAAATCATTGCGAGGTGTACACGGATCACAAGAGTTTGAAATACATTTTTACGCAGAAGGAGTTAAACCTCAGACAAAGGAGATGGTTGGAGCTCGTCAAGGACTATGATATGAGATTGCATTACCATCCTGGAAAGGCTAATGTAGTAGCTGACGCATTGAGCCGTAAGAGCCATGTCAATACACTAATGACGGGATAAATACCAAAGGTGTTAGCCGAGGATCTTCGTGAGCTATGTTTGGAAATAGTTCCGAGAGGCTATGTAGCAGCATTGGAGATTCAGTCAACTTTGATGGATAGAATTAGAGAAGCTCAGAAGACTGACAAGGAGATTGCCTCTATAAAGGAGAAAATGAGCGAAGGAAAGGCTAAAGGATTTCGTGAGGATGAGCACGACACCCTATGGTTTGAAGACCGTGTTTATGTGCCCAATGACCCGGAGATCAGGAAGTTGATTCTACAAGAGGCACATAATTCACCATATTCGATTCACCCAGGAAATACCAAGATGTATTTGGATTTGAAGGATACCTTCTGGTGCACCGGAATGAAGAAAGATATTGCGGAGTATGTAGCGGTTTGTGATGTATGTCAGAGAGTAAAAGCAGAGCATCAGAAGCCAGCAGGATTGCTACAGCCATTGCGGATACCTGAATGGAAGTGGGATAAGTTAGGCATGGATTTTATCACAGGATTACCCAGGACTCGTTCAGGCTATGACTCGATTTGGGTTGTAGTTGATTGGTTGACGAAAGTAGCTCATTTCATCCCGGTAAAGACCACTTACACCAGTGCTAAGTTGGCAAAGATATACATGACCAGGATTGTATGCTTACATGGAGTTCCGAGGAGTATAGTATCAGATAGAGGAACCCAGTTTACCTCAAAGTTCTGGAATCAGTTGCACGAAACTTTGGGTACCAGGCTAGAGTTCAGCACAGCTTTTCATCCACAGACAGATGGACAGACCGAGAGAGTCAATCAGATTTTGGAGGACATGCTGAGAGCTTGTGCGCTAGATTATGGATCTAGTTGGGACGACAATTGGCCATATGCAGAATTCTCTTACAACAACAGCTATCAATCCAGTTTAAAGATGGCCCCTTTCGAAGCCTTGTATGGAAGGAGGTGCAGGACACCGTTGTCGTGGGATGAAGTTGGAGACCGCCAGTTGTTTGGGCCTGATTTGATTAAGGAGTCTGAACAGAAGGTGAAATTGATTCGCGATAGGCTCAAGGTAGCTCAATCCAGGCAGAAGAGTTATGCAGATTCTAAACGCAAGGAGACAGTTTATGAAGTCGGAGACAGAGTTTATCTTCGAGTATCCCCACTTTGGGGAATAAAGCGCTTTGGTGTTAAGGGAAAGTTAGCGCCACGATTTGTAGGACCATACCGAGTATTGGAACGTATGGGAGAAGTGGCCTACAAGTTGGAATTTCCTGAAGAATTGTCAGGAGTTCATGATGTGTTCCATGTTTCTCAGCTGAAGAAGTGCCACGCGGAGCTGGCTGACATACCCTTGAGAGACACAGTGCCATTGGAAGCAATTCAGTTGGATAACAATTTGACCTGTGAGGAGAAACCAGTTAAGATTCTCGAGTTTGCCAGCCGAGTCACCCGCAGCAAGGTTATCAAGTTTTGTAAGGTTCAGTGGAGCCACCACACGGAGGATGAAGCCACCTGGGAGTGAGAGGAAGATTTGCTCAAGGACCACCCTCACCTATTTTCTAGCCAACCCGAATCTCGAGGGCGAGATTCATCTTAAGGGGGGTAGGTTTGTAACATCCCAAAATTTCAATTTGGAATGTTATACATTAGATCATTATTGCATATCATAATTTATTTGCTTTTGGTTTTGATCCTAGAAATTCTACGCAACTCAAGGACCCACGGAGAGAGTTGGGGATTTCGTTATTTTCATATTTGAGTTTTCTTAAATTTTGAGAATAGGATCATTTGATTTTAATTATTCTATCATCAATTATTTCTGTTAGAAAAATATGAGAGAGGGAATAAAATGACTTTCCCAAAATAAAGAAATATTGAGGATTTAATAATAAAATCAAATAAGATTTTATTTCGGAGTTTTTCGGTATTTTATTTGAATTTAGGAAAAATGTGCGTTTTTCAAAATTGCATTTAGGCCCCAAATAAATGTTCACCTTGTGCGGCTTGATTTTAGAAGCTGGGAAAATTTATTTCGGGATTTTTGGAGTCCGTTTAGTATTTCTTTTATTTGTTTTTCTGCGTGGAATTATTAAAAAAAACGCAACCGACCTACGGGCCGTGTCCGACCCGGACACTAGGCCCGTCCAGGCTTTATAAGCCGGGGAGCCCAGCCCGGGATCCTCCCCAAACCCTAGCGCGCCGCCCCGCCGCCCTAGCGCCGCCGCCGCCGCGCTGCGCCTCCGCCCCGCGCCGCCGACCGCCGCCGCCGCCGGAGCCTCACCGGAGTTGCCGGGTAGTTTTTTTTACACGCCGGTTTTTTTCCGAAAAACCGTTCGGTTTTTCCGACGGTTTTGTTCGTTTTTTTAGTTTCGGTTTTTTTAAATAGATCGGTTTTTCTGATTTATTTAAATAGCGAGCGTTCATTCGTTCGTTCTAGCGAACGTTCGTCGTTTTTCTTTTCTCGGATTAAATCCGCGATTTTTCTGATCGCGATTCCTGATCCGATTTTGGTTTTAGTATAACTTTTCGCTCGTTTATCGGAATCAGGCGATTCAAGAGCCTGGAGTTTCGTCTCGAAACCCTCTATCCGTTTAACCAACTTAAACAAGTTTTTTCCACTATAAAATTGCCCTAGATCCAGAATAGTAAACGAAGCCTGTTTCTTTTGCCGTTTGACTTTCGTTGCTTCGTTTGATTTGATTCTTTTTGCCAACCAGAGTTCTTAAGTTGAACTTTCTGGTTAGATCTTTTATTTGAGTTTTACATGTGCATTAGATGAATACTTATTGTATGCTTGTTTGTTTGTCTGCGATAGAATACCCGGAGTGCGCCGCGTGTTACTTCGAATCTCTAGGTTTCGCGGATCATCAGCAAGGCAAGTAACACTTTGATCATACCTCCTACTACCTAGTTTTATTGCATTAGATCAATCCTCAAACATTGCATGATTAGGATCTAATTAAATTGTGGGATGGGAAGTAGTTGAGGTAGTACCTATTACCTATTGTATTATTAAACCTTTGGGAGTTACTTCTACGTTTGCCTATTATGCCAAGCTATGCTAGTAGACGTGGATTGGGTGAGTGATATCCATGACAGATGTGAGTTTGTTAATTAATGGTTTATCTAAGGTGGCAACTTAAACACACATATGGGTGGATTGAGGTACCTGGGTATTCCAGGATTGCCTATTTTTCTTTATGGACCGCCACCCAGGCCCAAAAGGATCATGAGATTTTTCATACTAGAAACTTTAGTGTGCAGCCACAAGCTATTATGGGCTCTAGCATAGTTGATTAAGTCGTGCGAACTCTTACAGGGTAGACTAGCAGATGTAGGGGAAAGTAGGTGTAACGGTCTATCCATCGTAAGGTGCCAGCACTTCTGAAAGACTATGTCTCGGTCATCCGTTTCTCAAACACCGTGTAGTGCGAGAAACCAAACGGAGGCGATCGAGTCTTGTGGGTAAAAGTGCGCAAACCTCTATAGAGTCTTGAGTATCTAGTACTTGGATTATCATGTGAATCTCATCATGTTACTCTAAAATTTAATTTTGATGGGTTTTGTTTAATGATGATGCTTAATTGGGATTGAGAATGCTGTCAACCATTGTCAATGTTTAACAACTACCATGATAGTTAAATAAAATTTATTCCTTTGCAGTAGGGAAAAATTAGCTTTATGCAAAACTGTAACCATAGAGCTTTCCACCAGCCATATATGCATATAGTATAGCTGTTTCATTCCATTACTCTCTATGTGTTACTCTGCCAGCATATTCCATGTGCTGACCCATTTCGGGCTGCAACGTTAATGTTGTAGACTTTTCAGACAACGATTAAGGAGTTTTAGGTCATGGTTCTATACTCAGTGATGCCGTTGGAGTTGATGGACTCACTTATCTTCCAAGCCTTCCGCTGCTATCGTTATTAGATGGCCTTAAGCCATATTTATTGTAATAAGTGTGTGATTGCTACTCTATTATAAATCCTTAAAGTACTGTGTGGTGTCAACATTACTGATCCAGGGATGACACCTGAGCACAGAGATCAGACTGTTTGAGGTCTGGTCGCTACACCTTCCTACCAAACTTACGGCAAGGTTTACATCAGGTCTGGTACACAGCATGGCATACATGATAGACCCTATGGCCGAGGCATAGGGGACGAAACTCATCTTTTCTCTATCTTCTGTCGTGGTCGGGCATTGAGCCGTGCTCAATCTCATACCTTGCAATGCAGGCAAGAACCCCTTCTTGGACTGGTCCATATTGAACTTCTTCAATATCTTGTCAAGGTACGTACTTTGTGAAAGACCAATGAGGCGTCTCGATCTATCTCTATAGATCTTGATGCCTAATATATAAGCAGCTTCTTTAAGGTCCTTCATTGAAAAACACTTGTTCAAGTAGGCTGTCGGTGTCAAAACCGGCGGATCTCGGGTAGGGGGTCCTGAACTGTGCGTCTAGGCCGGATGGTAACAGGAGGCAGGGGACACGAAGTTTTTCCCAGGTTCGGGCCCTCTTGATGGAGGTAAAACCCTACGTCCAGCTTGATTAATATTGATGATATGGGTAGTACAAGAGTAGATCTACCACGAGATCAGAGAGGCTAAACCCTAGAAGCTAGCCTATGGTATGATTGTATGTAGTGATTGTTGTCCTACGGACTAAAACCCTTCGGCTTATATAGACACCGGAGAGGGTTAGGGTTACACAGGGTCGGTTACAAAGGAGGAGATATTCATATCCGTATTTCCTAGCTTGCCTTCCACGCCAAGTAGAGTCCCATCCGGACACGAGACGAAGTCTTCAATCTTGTATCTTCATAGTCCAACAGTCCGGTAATGGAGATATTCCGGCTGTCTGGAGACCCCCTAATCCAGGACTCCAGTAGCCCCTGAACCAGGCTTCAATGACGATGAGTCCGGCACGCAGTATTATCTTTGGCATTGCAAGGCGGGTTCCTTCTCTGAATACATCACAAAAGAATTTGAATATGAGGATATTGTCCGACCCCGCAAAATAAGTTCCATATTCCACTGCAGAGAGAATAATTTTTTCACAGATCTAATTTGCTGGCTTGTTTTGGCAGTATGACGTTATGTCATGGCCCGGTGATTATTCGAACCATTTCTTTTAACCAGCTCCACACATAACGCAAGGCGGTTTCTTGACACGTCTTGCCAAAGCGGAGATCGTGTTCCCCCAATTACGTGATTCTCATTAATGCGGTCGTGGGTAACACAAACGTGTCTAGGACTCCAAGATTATAGGCAAGTCCCAAACGGCTACAGAGATGACGCTTGATATTCACCCTCTTTATAGGGGACAAGGTTTTCGCTTTTTTCCCTTTCGTGCTCAATCGAACCCTTCCCCCGCCTCGAGTTCTAACACCCAAAGCCCAGGTTAGGTGCTCCGGATCTTCAATCATGTCCGGATCCAGCCTTCAAGGCCGATGGACGCCCTCCTCCATTATGGAAGAGGACATTAAGAAGTTGAGGGAGGCCAGATACCTGACCGCCGAGGTTTCGCATCAGCTGCCTGCTCGAGGGCAGATCGTCCCTACTCCCGAATCCAACGAGAACGTTGTGCTCGTCTCCCACTTCCTCCGAGGTCTAGGCCTCACTCTGGATCCTTTCATCAGGGGTTTGATGTTCTATTACGGGCTAGATTTCCACGATCTAGCTCCGGACTCCTTTCTCCACATCTCGACATTTATTGTCGTGTGTGAGGCCTTCCTCCGTGTTACCCCTCACTTTGGCCTGTGGCTCAAGACCTTTGAAGTAAAGCCGAAGATGATCGAGGGGCAACATGCAGCGTGCGGAGGTGCATCAATAGGTAAGATGGCAGGAGCTCCATGGCCGAAAGGTTCCTTTCTAGAGGTGTCCGAATTATGGCAACGGGAGTGGTTTTACGTCACGGCTCCCAGAAGTGCCAAGTGGGCGGCTGCCCCCGCTTTCCGCTCGGGCCCCCCACCACAACTGATGTCATGGATTAGCAGAGGTCTGAGCTGGGGTCCAGCCAAGGACGTGCCTATACTGCAAAGCCGCATCCGAGATGTCTTCGAGGGAGATTTTAATTTGGTTGCGGTAATACAAGTTATGCTGGTTCGTCAAGTCCAGCCTTGCAAACGCCGCCCCCTTCGCTTGTGGGAGTTCAACCCAGAGGGACCACGTGCCATTCAAAGTTTCCTCGGCCTGACGCACGAGGAGATATACAAGTCCTTCTTCGAACCTCAAGTAGAATGTCCGGATATTACCGAGGACGTGGGCCTAAGCAGTAACCACGCCGCCGAACAAGTAAGAAATCCTCTAGCCGAACACACTGTCTTTTATTCGAAGTTATTTCTGAGAGTTTGCTTTTTGACCAGGACTGGCTAACAAAGGCGAAGATGATTCGGTGTTTGGCCCCCTCCCCGAGGGTTTGGAGAATCCGGTATTGGAAAAGATGCTCGAGGTCGCACCTTGCCTGGAGCCCTTGAAGGAAGATACCTGTGGGGATAATACGGGCGGACGCGGGCCCCCGTCGCTGCCCATTCCAACCAAGGGAACGAGCGTCACCACGAAGGAGGATGACCGGGGGAGGAAAAGGACTGCTTCCGAGGATCCGGAAGCCGAAGCCTCCAAACGGGAGAAGAAGTCTCCCATAGAGGGTCCTGCCTCGGGGGGTGCTTTTGTCGCACAAAGTCCGCGGGGGGATCAGCCCTCCAACGAGTCGTAAGTGATCCAAAATACATTAATAGTAAAGGTATGCTATCTCTTTTCTCTAAGAAAATAACCACCGCATATATCTTGCAGTTCGGGCCTTAGCCCCTCTCAAATGAGCTCGTCTTCGGGGGATCTTATTCCAGAGATGATGGAGAGCAAAACACCTCCCCCGGACTCCTCCACTCCAGAAGCGGGCGACCCCGAAGTGTCGTCACGGAGGGCCTCTCCGGATCCGGCGAGGCTAGAAGATAATCCCATAGACCCCCGAAGTCCCCAGTGTCCGGCTCCCGAAGAGAGCATACAAAAGAGTCCGGCACTGTCTGGTGTGCGGTCGGACGTTCTAAGGGAGTTGGTGGGGCGAGCGGCCATCTTAGAAGAACACCGTATGCTGATGGGTACGGTGATGGAGAGAATCTCGTCCGCCGAAAGCGGATTACATGAAGCCTTTATGAGTCTACTGACAGGCTTTGAGGTGTGTGAGATAATATGTGATAGTACTGCACATGTTAGGTGTGCCCTGTATAGATAGTAGCCCCTGAGACACTGGTTGTCGTCGAGAACGGCGGCGAACAGAGGATCATATTCCCAGGCAATAACCAGACTGCCCCTATGTGCAGGTGGTGGAAGCTCCGGTGGCTAGCCGGACTAGTGAGTTTGCCAAATTAAAATGACAACTGGATGCGGCAGACGCAGACATCGAGCTTGTTAACAAGAGGCTTGACGAGGCACAGGGTAAGTGTTATTTATCCAGTAACGCCATATAGTAAGAGCAGCATGACGCCAGTATCTTTAATATGTTGTGACTGCAGATGGAGCTACCACCATGGAAGCCTTGCGGGCAGAACTTGCCCGAGCCAAGGAACAAGCGAGGATTAGTAATGCGGCTGCTTTGAAGGCGGCCGAAGAGTCGAAAGCCGAGAAGGCCACACATTGCGAGAGCCAAGAGAAGATGGCCAAGATGGCCGTAGAATTAAAAGACACTGCCGACCGTTGCCGGGTCCTTGAAAAAGAAAACCAAGCGAAGGCAACAGACCTTGAGAAGGCCGCGGCGGCGGACAAAGACACCCGTTCTGCTATGAGAGCGAAGAAGGAGCTGTGGGAAGCCGGGGATATTGCGGCTGGGAAACCCTTCATGTTACGGAGGAAGTTCGGAGATCCACGGTATGCCCCTCTGGATCGGCTGTGGGGTTCGGCAGATGCGTATATGGATTTGGCGGCGAGCGCTGCCGATGCGGCCAAGTACTTCCAAGGTCAGACAGATCGTGAAGTGGACAAGCTGTTCTGGACGTAATTCCACGTTCCAGAGCGTCCGCTTTCATTGACTGACCAGCTAGCCGAATGGGCTGAACTGAATAGGTTGTCCGGACTCGCCATGAGGTCTGTTGTGGACCAGCTATGGCCGGAAAGGCCAAAGCCGAACAGCTATTTCAGCTTAGTGCAGCAGTTCCTTGATGCGGTGCCGCGCATTAATGTGATGAAGAGGTCGGCGTGCATAGAAGGCTCGCGGATGGCCCTTGCCTGTGTTAAAGCATACTGGGCGGAGATGGACGCTACCACTGTTGCGGCGCAGGGTTCGGCCATAGTCCGGGTGGCTGCCGAGCACTATTTCGAGGAGGTTCTCGAGGGTGCTCGTTTGATAGAGGCCCAGTGCTCGAAGAATATTATGTTTGAGTGATATGTATTCTCATTGTAAGCACAATGCTTTTATGAAGTTTTTATAAGGTTATGTTTATACTTTTTGCCTGAAAGTAGTATGATGCCTCCTGTGCGGCCGTTTATGTATACATGTGTATAATCTGAAAGATTGCAGCCGTCGGCTTCAACCCCCACGCATATAATGCGGAGGTGCTCGCAAAAAACGCGTGTTCACACTTAACCCAACGTCTTGGTCCTATTAAGGAGGTGATAGCGTAGCGAGCGAGGCAACCGGACTATAATGCTTTAACACTTTCACTTAGCCATAGGAGTTTGACAGTGGGGCTACTAGATAGCCCTTGGTGGCTCCGCACTCTCGCGATCGCGGGGTGTGTACATGCCTGGCCGGAAAACGGCCCTTCGTTAAGGCGGAGGAATTCTAACATTCCGATAGGTCACCGAGTGGTTGGCCAGTCTCACGCTATATCATGACAGTCAGTTTTCGACTTTCTCTACTGAGGTGCTCGTCCGGATGAACCAGGGCACAATCGCAGTAGTTCTCCTGGTGCTACCTTAGCTGGTAAAGCGGAACGTAAGGCACCAAAACACAGGAGCCGGGAAAACCCAACATTTGACTAAAGACAATGATTCGGAGCTGATGCATATAAGGCCAAACTCGCGACGCCGAACACTCCCTAAGGTATTCGGTCTTTATGGTATAAACCGGGCCTAAATAGTGCCCTTCGTAAGAAGCCTCTTGTGTCCAGGTACGTGCATTATTCTGACGTGGCCACATGCCAAGACGTCAGCATCCATCTCAACTGTGCTGAGAATTCGGTGGATATGTATCAACAAGAGACAGTAAAAAAGGTTTACGCAGGGTCTTAATCTAAAAAGAATCCTTGGAGCGGGTCCCTGCTGCACGTCTGCGCTTGTGTCTCCGCTGTGTCGTATCCTGGACGGGTGTAGCACGATGATCATCTGTAAAAGAGAGGAACTTAGGTGAAAAAGTATAGTTTTTAAGGGAACCAAGTATAATTCAAGATGAGTAAAAATTGCCACTTGTCTGCACGTGTTGAGCCCCTTGTATAGGGGTGTGACCATTGATCCGGTATGAATTACATATAGCTGTGCCGGACTCGTCTAACCGTGTCCGAGGTCTTGACGACCTGTTAAATGCTTTAGTTGGTGAGGCCGTTTTTAGTGTGCGGCTTCCTTCGGCGCGCAAAGATCGCTTAATACTTCCATTTACTGTAATGATGCCTTGTGGACCGGGCATCTTGAGTGTGAGGGAACCGTAGTGCGGTATTGCATTAAAGCGAGCGAAAGCTTCACGTCCGAGTAGTGCTTGATAGCCACTTTGGAACGGAGCGATGTGGAAGGTTAAATGTTCGCTACGGAAATTATCAGGGGAGCCGAATATAACTTTTAGTAGCAGGGACCCCGTGCAATGAGCCCCTGGGCCTGGCGTTACTCCTTTAAAGGTAGTATTTCTATGGCAAATTTTTGTTGGGTTTATCCCTATTTCGCGGATTGTATCCTGATATATCAGGTTTAGACTACTGCCACCGTCCATCACGACTCGTGTGAGGTGATATTCGTCAATTATTGGGTCTAATACCAGGGCAACCCATCCTGTACACCGGATAATTGATGAGTAATCATGATGGTCGAAAGTGATCGGTTGAGACGACCAGTGGCAGGACTCCGCGGTGATAGGCACTTGGGCATATTTTTCTGGGAGTGCCGTTTTGTTTCTTCCCTTGATCACGTGTAACACGTTTACTGTTTTGACTTCTGGTGGGAATTTCTTTTGCTCTCCAGTGTCTTGCTTGAGAGGCTCATCCTCGTCTTCGCTTGGTGTATCCTCCCCCTTGTGTACGGCGTTGAGCTTGCCGGACTGCTTTGTAACACCCTCGATGCGATTATATCTCCCACGTGTCGAGGCACGACTTAGAGGCATAATCGCAGTGAAGGCATATGTCGCAAGTTAGGCAATCTTCACAACATCCCATGTAATATAATAATGAAAGGGGAGATAACATAGTTGGCTTACACTCGCCACGTCAATCAAATGCATAAATAACATTACATCATCCAAACACTCATGGCCCGACTACGGCGCCAAAATAAAAGAGAACCCAACATGCGACACCGGTCCCGTTCACCCCCAACTGGGCACCACTACTGATCATCGGGAAAGGAAACATAGTAACATTGAGAGTCTTCGTCGAACTCCCACTTGAGCTCATACGCGTCTCCTAGAGCGGAATCATCAGGCCCTGCATCTGGTGTAATAGTAATTTGTGAGCCACAGGGACTCAGCAATCTCGCACCCTCGCGATCAAGACTATTTAAGCTTATAGGTAAGGCAAGGTATAATATGAGTGGAGCTGCAGCAAGCGACTAGCAAGTATGGTGGCTAACTTATTCGCAAAAGAGAGCGAGAAGAGGAGGCAAAGCACGAGCGAGAAACTAGAGAACCAACTGCGCAAACATTACTCCAACACCGTGTCCGCTTCCCGGACTCCGCCGAGAAGAGGCCATCACGGTAACACACTCAGTTGATTCATTTTAATTAATTTAAGGTTCAAGTTATCTACAACCGGACATTAACAAATTCCCATCTGCCCATAACCGCGGGCACGACTTTCAAAAGTTCAAATCCCTGCAGGGGAGTCCCAACTTAGCCCATGACAAGCTCTCACGGTCAACGAAGGAATAGACCTCCTCCCAAGACGTTCCGATCAGACTCGGTATCTCGGTTACTCAAGACACTTCGACAGGTTAAAACAAGACCAGCAACACCGCCCGAATGTGCCGACAAATCCCGATAGGAGCTGCACATATATCTTTCTCAGGGCACACTCAGATGAGCGCTCCATACAACTAAAACCAAACCTCGAGTTTCCCCGAGGGGGCGCTGCACAGGACTCTAGTTTGGACCAACACTCAGAGGAGCACTGGCCCGGGGGGGGGGGGGGTTTAAAATAAGATGACCCTTGGGCTCCGGAAACCCGAGGGAAAAAGAGGCTAGGTGGCAAAAGGTAAGACCAAGGTTGGGCATTGCTGGAAAAGCTTTAATCAAGGCGAAATATCAAGGGGTTCCCATTATAACCCAACCGCGTAAGGAACGCAAAATCCGGGAACATAACACCGATATGACGGAAACTAGGGCGGCAAGAGTGGAACAAAACACTAGGCGAGAGGCCGAGTCTTATACCCTTTACCAAGTATATAGATGCATTAAGATAACATGGCAATATAATGATATCCCAACAAGTAAACAAATGTTCCAACAAGGAACGGCCTTCAATCTTCACCTGCAACTAGCAACGCTATAAGAGGGGCTGAGCAAAGCGGTAACATAGCCAATCAACGATTTGCTAGGACATGGTGGGTTAGAGGTTTGACATGGCAATTTGGGAGGCTTGAAAGCAAGTGGTAGGCATCGTAGCATTGGCATAGCAAAAGAGCAAGCAAACTAGCATAGTAAAGATAGTAGTGATTTCGAGGGTATGATCATCTTGCCTGCACAGTTGTCACAGTTGACTGGATCCTCAAAAGCAAACTCAACGGGCTCCTCGTTAGTGAACTCGTCTCCCGGCTCTACCCAAACAAGACAAACAAGCAACAAGGATACAATCAACCACGTGCAAACTCAAACAACACAATGCAAAGATGATATGCTATGCGGGATGCGATGCGAGATGCAAAATGCAAGATATGACAGGAAATGCATGAACCTGGACTCAACTTGGAAAACCAAGTGTGCCACTGGAAATATGAGATGAAAACGCTTGAAAACGATATAAAGAACGCCGGAATCGGAGTTACGGTTTGGAAATGGCAAGCGATTCAAAAATGACACCGGTCTACGATTTACAGCAAGTAGCCACCTAAATGCAATGAAATGAACATGCTACAGCACCCAAACATGACAACAAAATACATGGCAGGGATGCACACAGGATGCTTAACAAAAGTCTAGCACTGAGCTACAGCCAATTCATCCATTAACAGGTTCAAACAAGCATGGCAAAAATGCATATGGAAAACAGATCTCAGACTTAGTGAAATTATCACTTGTCTGGAATTTCGGATCAGGTAGCCCTCTTCGGAGCAACAAAACTACATGCTACAGGACCTGAACATGGCAAAGTAAAGCATGGCATGGAGCTACTCAAAGAGCTTAACAAAAGTCCCTTAGTGACAGGGATCAGAAAATACAATTGCAAGCATGTGAACCTAGCAAAAACTTAATCAGTTTTCAGACTTAGTAAAAACTGGCACATGCTGAAATATAACTCAAGTAGGCATGTTTACGAGCTCGATGCACTCACTATGGTGCAAGTCATGACAAACTAAGCATACACCCATCAAGAAGGCACAAAATTCAAGCTAGGCATGGCAAGAACAATAACATAGCATGCACGGATCAACTACAACAACACCGGTAAAATTGCAAACAAGTTGACAATCTGCCCAGATTCACAAAGTAGCAAAAGTAGAGCTCGATTGACTCGAGCTAGGGTGCTCCATAAATGCAAACAAAGACATGGATGGATAGAGCACTACAAGATTAACAAAACATCCTTACTGATCATCCTCAAAAGAGGCACGGATCACTAGGAAACAACAAGAACATATGGCATCATGAGATAAACAGGTCCAGGACTTAGTGAAATTACTAAGTCCCTGAAAACAGAATTAGCAAGTGCACCACTTTGCAAGCTTGCATAAGTCACCACACACATCACAAAAATACATGGGTTGCACCTATGGAAAGATGACAAAATCCTTAACAAAATACATGTAGAACTCACGGGCATATCATGCACACAAAAATCATGGCAAAAATGACAAAAGTGCTAACCGGAGTAGCAGATCTGACAATTAACTCAAGTAGCCCTCTTCTAACAGCATTTTGGGCATCAAGATGAACTCAAATGAAAATGATGCAATGGAATGAAATGATGTACTCTCTGAGATGAACATTTTGATATGCTATATGCATGAATCGGAGCTACGGATGCAAAATTACGGGGTCATGAACATGTGCACATGGACTGAAAATTTAGGGACTTGGAGAAAAAAACAACCCTCTGGATTAGGGTTTACTGTTCACCGGATCTCAGATCTGGCGCAAACACTGTAGCACGGCGGCGCGGAAGCCGAGGATCGACGGGCCGGCGTTGGTGGGGCTTGCCGGAGGTCGAGGGCCGGCCGGAGTTGAGCTTGGGCGGCGCCGGAGTGGTCTTGGCGGCGGCGAGCGGCTCCGGGCGGCGAGGAAGAGGCGGCGGCCGGCATGCGCGGCGGGCGGGGCGGAGGAGGCGGCGGGCGGCGTCGGTGAGGCGGCGGCAGGGCGCCGACAAGAGGAGAGACGGCGGTGCGGCGAGGCGAGCGCCCGCGGCCTCGGTCGGGCGGCGAAGTGGGCCGGGAGGGGGGACCGGCCTGGGCTGCGGCGGGCCCGCGCGGGTGGCGGCGCGGCGATGTGGGGCGGCGGCGGCGGGCCAGTAGGATGGCGACACGTGGCGGCGGCGGGGGAGGAACCGGACGTGTCCGTCGGCGCGGTTTTCGTCCGGCGCGGCGTGGTGGGTTGGATCTAGGGTTTTAGGAGGAGGGGATCCGGGATTTTTCGAGGGGGTCTTTATATAGGCATAGGAGGAGCTAGGAGAGTCCAAATGAGGTGCGGTTTTCGGCCACGCGATCGTGATCGAACGCTCTAGATGATGGAGTAGAGTTAGGTGGGTTTTGGGCCAAATTGGAGGGGTGTTGGGCTGCAACACACACGAGGCCTTTTCGGTCCCTCGGTTAACCGTTGGAATATCAAACGAAGTCAAAATGATACGAAACTTGACAGGCGGTCTACCGGTAGTAAACCAAGGCCGCTTGGCAAGTCTTGGTCCAATCCGGAAATGTTTAATCCCCACACACGAAAGAAAGCTAGAAATGACCACCGGAGGAGAACGATGCGCCGGAATGCAAAACGGGCAACGGGGAAAATGGTCGAATGCATGAGACGAACACGTATGCAGATGTAATGCACATGATGACATGATATGAGATGCATGACAATGACAACAACACACGGAGACAAAAACCCGAACCCGAGGAAATAAATATAACTTAACGCCGGAAACGGCAAGAGTTGGAGTACAAATTGGGAAAGTTATATCCGGGGTGTTACATGCTTGAAGACCCAACATTCTCTATGGGTATGATTAGAAGGTTTACCAGGGGTGCTATGGATCTAACATATTTGGTCCAGAATTTTGTTTAGGCTGGACAATTCGTCTCTGGCGCCTTTAGAGGGCGGCTTTTGCTAACCTGGCCGAGAGCTTTTGAATCCGGCGTTTACTGCCGTGCTCTTCGTGCTGTCTTCTTTATTCCGGCGTTTGTTACTGCTGTTGCACCGTGATTTCCCGTTTCCATCTCTAACTTCAGATGTACTGGGGTTGCTGGTGCTGCATCTGGCTAGCCAGCTGTCCTCACCCACGCAAAAGCGGGTCATGAGGCTTGTTAATGCTGCCATTGTTCTCGGCTTTTCTTGGCCGAGGTGTCTGGCGAGCCATTGGTCACAGACGCTATGCTTAAAAGCTGCCAAGGCTTCAGCGTCCGGACAGTCGACAATTTGGTTCTTTTTAGTAAGAAACCTGTTCCAAAGTTTTTGGGCTGACTCTCCGGGCTGTTGAGTTATATGACTCAAATCATCCGCGTCCGGAGGTCGGACATAAGTCCCTTGAAAATTTGCCCGAAAAGCATTTTCGAGCTCTTCCCAGCTTCCAATGGAGTTTTCGGGGAGGCCTTTAAGCCAGTGACGAGCTGGCCCTTTGAGCTTGAGGGGCAAGTACTTGATGGCGTGGAGATCATCTCCTCGAGCCATATGGATATGGAGGATATAATCCTCAATCCAGACACCAGGGTCTGTTGTTCCGTCGTATGCCTCTATGTTTACGGGTTTGAATCCCTTTGGAAATTCATGGTCCAGTACCTCATCGGTGAAACATAGGGGGTGTGCGGCACCCCTGTATCTGGGTGTACCGCGCTGTTCGGATGTTTGTTGTGTTACATTGTATGCTGGGGCGCGCTTGCGTGGTCCATAGATAGATCTGGTTGCGCCGTCCTTTTGGTGCGAGCCCTCGCGTGGATCGCGTATTGGCTTGTGAGTGGTGTTGTTTGCCACTCGATGTTGGCTGTGAGGTCGTCTATCCGGCCAGTTGGCTGTTTTGATTTTTGGTTGTGGGGGGTCTGAGGCCTCCTCATCGAATTCAAGTAGCAACTTCCGCTTTGGGTAGCTCTTGGTGGGGCGATTGTCGTCGTACCTCGCTACTGTGTTGAGTACTTTACTCCATCTGATTTGGAGTGTGTCTTGTGCAGCCTTGAGCCTTTGCTTCTGCTTTTTTAGAGTCCTCGCGGTGGCAACGAGCCTTTGACGGGCATTCTGCTGCTCCGGGTGCCTGTCCGGCGTTATGTCGTTCGGACTATTATCTTTCACAGAATTGGTTTGTTCGGTTTGATTCTCTGTATTGCCGTGGTCCGGAGTGGTTCGCCCTGCTCCAACGCTGGGTCTGTATGATCGTTATTTCTGCCGAGGCGGGATTTGGGGCGCCGCCGCTTTGATTGCTTCTCGAGGGAACAAGCCTCCGGTGCGTCCTTCCGTTCCTCGTCGTCGTCTTATTTTGGTGTGTCCACCATGTATACGTCATATGATGAAGTGGACGTCCAGCGCCCTGTGGGCGGCGGTTCCTTTTCGCCTCCTGCATCATCGTCCATACCGTCTATGTCTTCGGAGTCGAAGTCGAGCATGTTGGTTGAGTCATCAACAGTGGCTATTAAGTGGGTGGTGGGTGGGCGTTGGATTTCTTCGTCGTCCGCATCCCAATCCTGTTGGCCGTAATCTGGCCAGGGCTCTCCTGACAAAGAGAGAGACCTTAGTGAATTCAGAATGTTGCCGAAGGGCGAGTGCTGAAAGATATCCGTGGCGGTGAATTCCATAATCGGCGCCCAATCGGATTCGATTGGCAGGGGCGCGGGCGGTTCGGAGTCAGAAAAGGAGTCCGACACCTTGGACTCACGGGCTGCGTAGAGGGTTATGCTGGTGTTCGGATCGATCGCCGTTGAGACTGCAGCCCCTGAGGCGGTGTCTAACCACCTGTCCTCGATTGGCGCAATTGGCTCCGAACTAAGGGTCGGAGCTGATGCGGGTGCGGCTTCTGGGTTACTGTTCGGCGGCAGAGCTAGGTCATACCCATCGTGATAGTGCGGCGCACCCGGCTGTGGCTCGAATCCGTCGGAGATCAAGTCTCCGCGGATGTCGGCCGTGTAGTTCAAACTTCCAAATCTGACCTGATGGCCAGGGGCATAGCTTTCAATCTGCTCCAGATGGCCAAGCGAATTAGCCCGCAGTGCAAAGCCGCCGAATACGAAGATCTGTCCGGGGAGAAAAGTCTCACCCTGGACCGCATCGCTATCGATGATAGTAGGATCCATCAAGCATAACGGCGACAACACAGAGGAACTATCAATGAAAGCACCAATGTCTGTGTCAAAACTGGCGGATCTCGAGTAGGGGGTCCCGAACTGTGCGTCTAGGCCAGATGGTAATAGGAGGCAGGGGACACAAAGTTTTACCCAGGTTTGGGCCCTCTTGATGGAGGTAAAACCCTACGTTCTGCTTGATTAATATTGATGATATGGGTAGTACAAGAGTAGATCTACCACGAGATCAGAGAGGCTAAACCCTAGAAGCTAGCCTATGGTATGATTGTATGTTGTGATTGTTGTCCTACGGACTAAAACCCTTCGGCTTATATAGACACCGGAGAGGGTTAGGGTTACACAGGGTCGGTTACAAAGGAGGAGATATTCATATCCGTATTGCCTAGCTTGCCTTCCACGCCAAGTAGAGTCCCATCCGGACACGAGACGAAGTCTTCAATCTTGTATCTTCATAGTCCAACAGTCCGGCTAATGGAGATAGTCCGGCTGTCCGGAGACCCCCTAATCCAGGACTCCCTCATAGGCCTTTATGCTTTCCAAGAATTCTATATCATTCCCATCAATAGTATGTCATGCACATATAATATGAGAAATGCTACAGAGCTCCCACTAACTTTCTTGTAAACATAGGCTTCTCCATAAGTCTGCGTAAACCCAAATGCTTTGATCATCTAATCAAATCGAATGTTCCAACTCCGAGATGCTTGCACCAGCCCATAGATTGAGTGTTGGAGCTTGCACACCTTGTCAGCATTTTTAGGATCGACAAAACCTTCCGGCTGCATCATATACAATTTTTCCTTAAGGAAACCATTAAGGAATGCCGTTTTGACGTCCATTTGCCATATCTCATAATCATAGAATGCGGCAATTGCTAACATGATTCGGACGGACTTCAGCTTCGCTACGGGTGAGAAAGTCTCATCGTAGTCAACCCCTTGAACTTGTCGATAACCCTTAGCGACAAGCCGAGCCTTATAGATGGTCACATTACCATCCGCGTCTGTCTTCTTCTTAAAGATCCATTTATTTTCTATGGCTCGCCGATCATCGGGCAAGTCAGTCAAAGTCCATACTTCCTTTTCATACATGGATCCTATCTCGGATTTCATGGCTTCGAGCCATTTGTCGGAATCTGGGCCCGCCATTGCTTCTTCATAGCGAATCTGGGTTCAGCATTGTCTAACAACACGATTTCCAGGACAGGGTTGCCGTACCACTCTAGTGCGGAACGTGTCCTTGTGGACCTACGAAGTTCAGTAGCAACTTGATCTGAAGTTTCATGATCATCATCATTAACTTCCTCTCTAGTTGGTGCAGGCACCTCATAAACATTTTCTTGAGCTGCGCCACTCTCCGGTTCAAGAGGCAATACTTCATCAAGTTCTACTTCCCTCCCACTTACTTCTTTCGAGAGAAACTCTTTCTCTAGAAAGGATCCATTCTTGGCAACAAATATCTTGCCTTCGGATCTGAGGTAGAAGGTATACCCAATAGTTTCTTTAGGGTATCCTATGAAAACGCATTTTTTCGATTTGGGTTCGAGCTTTTCAGGTTTAAGTTTCTTGACATAAGCATCGCATCCCCAAACTTTCAGAAACGACAATTTAGGTTTCTTACCAAACCACAATTCATACGGTGTCATCTCAACGGATTTCGACGGAGCCCTATTTAAAGTGAATGCTGCAGTCTCTATAGCATAACCCCAAAATGGTAGCGGTAGATCGGTAAGAGACATCATAGATCGCACCATATCCAATAGGGTGCGATTACGACGTTCGGACACACCATTACACTGTAGTGTTCCAGGCGGCGTGAGTTGTGAAACTATTCCACATTTCCTTAAGTGCGTGCCAAATTCATGACTCAAATATTCTCCCCCACGATCTAATCGTAAGAACTTGATTTTCCTGTCACGTTGATTCTCAACCTCACTCTGAAATTCCTTGAACTTTTCAAAGGTCTCAGACTTGTGTTTCATTAAGTAGACATACCCATAGCTACTCAAGTAGTCAGTGAGGGTGAGAACATAACAATAGCCACCGCGAGCCTCAACACTCATTGGACCGCACACATCAGTATGTATGATTTCCAATAAGTTGGTTGCTCGCTCCATTGTTCCGGAGAACGGAGTCTTGGTCATTTTTCCCATGAGGCATGGTTCGCACGTGTTAAATGATTCATAATCAAGAGACTCCAAAAGTCCATCTGCATGGAGTTTCTTCATGCGTTTGACACCAATGTGACCAAGGCGACAGTGCCACAAGTATGTGGGACTATCATTATCAACCTTACACCTTTTGGCATTCACACTATGAATATGTGTAACATCACGCTCGAGATTAAATAAGAATAAACCACTGACCAGCGGGGCATGACCATAAAACATGTCTCTCATATAAATAGAACAACCATTATTCGCAGATTTAAATGAGTAGCCATCTCGCATTAAGCAAGATCCAGATACAATGTTCATGCTCAAAGCTGGTACTAAATAACAATTATTGAGGTTTAAAACTAATCCCGTAGGTAAATGTAGAGGTAGCATGCCGACGGCGATCACATCGACCTTGGAACCATTCCCGACGCGCATCGTCACCTCGTCCTTCGCCAGTCTCCGTTTATTCCGCAGTTCCTGTTTTGAGTTACAAATATGAGCAACTGCACCGGTATCAAATACCCAGGAGCTACTACGAGCGCTGGTTAGGTACACATCTATAACATGTATATCACATATACCTTTGGTATTGCCGGCCTTCTTATCCGCTAAGTACTTGGGGCAGTTCCGCTTCCAGTGACCGTTTCCCTTGCAATAAAAGCACTCAGTCTCAGGCTTGGGTCCATTCTTTGGCTTCTTCCAGGCAGCTTGCTTACCGGGCGTGGCAACTCCCTTGCCGTCCTTATTTAAGTTCTTTTTACCCTTGCCTTTCTTGAACTTAGTGGTTTTATTCACCATCAACACTTGATGTTCCTTTTTGATTTCCACCTCCGCTGATTTCTGCATTGAATATACCTCAGGAATGGTCTTTTCTATCCCCTGCATATTGAAGTTCATCACAAAGCTCTTGTAGCTAGGTGGGAGTGACTGAAGGATTCTGTCAATGACCGCATCATCCGGGAGATTAACTCCCAGCTGAGACAAGCAGTTGTGCAACCCAGACATTTTGAGTATGTGCTCGCTGACGGAACTATTCTCCTCCATCTTAGAACTGTAGAACTTGTCGGAGACTTCATATCTCTCGACCCGGGCATGAGCTTGGAAAACCATTTTCAGCTCTTGGTACATCTCATATGCTCCGTGTTGCTCAAAACGCTTTTGGAGCACCGGTTCTAAGATGTAAAGCATGCCGCACTGAACCAGGGAGTAATCATCACTACGCATCTGCCAAGCGTTCATAACGTCTTGTTCTGCAGGGAAAATAGGTGCTTCACCTAGTGGTGCATCAAGGACATATGCTTTCCTGGCAGCTATGAGGATAATCCTCAGGTTACGGACCCAGTCCGTGTAGTTGTTGCCATCGTCTTTCAGCTTGGTTTTCTCTAGGAACGCATTGAAGTTGAGGGCAACATTAGCATGGGCCATTTTATCTACAAGACATATTGCAAAGATTTTTAGACTATGTTCATGATAATTAAGTTCATCTAATCAAATTATTTAATGAACTCCCACTCAGATAGACATCCCTCTAGTCATCTGAGTGATACATGTTCCGAGTCAACTAGGCCGTGTCCGATCATCACGTGAGACGAACTAGTCATCATCGGTGAACATTTTCATGTTGATCATATCTTCTATATGACTCATGTTCGACCTTTCGGTCTTCCGTGTTCCGAGGCCATGTCTGTACATGCTAGGCTCGTTAAGTCAACCTAAGTGTATTGCGTGTGTAAATCTGGCTTAGACCCGTTGTATGCGAACGTTAGAACCTATCACACCCGATCATCACGTGGTGCTTCGGAACAACGGACCTTAGCAACGGTGCACAGTTAGGGGGAACACTTTCTTGAAATTATTGTGAGGGATCATCTTATTTATGCTACCGTCGTTCTAAGCAAATAAGATGTAAAACATGATAAACATCACATGCAATCAAATAGTGACATGATATGGCTAATATCATTTTGCTCCTTTTGATCTCCATCTTCGGGGCGCCATGATCATCATCGTCAGAGCATGACATCATGACCTCCATCATCATGATCTCCATCATCGTGTCTTCATGAAGTTGTCTCACCAACTATTACTTCTACTACTATGGCTAACGGTTAGCGATAAAGTAAAGTAATTACATGACGTTTATGTTGACACGCAGGTCATAAATAAATTAAGACAACTCTTATGGCTCCTACCGGTTGTCATACTCATCGACATGCAAGTCGTGATTCCTATTACAAGAACATGGTCAATCTCATACATCACATATATCATTCATCACATCCTTTTGGCCATATCACATCACACGGCATATGCTGCAAAAACAAGTTAGACATCCCCTAATTATTGTTGCAAGTTTTACGTGGCTGCTATAGGTTTCTAGCAAGAACGTTTCTTACCTACGCCAAAACCACAACGTGATATGCCAACTAGTGCATGTCAGTCGGTGGAACCAGTCTCACGTAAGAGTACGTGTAAGGTCGGTCCGGGACGCTTCATCCCATGATGCTGCCGAATCAAGATAAGACTAGTAACGGCAAGTAAAATGACAAAATTGACGCCCACAACAACTTGTGTTCTACTCGTGCATAGAAACTACGCATAGACCTGACTCATGATACCGCTGTTGGGGATCGTAGCAGAAATTTAAAATTTTCTACGCATCACCAAGATCAATCTATGGAGTCATCTAGCAATGAGAGGGAGAGGAGTGCATCTACATACCCTTGTAGATTGCGAGCGGAAGCGTTCAAGAGAACGAGGTTGATGGAGTCGTACTCGACGTGATCCAAATCACTGATGATCCTAGCGCCGAACGGACGGCACCTCCGCGTTCAACACACGTACGGAGCGGAGACGTCTCCCGCGCCTTGATCCAGCAAGGAGGAGGGAGAGGTTGAGGAAGAGAGCTCCAACAGCAGCACGACGGCGTGGTGGTGGTGGAGCGGCAGTACTCCGGCAGGGTTTTGCCAAGCTCTTAACGGAGGAGGAGAGGTGTTGGGGAGGGGCTGCGCCTTTGATGTGGTGTGCAGCCCTCCCCTTGCCCCTCTATTTATAGGGGAAGGAGGAAGGGGCCCGGCCCCCTCTAGATGAGATCTAGAGGGGGGGCGGCGGCCAAGAGGGTGGCTTGCCCCCCAAGCAAAGGGGGGCGCCCCCTCTAGGGTTTCCCCCCCAACCCTAGGCGCATGGGCCCAAGGGGGGGATGTGCCCAGCCCACTTGGGGCTGGTTCCCTTTCCTCTATGGCCCATGAGGCCCTCCAGAGAGGTGGCCCCTCCCGGTGGACCCCCGGAACCCCTCCGGTGGCCCCGGTACAATACCGATATGCCCCCGAACCTTTCCGGTGACCGCATGACAACTTCCTATTTATAAATCTTCACCTCTGGACCATTCCGGAACTCCTTGTGACGTCCGGGATCTCATCCGGGACTCCTAACAACATTCAGTAATCACATACAACTCTTCCTAATAACCCTAGAGTCATCGAACCTTAAGTGTGTAGACCCTACGGGTTCGGGAACCATGCAGACATGACCGAGACAACTATCCAGCCAATAACCAACAGCGGGATCTGGGTACCCATGTTGGCTCCCACATGTTCCATGATGATCTCATCAGATGAACCATGATTGTGAGGATTTAAGCAATCCCGTATACAATTCCCTGTGTCAATCGGTACGTTACTTGCCCGAGATTCGATCGTCGGTATCCCAATACCTCGTTCAATCTCGTTACTGGCAAGTCACTTTACTCGTTCTGTAACACGTCATCCCGTGACCAACCCTTAGTCACATTGAGCTCATTACGATGATGTCTTACCGAGTGGGCCCAGAGATACCTCTCCGTCATACGGAGTGACAAATCCCAGTCTTGATTCGTGCCAACCCAACAGACACTTTCGGAGATACCCGTAGTGCACCTTTATAGTCACCCAGTTACGTTGTGACGTTTGGCACACCCAAAGTATTCCTACAGTATCCGGGAGTTGCACAATCTCATGGTCTAAGGAAAAGATACTTGAAATTAGAAAAGCTTTAGCAGACGAACTACACGATTTTGCGCTATGCTTAGGATTGGGTCTTGTCCATCACATCATTCTCCTAATGACGTGATCCCGTTATGAATGACATCCAATGTCCATGGTCAGGAAACCGTAACCATCTATTGATCAACGAGCTAGTCAACTAGAGGCTCACTAGGGAGATGTTGTGGTCTATGTATTCACACATGTATTACGATTTCCGGATAACACAATTATAGCATGAACAATAGACATTTATCATGAACAAGGAAATATAATAATAACCGAGGGTGTCCTGGATTAGGGGGTCTCCCGACAGCCGGACTATCTCCATTGGTCAGACTGTTAGACTATGAAGATACAAGATTGAAGACTTCCTCTCGTGTCCGGGTGGGACTCTACTTGGCGTGGAAGGCAAGCTAGGCAATACGTATATGGATATCTCCTCCTTTGTAACCGACCTTGTGTAATCCTAACCCTCTCCGATGTCTACATAAACCGAAGGGTTTTAGTCCGTAGGACAACAATCACAACATACAATCATACCATAGGCTAGCTTCTAGGGTTTAGCCTCTCTGATCTCGTGGTAGATCTACTCTTGTACTACCCATATCATCAATATTAATCAAGCAGGACGTAGGGTTTTACCTCCATCAAGAGGGCCCGAACCTGGGTAAAACATCGTGTCCCCTGCCTCCTGTTACCATCCGGCCTAGACGCGCAGTTCGGGACCCCCTACCCGAGATCCGCCGGTTTTGACACCGACATTGGTGCTTTCATTGAGAGTTCCTCTGTGTCGTCGCCGTTAGGCTTGATGGCTCCTACTATCATCTATAGCGATGCGGTCCAGGGTGAGACTTTTCTCCCTGGACAGATCTTCGCATTCGGTGGCTTTGCACTGCGGGCTAATTCGCCTGTCCATCTGGAGCAGATTGAAAGCTACGCCTCTGGCCATCAGGGCAGATTTGGAAGTTTGAATTACACGGCCGACATCCGCGAAGACTTGATCTTCGACGGATTCGAGCCACAGCCGGGCGTGCCGCAATGTCGCGATGGGTATGACCTAGCTCTGCCGCCGAACAGTACCCCAGAGGCCGCGCCCGCATCAGCTCCGACCCTTAGCTCGGAGCCAACTACACCAGTAGAGGACGGGTGGTTAGACACCGCCTCAGGGGCTGCAGTCTCAACGGCGATCGAGCCGAACACCAGCCTAACAGTCTGCGTAGCCAGTGACTCCAAGGTGCCGGACTCCGAACCATCCGTGCCCCTGCCAGTCGAATCTGATTGGGCGCCGATCATGGAATTCACCGTCACGGATATCTTTCAGCACTCGCCCTTCGGCGACATTCTGAATTCACTAAGGTCTCTCTCTTTGTCAGGAGAGCCCTGGCCGGATTATGGCCAACAGGATTGGGATGCGGACGACGAAGAAATTTGACGCCCACCCACCACCCACTTAATAGCCACTGTCGATGACTCAACCGACATGCTCGACTTTGACTCCGAAGACATCGACGATATGGACGATGATGCGGGAGGCGAAGAGGAAACACCGCCCACAGGGCACTGGACGTCCACCTCATCATATGATGTATACATGGTGGACACACCAAAAGAAGACGACGACGAGGAACGGAAAGACGCACCGAAGGATTGTTCCCTTGAGAAGCAGTCAAAGCGGCGGCGCAAATTCCGCCTCGGCAGAAATAATGATCATACAGACCCAGTGTTGGAGCAGGGCGAACCACTGCCGAACTACGGCAATACGGAGAATCAAACCGAACAAACTAATTCTGTCAAATATAATAGTCCGGACGATATAACGCCGGACAGGCACCCGGAGCAGCATAATGCCCGTCAAAGGCTTGTTGCCACCACGAGGATTCTGAAAAAAGCAGAAGCAAAGGCTCAAGGCTGCGCAGGACACACTCCAAATCAGATGGAGTAAAGTACTCAACACAGCAGCGAAGTACGACGACAATCTCCCCACCAAGAGCTACCCAAAGTGGAAGTTGCTACCTGAATTCGATGAGGAGGCCTCAGACCCCCCACAACCAAAAATCAAAACAGCCACCTGGCCGGATAGACGACCTCACGACCAACATAAAGCGGCAAACAACGCCACTCACAAGCCAATACGCGATACACGCGAGGGCTCGCACCAAAAGGACGACGCAACCAGATCCATCTATGGACCACACAAGCGCGCCCCATCATACGATCTAACACAACAAACATCCGATCAACGCGGTACACCCAGATACAGGGGTGCCGCACACCCCCTATGTTTCACCGACGAGGTGCTGGACCATGAATTTCCAGAGGGATTCAAACCCGTAAACATAGAGGCATACGACGGAGCAAGAAACCCTGGGGTCTGGGTTGAGGACTATATCCTCCATATCCATATGGCTCGAGGAGATGATCTCCACGCCATCAAATACCTCCCACTAAAGCTCAAAGGACCAGCGCGGCATTGGCTTAACAGCTTGCCAGCGGACTCCATTAGCTTTTGGGAAGATCTGGAAGCCGCATTCCTCGACAACTTTCAGGGCACCTATGTGCGACCACCAGACGACGATGACTTGAGCCACATAATTCAGCAGCCAGAAGAGTCGGCCAGACAATTCTGGACTCGGTTTCTCACAAAGAAAAATCAAATCGTTGACTGTCCGGATGTGGAGGCCTTAGCGGCTTTCAAGCACAACATCTGAGACGAGTGGCTAGCCCGGCACCTTGGTCAGGAGAAGCCGAAATCTATGGCAGCTCTCACGATGCTCATGACCCACTTTTGTGTGGGAGAAGACAGCTGGCTGGCTCGCAGTAATAACATATCAAAGAACCATGGTACCTCAGATACCAAGGACGGCAATAGCAGGTCACGTCGCAACAAGCATAAGCGCCACATTAACAACGAAAATACTGAGGATACGGCAGTCAATGCCGGATTCAAAGGCTCTAAACCCGGTCAGCGGAAAAAGCCATTCAAACAAAGTACGCCGGGTCTGTCCAGCTTGGACCGTATACTCGATCGCTCTTGTCAAATACACGGCACCCCAGACAAGCCAGCCAATCACACCAACAGGGATTGTTGGGTGTTCAAGCAGGCCGGCAAGTTAATTGCCGAAAACAAGGACAAGGGGCCGCATAGCAATGACGAGGAGGAGCCCCGGCAGCCGCACACTGGAGGACAGAAGAGGTTCCCCCCGCAAGTGCGGACGGTGAACATGATATACGCAACCCACATCCCCAAGAGGGAGCGGAAGTGTGCGCTCAGGGACGTATATGCGTTGGAGCCAGTCGCCCCAAAGTTCAACCCTTGGTCCTCCTGTCCGATCACCTTCGATCGCAGGGACCACCCCACTAGTATCCGTCATGGCGGATTCACCGCACTGGTCCTAGAACCAATCATCGACGGATTTCACCTCACTCGAGTCATTATGGACGGCGGCAGCAGCCTGAACCTGCTTTATCAGGACACGGTGCACAAAATGGGTATAGACCCCTCAAGGATCAAACCCACAAAAACGACCTTTAAAGGCGTCATTCCAGGTGCAGAGGCCCATTGCACGAGCTCAATTACACTCGAAGTGGTCTTCGGATCCTCGGATAACTTCCGAAGCGAAGAGTTAATCTTCGTATAGTCCCGTTCCGCAGTGGTTATCCCACGCTGCTCGGGCGAACCGCATTCGCTAGATTCAATGCGGTACCGCATTATGCATACCTCAAGCTCAAGATGCCAGGACCTCACTGAGTTATTACAGTCAATGGAAACACAGAGCGCTCTCTCCGAACAGAGGAGCACATCGCGGTCCTCGCAGCAGAAGCGCATAGCAACCTCTGAAGGCAATCAACCAGTTCGGCGCTTCAAAGCCCGGACACCTTCAAGCGTGCTCGGGGCAATCGGCAAATAGACCGCCTGGCGTGATCTGAGCTCGCATAGCAATACGGCGGCCACCCCAATCCCAGCCCAGTGGTGAAACTCGTGCCGCGCGTACATAATTACGCATTAAAAATACCATGGGCACAGGTGGGGAGGGGGGCACAACTGCGGCACGCCCCAAAACGCGGCCTAAACCTCACTAGGGGCTTCCTGTTGGGTTATTTTTCTTTTTCTTTCAGGACCTTAATCTCTGGAAACACTGTCCGGTAGCACTGTTGCCGAACACATGATGCAGCAACCAAGGAGGCAGACAGCTACGTTATACCACGGAATTCCCAGGTTGATTACAGTAACGAGTGAAATATTCAATTTAATATCATTCCTTAGCTTGCCCTTGGAAGGGACATAGTCCTACTCTTTGCTTATCGCACTATCTGTATCACTTTGCTTTAACGCAATTTTTTAATAAACAATGCATGACATTACGACTATTATTGCATTCTTGTTATATATGTATATGTGTGTGTGTGTGTGTTCATTAATGACGCCATGCAACCGTACACTCCGGTACGGCCAATACACCAGGGGCTTACGTACCCCACAATGCGGTGTGAAAAGTCCGAACACTTTCACAAGTGCGGCACCCCGAACTTATAGCATTATATGCATCAGCTCCGAATCATGTCTTTGGTCAAATTTTGGGTTTACCCGGCTCCTATGTATTGGTACCTTATGTTCCGCTCTATCGGCTAAGGTAGCACTAGGAGAACTCCTGCGATTGTGCCCCGGTTCTGCCGGGCTGAGCACCTCAGTAGAGAAAGCTAAAACTGACTGTCATGATAAGGCGAGAGACAGGTCGCTGTTCGGCGAGGTTTTTTCGAGTCCCTAAAGACTTATGCCGCTTAGGGCGAGGGGCCGGCCCTGTCCGGCTTACAGGCGTGTATCGCGCCCCGAATTCGGCCTTCCGAATACCAGGGGCTTCGCCAAAATTTAAAATTAGAGAATTCTATGGCTAAGTGAGAGTGATAAAGCATTATTAGTCCGGTTGCCTTGTTCGTTGTGCCGATCACCTCCCTCGAAGGACCCAAATATGGGAACAAGAGTGCTCAGGTTTATCCCGAACACCCTAGCACTCGTGGCATGGGGGCAGAAGCCGAGGACTAGCCATCTCTCAGATTAGATAAATAGCCAAACGGAAGGTAATATTTTAAATTCAAACAAGCGTTGCATAGCGCATACGAAACATGTTTTCATAAATACAGGATAAAATGAGCGAGTTTACTCAAATATTACATCTTTTGAACACTCATCCGCGATAAGACAGGCACCCGGCAGAACACCCTCGTAGTACATCTCGGGGTGGCGGTGCTCCTTGCCCTCCGGCGGCCCCTCCTTGATCAGCTTCATGGCGTCTAGCTTGACCCACTGCAATTTCACACGGGCGAAAGCCCGGCGTGCACCTTTAATGCAGACGGATCGCTTGATGACCTCCAGCCGTGGGCATGCATCCACAAGCCGCCTCACCAGGCCGAAGAAGCTGTTTGGAAGGGCGTCGCCAGGCCACAACCGGACTATAAAGCCCTTCATGGCCTGATCGGCCGCCTTATGTAGCTCGACCATCTGCTTCAGCTGGTCGCTCATCGGCGCCGGATGTTCAGCCTCAGCATACTAAGACCAGAATAGCTTCTCCGTCGAGCTTCCGTCCTCAGCCTGGTAAAATTGTGCGGCATCGGACACGCTGCGGGGCAAATCTGTGAATGCTCTCGAAGAGCTCCGGATCCGGGTAAGTAATCGGTAATTTACTTTTACATGCTTGCTTTGCATATAGAAAGCCTTACCCGCCGCTATCTTCTTCATTGCGTCGATCTCCTGGAGGGCCTTCTGGGCCTCGGCCTTGGCACTCTTTGCGCTCTCAAGGGCCGCGGCAAGCTCAGACTCTCGCGTCTTCAAGTCAAGCTCCAACGCCTCGTGCTTTGTCACGAGAGCCTGGAGCTCTTGCTGCACCTCGCCCACCCGAGCCTCGTGCTTCTCTCGCTCGGTGCGCTCCATGGCCGCTGTATCTTCGGCCTTGCTTAGCGCTTGCTTCAGGGTCGCCACCTCGGTCATGGCCCCTGACAAACATACGATGATCCTGTCATTTTGCAATCGCGTCCTTTTTTACATATCTATAGACGGGGTATTACTTACCCTTGTTCTCCTCGAGCTGCCTCTTGGCAAGGCCAAGCTCTTTCATGGACCCCTCGAGGTCCTGCTTCAGTATGGCGACCTCCGCAGTCAGTGCGGCGGACGCCAGCAGCGAAGCCTGCATACGCATATTGACACACCTATATTAGACTCCTGCGCTATTATTTGATCCTTTGTTCGGCTTTTCTTTGTGAACACCAAACAAAGCATCAGGGGCTACTGTCTATGCGGTAATATTTCTACTACATTTTCAAACACTTACCTCGAAGCCTGTTAGAAGGCTGGCACAGGCTTCAGTCCATCTGCTCTTGGCGGACTGAACCTTCTGGATCACCGCACTCATGATAGTGCGGTGCTCCTCGTCGATCGAAGCGCTACGAAGCGCTTCCAGCAGATTGTCCGGCGCCTCTGGATGGACAGAGGTCACCGGCACAGGCGTCTTGCCCCTCTTAGAAGGAGGCCGCCTGCCCGAGCCCGGAACCGTTGGAGGGTCCGGCGCGGTGTTCGGCTGAGCGACGAACTCGGAGCTCTCGGGGGCCCCGTCCCCTTGGCTCCCCGAGTTCGGAAGGTGGCCTTGAGTAGCCTCCGGGACTGTCTCCCCTCGATCCGGTGCCACTTGAGACAACACCTCGGCGTCGTCGGCAGGATGACGGGAGGTGGCGGTCGGGACTGGATCGATATCCATGTCCGACAAGCCCAAGGAGCCGTCCAACGATACATCGATACTGGCTCGGGGCGGCCTGCATAATTGTGTTCGGCGTTAGGGAAAACAGTGCGACAAAGGAATCCAATGGGTTATTTTGGTATCCGAATACTTACGATCTCCCCGGGGGCTTGGCCCTGGGCAACCACTCGTCTTCGCCTTCGTCGGCGGCGGTGGAGCTGTCCGGAAGGAGAGTCGTTCCCTTCTTGGACCCTCCGGCCTCCCTAGTTGGGGCGGCCTTCCTTTTCCTGTCTCCCCCAGTCGGTGGGGGAGCATCTTCTTCTTATTCTCCCTCATCTTCGGGGGAAGAGTGCACCGCAGAGTCATCGGACGGTGAGTCCAACGACGCCTGGCATCGGGAACTCTTTCGAGTTCCCTTGGCCTTCTTGGTCTTCTCCGGCACCTTATAAGGGGCCGGAGTAAACATCTTCGCTAGAAGAGCATCTGCGGGGCCTTCGGGCAAAGGAGCCGGACAGTCGATCTGTCCGGCCATCTTCTGCCAGTCCTGTCAAAGGTACGGGAGTTTAGATCCCGCATAGAGTCAATCTATATGAAAAAATAAGTATCCTGTGAAAGGTAGAGCAGCTTACCGCACTGGCTTGGCGCTTCGCGCTGAATCCGCGATCCTTTGTAATAGGGGGGTGGACCTCGGCACTTTTGAACAGCACCCTCCAGGCGTCTTCATGAGTCGTGTTGAAGAGCCCGTTCAGAGTTCGGTGCTGCGCCGGATTGAACTCCCACAAGTTGAACTCCCATTGTTGGCACGGGAGCATCCGGCGGATGAGCATGACTTGGACTATGTTGACAAGCTTGAGCTTCTTGTCCACAATGTTTTGAATACATGTTTGGAGTCCGGTCAGCTCTTTCGAATTACCCCAGGACATGCCCTTCTCTTTCCAGGAGGTGAGCCACGTGGGGATGCCAGATCGGAACTGGGGGCCGCTGCCCATGCAGGGTCACGCGGCTCGGTGATATAGAACCACCCCAATTGCCACCCATTTATGGTTTCCACAAAGGAGCCCTCGAGCCATGTTATGTTGGGCATCTTGCCCACCATGGCGCCTCCGCACTCCGCCTAGCGGCCGCCCACCACCTTCGGCTTGATATTGAAGGTCTTTAGCCATAAGCCGAAGTGGGGCTTGATGCGGAGGAAGGCCTCGCACATGACGATAAACGCCGAGATGTTGAGGATGAAGTTCGGGGCTAGATCATGGAAATCCAGGCCGTAATAAAACATGAGCCCCCGGACGAAGGGATGGAGAGGGAATCCCAGTCCGCGGAGGAAATGGGTGAGGAATACTACCCTCTCACGGGCCCTGGGGGAGGGGATGAGCTGCCCCTCATCTGGGAGCCTGTGCACGATGTCGTCGGGCAGGTATCCGGCTCTCCTCAATTTCTTGATGTCTCCCTCCGTGACGGAGGAGACCATCCACTTGCCTCCCGCTTCGGACATGATTGGAGAAGGTCGAGGTGGGAAGTGCGGACTTGGGCGCTAGAGCTCGAGTGTGCGAAAATGGATGAGCAAAGGAGGAAGAAGCCGTGGATAGAAAGGTGAATTCTTATCCCTTTATATGGGTGGACGAAACTAAGCGTCCCCACTTGCCTGATAAAACTCGCTTATCCCCCAAGCGCCGCAATGGATGGCGCGGTTGGGTTACCCACGCCCGTATTGATGAGAATCCCATAATAAGGGGACACGATCTCTGCTTTGACAAGACGTGTCGAAAAACTGCCTCGCGTTATGTGCGGGGATGGTTAAAGGAAACGGTTCGAATAATCACCGGGCCATGACATAACATCATGCTGGCAAAACAAGCCAGCAAATTAGATCTGCGAAAATATTATTCTCTCTACGATGTAATGTGGAACTTATTTTGCAGGGTCGGACACTATCCTCGTATTCAAGTTCTTCTGTGATGTATTCGGAGAAGGAACCCGCCGTGCAATGCTGAAGACAATACTGCGCGCCGGACTCATCGTCATTGAAGCCTGGTTCAGGGGCTACTGAGGGAGTCCTGGATTAGGGGGTCTCCGGACAGCCGGACTATCTCCATTGGCCGGACTGTTAGACTACGAAGATACAAGATTGAAGACTTCGTCTCGCGTCCGGGTGGGACTCTACTTGGCGTGGAAGGCAAGCTAGGCAATACATATATGGATATCTCCTCCTTTGTAACCGACCTTGTGTAACCTTAACCCTCTCCGGTGTCTATATAAACCGAAGGGTTTTAGTCCGTAGGACAACAATCACAACATACAATCATACCATAGGCTAGCTTCTAGGGTTTAGCCTCTCTGATCTCGTGGTAGATCTACTCTTGTACTACCCATATCATCAATATTAATCAAGCAGGACGTAGGGTTTTACCTCCATCAAGAGGGCCCGAACCTGGGTAATACATCGTGTCCCCTGCCTCCTGTTACCATACAGCCTAGACGCGCAGTTCAGGACCCCCTACCCGAGATCCGCCGGTTTTGACACCGACAATAACCATTTTATTATTGCCTCTAGGGCATATTTCCAACATGACACACCTAAAGAAGCTAGCGACGATGATAAAGGGGATCCAGTTGCGCATAAACCTTCCGAGACACAGTCCAAGCGTCGACGCCCCAAACACCGCTCCAAGCCACGTCGCTCAAAAAATGACAACACTGGCACCGGAGAAAATGTTACTCCAGGCATTGCCGAAAACAATGAAGACCCTGTTGGAGCCGCATCCGAACAAGAGGAATAAGACAACGGGCAAGATGACCCTGATAAACAGGCCACGCCCAATGACTCGGATGATGATAGTTATCGTCCAGTCTCCGAAGATGAGGAGAGCCTCGGTAGCGAGGATTTCATCATGCCTAAGGCACCCCTAGAGCAGGAACGCTTCAAGCGCTAGCTAATAGCTACCGCCAGAAGCCTGAAAAAGAAACAACAACAACTCCAGGCTGATCAAAACTTGCTCATTGACAGGTGGACTGACGTCCTGGAAGCCGAAGAATACGGCCTCGAGCGCCAAGTCAAGAGTTACCCAAAGCGTAGACTGCTACCTCAGTTCGATGAGGAGCCACCAAATCCCATACCTCCCTCACGCAATGCGGATCGACCACCACGCGGTCGGGATAGTGCGGCGGACCGACCACCCCACGGTCGGGATAAAGCGGCAACTCAGGCTGAACAACAGCCCGCCCCACCACCTCGCAAAAACAGGGACATAACAGCTCGGGACCATACATACGACCTTCGGAAGGAGCTGGACAGCAGAGCAGGACACACCAGATCAATCTACAGATCGCAAGGACACTTCCCGACTCGGGATGATGGCTACCTATTCGGGCGTGACAAACCTAGTCACACCTGGGCCGATAACTGCAGACGCACTCCATCAGAGGTGCACCATGATGCGGCTCGATATAGAAGCGCCGCACACCCTCTCTGCTTCATAGATGAGGTGCTGGACCACGAATTCCCCGAGGGTTCAAGCCCGTCAATATCGAATCATACGACGGAACAACCGACCCTGCAGTATGGGTCGAAGATTTTATTCTCCACATCCACATGGCCCGAGGAGATGACCTCCACGCTATCAAATACCTCCCATTAAAGCTCAAAGGACCAGCTCGCCACTGGCTGAATAGCCTGCCTGAAAATTCCATCGGCAGCTGGGAGGACTTGGAATAAGACTTCCTCGACAACTTCCAAGGTACATATGTCCGGCCACCCGATGCCAATGACCTAAGCCACATAGTTCAAGAACCCGGAGAATCAGCGAGAAAATTCTGGACTAGGTTCCTAACCAAAAAGAACCAGATCGTTGACTGTCTGGATGCCGAAGCCCTAGTGGCCTTTAAACACAACATCCGTGACGAATTGCTAGCCCGCCACCTCGGCCAAGAAAATCCAAGATCCATGGCAGCCCTCACGGTACTTATGACCCGCTTTTGCATGGGAGAAGATAGTTGGCTGGCTCGCAGTACAAACACAACCAATGAAGCAGGCCCCTCCGAGGCCAAAAATAGCACCAGCAAGCTATGGCGCAACAGACACAAACGCCGAAGCAATGGCGATAGCACCGATGACACCACAATTCACGCCAGATTCAGCGGCTCCAAATACGGCCAGTGAAAGAAGCCCTATAAAAGGAACGACGGAGGACCATCCAGCTTGGACCGCATACTCGATCGTCCTTGCCAGATACATGGCACCCTAGAAAAACCGACCAACCATACTAACAGAGATTGCCGAGTCCTTAAGCAAGCCAGCAAGGTAAATACGAGGAAGAAGACGAGGAGCTTCGGCAGCCGAACACTGGGGGGCATAAGAAATTTCCGCCTCAAGTCAAAATGGTGAACATGATATACGCTACACACATCCTCAAAAGGGAGCGCAAGCGCGCACTTAGGGACGTTTACGCGGTAGAGCCAGTCGCCCCAAAGTTCAACCCATGGTCGTCATTCTCGATCACCTTCGATCGTAATGATCATCCAACTAGCATCCGTCATGGTGGTTCGGCCGCATTGGTACTGGACCCAATCATCGACGGATTTCACATGAAACGAGTCCAAATGGACAGTGGTAGCAGCCTCAACCTGTTCTATCAGGATACAATACGCAAAATGGGCATTAATCCCTCACAAATCAAGCCCAAGATAACTACCTTTAAAGGAGTTATACCCGGCGTAGAAGCCCGTTGTACGTGCTCGATCACGCTGGAGGTGGTCTTCGGTTCCCCGGATAACTTCTGAAGCGAAGAGCTAATCTTCGATATCGTCCCCTTCCGCAGCGGCTACCACACACTGCTCGGACGAACCGCGTTCGCTAAATTCAACATGGTGCCACATTACGCTTATCTCAAGCTCAAGATGCCCGGTCCACGCGGCGTCATTACAGTAAATGGAAACACGGAACGTTCCCTCCGCACAGAGGAACATACCGCAGCCCTAGCAGCAGAATTACAGAGCGGCCTTCTCAAGCGGCACCATAATCCGGCCGCCGAACCCCTGGACATCGTCAAGAAGGTCCGGACTACACTACAAAAGGGTAGCTCGGTTCGTCAAGAGCTGAATTAGTAAACTCGGCCTCCGTCCCAGCCCCGAGGAGGAAAGGGCATCCGTGCCGTGCGTACATAATTACGCACTCAAAACCTCATGGGTACTGACGGAGGCATAACTCGCTCGCGATCCACAGTGCGGCTTGACCGACCCTCGGATTCGCACACCTTTATTTTTTCTTTTTATTATCACGGGTCTTTTCTCTTTTCAAGGTCTATATTGATGACCCGCTTACAGAACACACCAAGGAGGCAAGAAGCTCTGGCATACAAGGGAATCCCCGGGTGGTCTCTATTAAACGATTGCCATACTTGTTTTCCATACCCGCACGTAGCTCGCCCTTTGGTTGCGACATGTTAAATAGCTCTACTTGCTTATCACACTAGTCGCACAAAGTACGCCTCGACGTACTAATTACATCACAATGGTGAAAAAATGGTGACGTCAACTTATTACTTAATTTTCCCTGTTTCCTCACCTTTGTGTATATTATATATTACACACGTACACTATGGTACGTATTACTGCGCCAGGGGCTTCATTACAACCTGTTCTACGTCAATAAAAGTCCGAACACTTTTTTTAGTATAGTTCAGCAGCCCGAACTTATAGCATTATATGCATCGGCTCCGAATCATGTCTTTGGTCAATAGTTGGGTTGCTCGGCTCCTGTGCTGACTACCTTACATTCCGCTATATCGGCTAGGGTGGTAAAGGGAGAACTACTGCGATTGTGTCCCGGTTTTTTCGGACGAGCACCTCAGTAGAGAAAGCCAAAAACTGTCTGTCATGATGCGACGAGAGCCGGTCAGCTGTTCGAGAGGTTCCAAATCATTAGAGATTTTTTACTCTTCGTGCGAAGAATCGGTCCCTCCGATTAGGCGTGTATAACGCCCCTAGTTCGGCCTTCCGAATACCAGGGGCTTCGCCAACCTTTTTGATTGTCAAACTCCTATGGCTAAGTGAGGGCGGTAAAGGCCGCATAGTCTGATTGCCTTGTTCGTTGCGCTAAACACCTCCTTTAAGGACCAGAATGTGGAGTAAAGAGTGTTTAGATTTATCCTGAACACCCCCGTACTATCTACGTGGGGGCAGAAGCCAACGACTAGTCAACCCTCAGATTTCATAAATGGCCGCACAGGAGGAAAAATGTAAATCATAAGCATTATAATACATAACATCACTGCTCCATATTATAGGACAGGATAATACAAATGTTCTCACGGGAAAATGATATCCTTCGAACATTGTTCCACCAAAAGGCAGGACCCCTCCAGGACGCCATCAAAATAGAGCTTGGTTTGACGATGCTCCTTGCCCTCCGATGGTCCCTCGGTCATCAGCTTCTTGGCATCCAGCTTTGCCCAATGCGTCCTGACGCGGGCAAAGGCCATACACGCACCTTCAATACAGATCGGCCACTTCACGGTTTCGAGATGCGTACAGGCATTTACAAGCCGCTTAACAAGTCCGAAATAGCTGCTAGGTACAGGCTCGGCAGGCCACAGCCGGACTATTAGGTCCTTCATGGCTAGCTCTGCCGACTTATGCAGCTCGACCACCTGCTTCAGCTGGTCGATGAAGGGCAATGGATGTTCGGGTCCAAGATATTGGGACCAGAATAGCTTCTCCGTAGACATCCCTTCTTCCACTCTGTAATGCTCGACAGCATCCAATATACTGCGTGGCAGATCCAAACGCCCCTGGAAAACCCGAATTCGGATAAGTACATGGAACGTTTCTTTTACATACTTGCTTTGCATGGTGAAAGAATTACCTGCCGCAATCTCCTTGGCCGCCTGAATTTCCTGGAGGGCGTTTTGGGCTTCGGCTCGTGCATCCTGTGCGCTCCGGCGGGCCTTTGCCAGTTCGGACTCTTGCGCCTTACAATCACGCTCCAAGGACTCAAATCTCTTGATCGCGTCCTGGAGCTGTTGCTGCGCCTCGCCGACCCGGGCCTCGTGCTTCTCACGCGCGGCATGTTCCTTGGCCGCTTTCTCCTCGGCCTCAGCCAACGCCTTCTTGAGGGCTGCCACCTCGGTCGTGGCCCCTAATAAAGTTCATGACAACTCAGTCTGGATGGACTTTTCATTTTTTCTTAGAAGGTACCAGCAGATCAGCACATACCTTGGCTATCCTCTAGCTGCTTCTTTACGAGGCGGAGCTCTTCCTCGGCCCTCTCCATTTTCCGCTTCAGTCCGGAGACCTCTGCAGCATGAGCGGTGGCAGCCTGCAGTGACACCTGCTTATTCACAAAGGCAACTTATGTTAGACTCCTGCGATATTTCTTTTCGATCCTCTGTTTGGCTTCTTCTTTCCGAACACCAAACAGAGTATAAGGGGCTAATGTCTATACTATGATATTCTTCCTACAAACGCATTACTTACCTCAAAGCCTGATAGAAGGCTAGTGCAGGCTTCGGTTAGTCCGCTTTTCACGAACTGGACCTTCTCTATTACCGTGCCCATAAGGGCGCGGTGTGCATCCACAATAGAGGCGCCTCGTAGCGCCTCCAGCAGGTTATCCGGTGCCTCTAGTTGGATAGAGGTCACCGGCGGAACAGGCACATCCCCTCCTTTCGAAGCATGCCGTTCGCTGGACTCCGGAGCCTTATAGGTCTCCGGAATGGTATCCGGCTCAGGTCCGAAGGGAACCCGACCCCTGTCACTAGTCCCCACAGGGGCTTTTTCCCCCATCCATCCGGCAATTGAGGAATCGTCCCGGGGCTCCACCCCGACAATCTCCGGAAGCCCCCCTGGTCGGGGAAGGACTTTTGCGACACCACCTCGTCGTCACCCTTGGGAGAGACAGAATGAGCAGGTGACGGAGACATGCTAGCCATCTCCTTTGATTCTAGCGATCCCTCTGACGAGGATCGCGGGGAGGCATCACGTGCTAGACTGCAATAACGAGGTTTAAGGTGTATCTATATTACAAACCAGGAAGGCTAGACGTTTTCGGATCCTGGTACTTACGAGGTGGCCCGAGGCTTGGCAAAGTCGCTCCAAACTGCTGTCAACATCCCACACGGAGTTGTCAGCGTGGGAACCCCTAACCCTCTTAGGCACTTTCGCCTTTGGATCTGCGGGGGCCGCTCTCTTCTTCCTCCCCGCTTCAGGTGGGGAGTCATTTTTTTCTTCCTCGTCGTCGTCGTCGGTGGATGAAGAAGAAGTCTCATCTTCGGACATCAAGTCTGAAGCGCCTTTTTGGCGAAGGCCCTTCTTGGCCCCTTTGGCCGCTTTCTTGGCCGTCTTCTCTGGCACCTCATAAGGTGCTGGAAAAAGCATTTTCGTCAATAATGGGAATTCTTGGTCTTCGGGCAACGGAGCCCGACTGTTAATCCCCTCCGCTATCTTGACCCAGGCCTGAAAACACGGGTAGGAAAGCTTAGGCTTTTTATCAAAATATGCTAGTAAAGGGTACGCCTTGAAAACATTAAAAGAACTCACCGGGTTAGCCTGGCGTTTTAAGCTAAGCCTGCAATCTTCGGTCATGGGCGGTGGCGTCTCGCCGGCCTTGAAGAGCACCTTCCAGATTTCTTCGTGCGTCGTGCCGAAGAACTCTAGTAGCATCTGGTGCTTGGCCAGATCATACTCCCACAGATAGCAAGTCCGGCGTTGGCACGGAAGGACCCGACGAATGAGCATGACCTAGACCACATTGACGAGTTTGATCTTCCTATCCATCGTGTTCTGGACACACGTCTGGATCCCAGTCATCCCATCCAAGGGACCCCAGGTCAGGCCCCTCTCTTGCCAGGAGGTGAGCCGCATTGGGAATCCAGATCTGAATTCGGGGGCCGCCACCCAGTTGGCGTCGCGTGGCTCGGTGATATAGAACCACCCCGATTTCCATCCTTTCACCGTCTCCACGAATGAGCCTTCGGGCCAAGTAACGTTGGGCATCTTGCCCACCATGGAGCCTCCGCACTCTGCTTTTTGGCCTCTCACCACCTTCGGCTTCACGTTGAAGGTCTTCAACCATAGGCCGAAATGAGGCGGGATGCGGAGGAAGGCCTCGCACACGACAAGGAATGTCGTGATGTTGAGGATGAGGTTGGGGGCTAGGTCATGAAAGTCTAGCCCATAGTAAAACATCAGTCCACGGACGAAGGGGTGGAGAGGGAAGCCCAGCCCGCGGACGAAGTGTGTGAGAAACACAACCCTCTCGTGAGGCTCTAGGGTAGGGACGGTCTGTCCTTTATCCAGGAGTCAGTGAGCGATCTCCTTGGCCAGATATCCGGCCTCCTGGGGCGCCTTGATATCCTTCTTCCCGACGGAGGAGGCCATCCACTTACCCCTAGCTCCGGATCCGGACATTTTTTGGAGTGCTTTCTCGGTTGAGGGAAAAGCTAGAAGGTTGGGCACTGGAGCTCAGGGACGGAAGGACTAAGAAGGAGCTGATGTGTGGGTGAAGGAAAGGGAATCCTTATCCCCTTATAAAGGCCGTGAATATCAAGCGTCTCCCCACTCGCCTTAAACTCACCTATTCCCAAGGGCCGTGCTAACGGCATGGTTGGGCCGCCCACGCCCGTATTGATGAGAATCCCGTAATAAGGGGGCACGATCTCTGCTTTGACAAAACGTCCCAAATGGCAACCGCGTCTCGAAACATGGGGCGAAAGACGAAAAACGGTCCGAAATTATGACCGAACAGACGTAATGTCATGTTGTAAAAGCTATCAGCAGATTAGACTCGTGTGAAAATATATATTCTCTCTACGATTATGTATGGTGTATGATAGGTCCGGATATTATCATCGCATCCGAAGACTATCTTGAATTTCAAATAAAAGGGAACCCGCCTTGCAATGCCGAAAACAATCTGCGTGCCGAACTCCTCGTCATTGAAGCCAGGTTCAGGGGCTACTGAGGGAGTTCTGGACTAAGGGTTCCTCAGACGTCCGGCCTGTTATCCATGGGCCGGACTAATGGGTTGTGAAGACATGAAGACCGAAGACTATACCTATGTACGGATTGGACTCTCCCTGGAGTGGAAGGCAAGCTTGGCGACCGACTATGAAGATTCCTTCTTATGTAACCGACTATATGTAAACCCTAGATCCCCTCGGTGTCTATATAAACCGGAGGGGATAGTCCGGAAAGGACACATTCATTACCATAGTCATATAGGCTAGGCTTCTAGGGTTTAGCCATCAGGATCTCGTGGTAGATCAACTCTTGTAACTGAAGGAAATATGCCCTAGAGGCAATAATAAAGTTTTTATTTATTTCCTTATTTCATGATAAATGTTTATTATTCATGCTAGAATTGTATTAACCGGAAACATAATACATGTGTGAATACATAGACAAACAGAGTGTCACTAGTATGCCTCTACTTGAATAGCTCGTTGATCAAAGATGGTTACGTTTCCTAACCATAGACATGAGTTGTCATTTGACTAACGGGATCACATCATTAGGAGAATGATGTGATTGACTTGACCCATTCCGTTAGCTTAGCACTTGATCGTTTAGTTTGTTGCTATTGCTTTCTTCATGACTTATACATGTTCCTATGACTATGAGATTATGCAACTCCCGTTTACCGGAGGAACACTTTGTGTGCCACCAAATGTCACAACGTAACTGGGTGATTATGAAGGTCTTCTACAGGTGTCTCCGAAGGTACTTGTTGGGTTGGCGTATTTTGAGATTAGGATTTGTCACTCTGATTGTCGGAGAGGTATCTCTGGGCCCACTCGGTAATGCACATCACTATAAGCCTTGCAAGCATTGCAACTAATGAATTAGTTGTGGGATGATGTATTACGAAACGAGTAAAGAGACTTGCCGGTAACGAGATTGAACAAGGTATTGAGATACCGACGATCGAATCTCGGGCAAGTAACATACCGATGACAAAGGGAACAACGTATGTTGTTATGCAGTCCAACCGATAAAGATCTTCGTAGAATATGTAGGAGCCAATATGGGCATAAAGGTTCCGCTATTGGTTATTGACCAGAGAGGTGTCTCGGTCATGTCTACATAGTTCTCGAACCCGTAGGGTCCGCACGCTTAAGGTTCGTTGATGATATAGTATTATATGAGTTATGTGTGTTGGTGACCGAATATTGTTCGGAGTCCCGGATGAGATCACGGACATGACGAGGAGCTCTGGAATGGTCCAGAGGTAAAGATTCATATATTGGATGATATGGTTAGGCCAAGGGGTCAGGCCCACGCCGGAGACCAGGGGGCCAAACGCCGAAGACCCAGGCGTCTGGCCCTGGGCCAGACGCCAAGGATTGTGGCGTTTGGTCCTGGAGTCCGAGTGGGACTCTTGTCTTTCGGGAAAAACCGACTTTGAGGAGGCTTTTGCTCCAAGTTTCGACCCCAGGGCTCAACATATAAATAGAGGGGCAGGGCTAGCACCAAAGACACATTAAGAAACACCAAGCCGTGTGCCGGCAACCCCGTCCCCTCTAGTTTATCCTCCGTCATAGTTTTCGTAGTGCTTAGGCGAAGCCCTGCGGAGATTGTTCTTCACCAACACCATCACCACGCCGTCGTGTTGCCGGAACTCATCCACTACATCGCCCCTCTTGCTGGATCGAGAAGGCGAGGACGTCACCGAGCCAAATGTGTGCGGAACTCGGAGGTGTCGTGCTTTCTGTACTTGGATCGGTCGGATCGTGAAGATGTACGTGTTGGGGAACGCAGCATAAATTCAAAATTTTCCTACGTGTCACCAAGATCTATCTATGGAGTCATCTAGCAACGAGGGAGGAGTGGATCTACATACCCTTGTAGATCGCGCGCGGAAGCGTTCAAGAGAACGGGGTTGATGGAGTCGTACTCGTCGTGATCCAAATCACCGATGATCCTAGCGCCGAACGGACGGCACCTCCGCGTTCAACACACGTACGGAGCAGCAACGTCTCCTCCTTCTTGATCCAGCAAGGGGGGAGGAGAGGTTGATGGAGATCTAGCAGAACGACGGCGTGGTGGTGGAAGTAGCGGGATTCCAACAGGGCTTCGCCAAGCGCTGCGGGAGGAGGGAGATGTTCCATGGGAGGGAGAGGGAGGCGCCAGGGCTTAGGTATGGTTGCCCTCCTTTCCCCCCACTATATATAGGGCCAAGGGAGAGGGGGGGGGGCGCAGCCTTGGCCCTTCCTCCAAGGAAGGGTGCGGCCAGGGAGGAGTCCATCCTCCCCAAGGCACCTCGGAGGTGCCTTCCCCCTTTAGGACTCTTCCTTTCCCTTATCTCTTGGCGCATGGGCCTCTTGGGGCTGGTGCCCTTGGCCCATACAGGCCAAGGCGCACCCCCTACAGCCCATGTGCCCCCCCGGGGCAGGTGGCCCCACCCGGTGGACCCCCGGGACCCTTCCGGTGGTCCCGGTACAATACCGGTGACCCCGAAACTTGTCCCGATAGCCGAAATAGCACTTCCTATATATAATTCTTTACCTCCGGACCATTCCGGAACTCCTCGTGACGTCCGGGATCTCATCCGGGACTCCGAACAACATTCGGTAACCACATACAAACTTCCTTTATAACCCTAGCGTCATCGAACCTTAAGTGTGTAGACCCTACAGGTTCGGGAGACATGCAGACATGACCGAGACGTTCTCCGGTCAATAACCAATAGCGGGATCTGGATACCCATGTTGGCTCCCACATGTTCCACGATGATCTCATCGGATGAACCACGATGTCAAGGACTTAATCAATCCCGTATACAATTCCCTTTGTCTATCGGTACGATACTTGCCCGAGATTCGATCGTCGGTATCCCGATACCTTGTTCAATCTCGTTACCGGCAAGTCTCTTTACTCGTTCCGTAACACATCATCCCGTGATCAACTCCTTGGTCACATTGTGCACATTATGATGATGTCCTACCGAGTGGGCCCAGAGATACCTCTCCGTCACACGGAGTGACAAATCCCAGTCTCGATTCGTGCCAACCCAACAGACACTTTCGGAGATACCCGTAGTGTACCTTTATAGCCACCCAGTTACGTTGTGACGTTTGGCACACCCAAAGCACTCCTACGGTATCCGGGAGTTGCACAATCTCATGGTCTAAGGAAATGATACTAGACATTAGAAAAGCTTTAGCATACGAACTACACGATCTAGTGCTATGCTTAGGATTGGGTCTTGTCCATCACATCATTCTCCTAATGATGTGATCCCGTTAACAACGACATCCAATGTCCATGGTCAGGAAACCATAACCATCTATTGATCAACGAGCTAGTCGACTAGAGGCTTACTAGGGACATGGTGTTGTCTATGTATCCACACATGTATCTGAGTTTCCTATCAATACAATTCTAGCATGGATAATAAACGATTATCATGAACAAGGAAATATAATAATAATCAATTTATTATTGCCTCTAGGGCATATTTCCAACAGTACGATTACATCAACCGCATTGATATAACGCTTCCGCAAACGGTCTACGAGGGTATGTAGACAACACTCTCCCCTCTCATTGCTATGCACCACCATGATCCTGCGTGTGCGTAGGAAAATTTTGAAATTACTATGTTCTCCAACAATGGCATCCGAGCCAGGTTTTATGCGTAGATGTCATATGCACGAGTAGAACACAAGTGAGTTGTGGGCGATATAAGTTATATTGCTTACCAGCATGTCATACTTTGGTTCGGCGGTATTGTTGGATGAAGCGGCCCGGACTGACATGTAGGGGAACGTAGCAGAATTTTAAAATTTTCTACGCACCACCAAGATCAATCTATGGAGTCATCTAGCAACGAGGGAGAGAGGAGTGTATCTACATACCCTTGTAGATCGCGAGCGGAAGCGATCAAGAGAACGGGGTTGATGGAGTCATACTCGTCGTGATCCAAATCACCGATGACCGAGCGCCGAACGGACGGCACCTCCGCGTTCAACACACGTACAGTTGGGGAAGAAGTCTCCTCCTTCTTGATCCAGCAAGGGGAAGGAGAGTTTTATGGAGATCCAGCAGCACGACGACGTGGTGGTGGAAGCAGCGGTGATCTCAGCAGGGCTTCGCCAAGCTCCAACGAGAGGGAGAGGTGTTACGAGGGGAGAGGGAGGCTCCAGGGACTTGGGTGCCACTTCCCTCCCTCCCCCCACTATATATAGGGCCCCTAAGGGGGGGCGCCGGCCCTAGGAGATCCCATCTCCAAGGGGGGGCGGCGGCCAAGGGGGGACTTGCCCCCCAAGTCAGGTGGGGCGCCCCACCCCTAGGGTTTCCAACCCTAGGCGCAGGGGAGGCCCATGGGGTGCGCACCAGCCCACCAGGGGCTGGTTCCCCTCCCACTTCAGCCCATGGGGCCCTCCGGGATAGGTGGCCCCACCCGGTGGACCCTCGGGACCCTTCCGGTGGTCCCGGTACAATACCGATTACCCCCGAAACTTTCCCAATGGCCGAAACTGGACTTCATATATATATATATATATATATATATATATATATATATATATATATATATATATATATATATATATATATATCTTCACCTCCGGACCATTCCGGAACTCCTCGTGACGTCCGGGATCTCATCCGGGACTCCGAACAACTTTCAGGTTACCGCATACTAATATCTCTACAACCCTAGCGTCACCGAACCTTAAGTGCGTAGACCCTACGGGTTCGGGAGACACGCAGACATGACCGAGATGACTCTCTGGTCAATAACCAACAGCGGGATCTGGATACCCATGTTGGCTCCCACATGTTCCACGATGATCTCATCGGATGAACCACGATGTCGAGGATTCAATCAATCCCGTATTCAATTCCCTTTGTCAATCGGTACGTTACTTGCCCGAGATTCGATCGTCGGTATCCCAATACCTCATTCAATCTTGTTACCGGCAAGTCACTTTACTTGTACCATAATGCATGATCCCATGACCAAACACTTGGTCACATTGAGCTCATTATGATGATGCATTACCGAGTGGGCCCAGAGATACCTCTCGGTCATACAGAGTGACAAATTCCAGTCTCGATCCGTGTCAACCCAACAGATACTTTCGGGGATACCTGTAGTATACCTTTATAGTCACCCAGTTCCGTTGTGACGTTTGGTACACCCAAAGCACTCCTACGGCATCCGGGAGTTACACGATCTCATGGTCTAAGGAAATGATACTTGACATTGGAAAAGCTCTAGCAAACGAACTACATGATCTTGTGGTATGCTTAGGATTGGGTCTTGTCCATCACATCATTCTCCTAATGATGTGATCCCGTTATCAATGACATCCAATGTCCATAGTCAGGAAACCATGACTATCTATTGATCAACGAGCTAGTTAACTAGAGGCTCACTAGGGACATGTTATGGTCTATGTATTCACACATGTATTATGATTTCCGGATAACACAATTATAGCATGAATAATAGACAATTATCATGAACAAGGAAATATAATAATAATCATTTTATTATTGCCTCTAGGGCATATTTCCAACAGTCTCCCACTTGCACTAGAGTCAATAATCTAGTGACATTGTGATGAATCGAACACACATAGAGTTTTGGTGTTGATCATGTTTTGCTCGCGGAAGAGGTTTAGTCAACGGATCTGCGACATTCAGATCCGTATGTATTTTGCAAATATCTATGTCTCCATCTTGAACATTTTCACGAATGGAGTTGAAGCGACGCTTGATGTGCCTGGTATTCTTGTGAAACCTAGGCTCCTTGGCAAGGGCAATAGCTCCAGTGTTGTCACAGAAGAGAGTGATCGGCTCCGACGCATTGGGTATGACTCCTAGGTCGGTGATGAACTCCTTCATCCAGATTGCTTCATGCGCTACCTCCGAGGCTGCCATGTACTCCGCTTCACATGTAGATCCCGCCACGACGCTTTGCTTGCAACTACACCAGCTTACTGCCCCACCATTCAAAATATACACGTATCCGGTTTGTGACTTAGAGTCATCTAGATCTGTGTCGAAGCTAGCGTCGACGTAACCCTTTACGATGAGCTCCTCGTCACCTACATATACTAGAAACATATCCTTAGTCCTTTTCAGGTACTTCAGAATGTACTTGACCGCTGTCAAGCGTTCCATGCCGGGATTACTTTGGTACCTTCCTACCAAACTTACGGCAAGGTTTACGTCAGGTCTGGTACACAGCATGGCATAGATGATACACTCTATGGCTGAGGCATAGGGGACGACACTCATCTTTTCTCTATCTTCTGCCGTGGTCGGACATTGAGCTGAGCTCAATTTCACACCTTGCAACACAGGAAAGAACCCCTTCTTAGACTGATCCATATTGAACTTCTTCAATATCTTATCAAGGTATGTGCTTTGTGAAAGACCTATGAGGCGTCTCGATCTATCTCTATAGATCTTGATGCCTAATATGTAAGTAGCTTCTCCAAGGTCCTTCATTGAAAAACACTTATTCAAGTAGGCCTTAATACTGTCCAGAAGTTCTATATCATTTCCCATCAAAAGTATGTCATCCACATATAATATGAGAAATGCTACAGAGCTCCCACTCACTTTCTTGTAAACGCAGGCTTCTCCATAAGTCTGCATAAACCCAAATGCTTTGATCATTTCATTAAAGCGAATGTTCCAACTCCGAGATGCTTGCACCAGCCCATAGATGGAGCGCTGGAGCTTGCATACCTTGTTATCATTCTTAGGAACGACAAAACCTTCCGGCTGCATCATATACAATTCTTCCTTAAGAAAGCCGTTAACGAATGCCGTTCTGACGTCCATTTGCCATATCTCATAATCATAGTATGCGGCAATTGCTAACATGATTTGGACAGACTTCAGCTTCGCTACGGGTGAGAAGGTCTCATCGTAGTCAACCCCTTGAACTTGTCGATAACCCTTAGCGACAAGTCGAGCCTTATAGATGGTAACATTACCATCCGCGTCCGTCTTCTTATTAAATATCCATTTATTCTCTACGCTCGCCGATCATCGGGCAGGTCTGTCAAAGTCCATACTTTGTTTTCATACATGGATCCTATCTCGGATTGCATGGCTTCTAGCCATTTGTTGGAATCTGGGCCCGCCATTACTTCTTCATAGTTCGAAGGTTCACCGTTGTCTAACAACATGATTTCCAGGACAGGGTTGCCATACCATTTTGGTGTGGAACGTGTGCTTGTGGACCTTCGAAGTTCAGTAGCAACTTGATCCGAAGTACCCTGATCATTATCATTAACTTCCTCTCTAGTTGGTGCAGGCACCATAGGAACATCTTCCTGAGCTGCGCTACTTTCCGGTTCAAGAGGCAGTACTTCATCGAATTCTACTTTCCTCCCACTTACTTCTCTCGAGAGAAACTCTTTCTCCAGAAAGGACCCATTCTTGGCAACAAAGATCTTGCCTTCGGATCTGAGGTAGAAGGTATACCCAATGGTTTCCTTAGGGTATCCTATGAAGACGCATTTTTTCGACTTGGGTTCGAGCTTTTCAGGTTGAAGTTTCTTGACATAAGCATCGCATCCCCAAACTTTTAGAAACGACAGCTTAGGCTTCTTCCCAAACCATAATTCATACGGTGTCATCTCAACGGATTTAGAAGGTGCCCTATTTAAAGTGAATGTAGTTGTCTCTAGAGCGTATCCCCAAAATGATAGCGGTAAATCAGTGAGTGACATCATAGATCGCACCATATCCAATAGAGTGCGATTACGAGGTTCGGACACACCGTTACGCTGAGGTGTTCCAGGCGGCGTGAGTTGTGAAACGATTCCACATTTCCTTAAGTGCGTACCAAATTCGTGACTTAAATATTCTCCCCCATGATCTGATCGTAAGAATTTTAACTTTCGGTCACGTTGATTCTCTACCTCATTCTGAAATTCCTTGAACTTTTTAAAGGTCTCAGACTTGTGTTTCATCAAATAGGCATACCCATATCTACTTAAGTCATCAGTGAGAGTGAGAACATAACGATAGCCACCGCGAGCCTCAACGCTCATTGGACCGCACACATCAGTATGTATAATTTCCAATAAGTTGGTTGCTCGATCCATTGTTCCGAAGAATGGAGTCTTGGTCATTTTACCCATGAGGCATGGTTCACACGTGTCAAATGATTCGAAATCAAGAGACTCCAAAAGTCCATCTGTTTGGAGCTTCTTCATGCGTTTGACACCGATGTGACCAAGGCGGCAGTGCCACAAATATGTGGGACTATCATTATCAATCTTACATCTTTTGGTATTCACACTATGAATATGTGTAACATCACGTTCGAGATTCATTAAGAATAAACCATTAACCAGCGGGGCATGACCATAAAACATATCTCTCATATAAATAGAACAACCATTATTCTCGGATTTAAATGAGTAGCCATCTCGTATTAAACGAGATCCAGATACAATGTTCATGCTCAAAGCTGGCACTAAATAATAATTATTGAGGTTTAAAACTAATCTTGTAGGTAAATGTAGAGGTAGCGTGCCGACGGCAATCACATCGACCTTGGAACCATTCCCGGCGCGCATCGTCACCTCGTCCTTCGCCAGTCTCCGCTTATTCTGTAGCTCCTGTTTTGAGTTACAAATATGAGCAACCGCACCGGTATCAAATACCCAGGAGCTACTACGAGTAATGGTAAGTTACACATCAATTACATGTATATCACATATACCTTTAGTGTTGCCGGCCTTCTTGTCCGCTAAGTATTTGGGGCAGTTCCGCTTCCAGTGTCCCTTTCCCTTGCAATAAAAGCACTCAGTCTCAGGTTTGGGTCCATTCTTTGGCTTCTTCCCGGCAACTGATTTACCGGCCGCGGCAACTCCCTTGCCGTCCTTCTTGAAGTTCTTCCTACCCTTGCCTTTCTTGAAACTAGTGGTTTTATTGACCATCAACACTTGATGTTCCTTTTTGATTTCCACCTCCGCTGATTTCAGCATTGAAAATACTTCAGGAATAGTTTTCACCATCCCGTGCATATTGTAGTTCATCACAAAGCTCTTGTAGCTAGGTGGGAGCGACTAAAGGATTCTGTCAATGACCGCCTCGTCCGGGAGGTTAATGTCTAGCTAGGACAAGCGGTTGTGCAACCCAGACATTTTGAGTATGTGCTCACTAACAGAACTATTTTCCTCCATCTTACAACTGTAGAACTTGTTAGAGACTTCATATCTCTCAACCCGGGCATGAGCTTGGAAAACCATTTTCAGCTCTTCGAACATCTCATATGCTCCGTGTTTCTCAAAATGCTTTTGGAGCCCCGGTTCTAAGCTGTAAAGCATGCCGCACTAAACGAGGGAGTAATCATCAGCACGCGACTGCCAAGCGTTCATAACGTCTTGGTTCTCTGGGATGGGTGCTGCACCTAGCGGTGCTTCTAGGACATATGCTTTCTTGGCAGCTATGAGGATGATCCTCAGGTTCCGGACCCAGTCCGTATAGTTGCTGCCATCATCTTTCAGCTTGGTTTTCTCTAGGAACGCGTTGAAGTTGAGGTTGACATGAGCGTTGGCCATTTGATCTACAAGACATTTTGCAAAGGTTTTTAGACTAAGTTCATGATAATTAAGTTCATCTAATCAAATTATTTAATAAACTCCCACTCAGACAGACATCCCTCTAGTCATCTAAGTGATACATGATCCGAGTCAACTAGGCCGTGTCCGATCATCACGTGAGACGGACTAGTCATCATCGGTGGACATCTTCATGTTGATCGTATCTTCTACATGACTCATGTTCGACCTTTCGGTCTTCCGTGTTCCGAGGCCATGTCTGTACATGCTAGGCTCGTCAAGTCAACCTAAGTGTATTGCGTGTGTAAATCTGGCTTACACCCGTTGTATTCGACGTTAGAATCTATCACACCCGATCATCACGTGGTGCTTCGAAACAACGAACCTTCGCAATGATGCACAGTTAGGGGGAACACTTTCTTGAAATTATTGTGAGGGATCATCTTATTTAAGCTACCGTCGTTCTAAGCAAATAAGATGTAAAACATGATAAACATCACATGCAATCAAATAGTGACATGATATGGCCAATATCATTTTGCTCCTTTTGATCTCCATCTTTGGGGCGCCATGATCATCATCGTCACCGTCATGACACCATGATCTCCATCATCGTGTCTTCATGAAGTTGTCTCATCATCTATTACTTCTACTACTATGGCTAATGGTTCAGCAATAAAGTAAAGTAATTACATGAAGTTTATGTTAACACGCAAGTCATAAATAAATTAAGACAACTCCTATGGCTCCTGCTGGTTGTCATACTCATTGACATGCAAGTCGTGATTCCTATTACAAGAACATGATCAATCTCATACATCACATATATCATTCATCACATCCTTTTGGCCATATCACATCACACGGCACATGCTGCAAAAACAAGTTAGACGCCCTCTAATTGTTGTTGCAAATTTTTACGTGGCTGCTATAGGTTTCTTAGCAAGAACGTTTCTTACCTACGCCAAAACCACAACGTGATATTCCAATTTCTATTTACCCTTCATAAGGACCCTTTTCATAGAATCCGATCTGACTAAAGTGGGAGAGACAGACACCCGCTAGCCACCTTATGCAACTAGTGCATGTCAGTCGGTGGAACCTGTCTCACATAAGCGTACGTGTAAGGTCGGTCCGGGCTGCTTCATCCCACGATGTCGCCGAATCAAGATAAGACTAGTAACGGCAAGTAAATTGACAAAATCGATGCCCACAACATCTTGTGTTCTACTCGTGCATAGAAACTACGCATAGACCTAGCTCATGATGCCACTCTATGGGAACGTAGCAGAATTTTAAAATTTTCTATGCACCACCAAGATCAATCTGTGGAGCCATCTAGCAACGAGGGAGAGGGGAGTGCATCTAGATACCCTTGTTGATCACGAGCAGAAGCGTTCAAGAGAACGGGGTTGATGGGGTCGTACTCGTCGTGATCCAAATCACCGATGACCGAGCGCCGAACGGACGACACCTCCGCGTTCAACACACGTACGGTTGGGGAAGACGTCTCCTCCTTCTTGATCCAGCAAGGGGAAGGAGAGGTTGATGTAGATCTAGCAGCCACAACAGCGTGGTGGTGGAAGCAGCGTTGATCTCGGCAGGGCTTCGCCAAGCTCCAACGAGAGGGAGAGGTGTTACGAGGGGAGAGGGAGGCGCCAGGGACTTGGGTGCTGCTGCCCTCCCTCCCCCCACTATATATAGGGCCCCTAAGGGGGGGCGCCGGCCCTAGGAGATCCCATCTCCAAGGGGGGCGGCGGCCAAGGGGGACTTGCCCCCAAAGTTAGGTGGGGCGCCCCCACCCCTAGGGTTTCCAACCCTAGGCGCAGGGGAGGCCCATGGGGCGCGCACCAGCCCACCAGGGGCTGGTTCCCCTCCCACTTCAGCCCATGGGGCCCTCCGGGATAGGTGGCCCCACCCGGTGGACCCCCGGGACCCTTCCGGTGGTCCCGGTACAATACCGATTACCCCCGAAACTTTCTCGATGGTCGAAACTGGACTTCCTATATATAAATCTTAACCCCCGGACCATTCTGGAACTCCTCGTGACGTCCGGGATCTCATCCGAGACTTCGAACAACTTTCGGGTTACCGCATACTAATATCTCTACAACCCTAGCGTCACCGAACCTTAAGTGTGTAGACCCTACGGGTTCGGGAGACACGCAGACATGACCGAGACGAATCTCCGGTCAATAACCAACAGAGGGATCTAGATACCCATGTTGGCTCCCACATGTTCCACGATGATCTCATCGGATGAACCACGATGTCGAGGATTCAATCAATCCCGTATTCAATTCCCTTTGTCAATCGGTACGTTACTTGCCCGAGATTCAATCGTCGGTATCCCAATACCTTGTTCAATCTCGTTATCGGCAAGTCACTTTACTCGTACCGTAATGCATGATCCCGAGACCAAACACTTGGTCACATTGAGCTCATTATGATGATGCATTACCGAGTGGGCCCAGAGATACCTCTCCGTCATACGGAGTAACAAATTCCAGTCTCGATCCGTGTCAACCCAACAGATACTTTCGGGGATACCTGTAGTATACCTTTATAGTCACCCAGTTCCGTTGTGACGTTTGGTACACCCAAAGCACTCCTACGGCATCCGGGAGTTACATGATCTCATGGTCTAAGGAAATGATACTTGACATTGGAAAAGCTCTAGCAAACGAACTACACGATCTTGTGGTATGCTTAGGATTGGGTCTTGTCCATCACAGCATTCTCCTAATGATGTGATCCCGTTATCAATGACATCCAATGTCCATTGTCAGGAAACCATGACTATCTGTTGATCAACGAGCTATTTAACTAGAGGCTCACTAGGGACATGTTATGGTCTATGTATTCACACATGTATTATGATTTCCGGATAACACAATTATAGCATGAATAATAGACAATTATCATGAACAAGGAAATATAATAATAATTATTTTATTATTGCCTATAGGGCATATTTCCCACATGACATAACGCTACGCTTACGCGAGACTGGTTCTACCGACGTGCTTTGCACACAGGTGGCTGGCGGGTGTCAGTTGCTCCAACTTTAGTTGAACCGAGTGTGGCTATGCCCGGTCCTTGCGAAGGTTAAAACATCACCAACTTGACAAACTATCATTGTGGTTTTGATGCGTAGGTAAGAACGGTTCTTGCTAAGCCCAGTAGCAGCCACGTAAAACTTGCAACAACAAAGTAGAGGACGCCTAACTTGTTTTTGCAGGGCATGTTGTGATGTGATATGGTCAAGACATGATGCTAAATTTTATTGTATGAGATGATCATGTTTTGTAATCGAGTTATCTGCAACTAGTAGGAGCCATATGGTTGTCGCTTTATTGTATGCAATGCAATCGCCCTGTAATGCTTTACTTTATCACTAAGCGGTAGCGATAGTCGTAGAAGCATAAGATTGGCGAGACGACAACGATACTACGATGGAGATCAAGGTGTCGTGCCGGTGATGATGGTGATCATGACGGTGCTTCGGAGATGGAGATCACATGCACAAGATGATGATGGCCATATCATATCACTTATATTGATTGCATGTGATGTTTATCATTTATGCATCTTATCTTTCTTTGATCGATGGTAGGATTATAAGATGATCTCTCACTAAATTTCAAGATAAAAGTGTTCTCCCTGAGTTCGTCGTGCCTAGACACCACATGATGATCGGGTGTGATAAGCTCTACGTCCATCTACAACGGGTGCAAGCCAGTTTTGCACACGCAGAATACTCAGGTTAGACTTGACGAGCCTAGCATATGCAAATATGGCCTCGGAACACTGAGACCGAAAGGTCGAGCGTGAATCATATAGTAGATATGATCAACATAGTGATGTTCACCATTGAAAGCTACTCCATTTCACGTGATGATCGGTTATGGTTTAGTTGATTTGGATCACGTGATCACTTAGAGGATTAGAGGGGTGTCTATCTAAGTGGGAGTTCTTAAGTACTATGATTAATTGAACTTAAATTTATCATGAACTTAGTCTTGATAGTATTAGCATATCTATGTTGTAGATCAATAGCTTGCGTTTAGCTCCTCTGTTTTATTTTTGATATGTTCCTAGAGAAAACTAAGTTGAAAAATGTTAGTAGCAATGATGCGGATTGGATCCGTGATCTGAGGATTATCCTCATTGTTGCACAGAAGAACCATGTCCTTGATGCACCACTAGGTGACAGACGTATTGCAGGAGCAGATGCAGACATTATGAACGTTTGGCTAGCTCAATATGATGACTACTTGATAGTTTAGTGCACCATGCTTAACGACTTAGAATCGGGGCTTCAAAGACGTTTTTGAACGCCATGGAGCATATAAGATGTTCCAAGAGTTGAAATTGGTATTCAATACTCATGCCCGTGTCGAGAGGTATGAGACCTCTGACAGTACTTTGCCTGCAAGATGGAGGCGAATAGCTCAACCAGTGAGCATGTGCTCAGATTGTCTGAGTAATACAATTGCTTGAATCAAGTGGGAGTTAATCTTCCAGATAAGAGAGTAATTGACAAAGTTCTCTAGTCACTATCACCGAGTTACTAGAACTTAGTGATGAACTATAATATGCAAGGGATGACAAAAGTAATTCCCAAGCTCTTTGTGATGTTGAAATCGACGAAGGTAGAAAACAAGAAAAGCATCAAGTGTTGATGGTTGACAAAGACCACTAGTTTCAAGAAAAGGGCAAAGGGAAGAAGGGGAACTTCAAGAAGAACGGCAAGCAAGTTGCTGCTCAAGCGAAGAAGCCCAAGTCTAGACCTAAGCCTGAGACTGAGTGCTTCTACTTCAAAGGGACTGCTCACTAGAAGCGGAACGGCCCCAAGTATTTGGCGGATAAGAAGGATGGCGAGGTGAACAAAGGTATATTGGATATACATGTTATTGATGTGTACTTTACTAGTGTTTATAGCAACCCCTCGGTATTTGATACTAGTTCAGTTGCTAAGAGTAGTAACTTGAAACAAGAGTTGCATAATGAACAGAGACTAGTTAAGGGTGAAGTGATGATGTGTGTTGGAAGTGGTTTCATGATTGATATGATCATCATCACACACTCCCTATACTTGCAGGATTAGTGTTAAACCTAAATAAATGTTATTTGGTGTTTGCGTTGAGCATGAATATGATTTGATCATGTTTATTGCAAAACGGTTATTCATTTAAGTTAGAGAATAATTGTTGTTCTGTTTATATGAATAAAACCTTCTATGGTGATACACCCAATTAAAATGGTTCGTTGGATCTCGATCGTGGTGATACACATATTCATAATATTGAAGCCAAAAGATACAAAGTTAATAATGATAGTGCAACTTATTTTGTGGCACTGCCGTTTAGCTCATATTGGTGTAAAGCGCATGAAGAAACTCCATGGTGATGGGCTTTTGCAATCACTTGATTATGAATCATTTTGATGCTTGCGAACCATGCCTCATGGGCAAGATGACTAAGACTCCGTTCTTCGGAACAATGGAGCGAGCACCTGACTTATTGGAAATAATACATACTGATGTATGCAGTCTGATGAGTGTTGAGGCTTGCGGCGGGTATCGTTCATTTTTGACCTTCACAGATGATTTGAGTAGATATGGGTATATCTACTTGATGAAACATAAGTCTGAAACATTTGAAAAGTTCAAAGAACTTCAGAGAGAAGTGGAAAATCATCGTGACAAGAAAATAAAGTTTCTACGATCTGATCGCAGAGACAAATATTTGAGTTACGAGTTTGGTCTTCAATTAAAACAATGTGGAATAGTTTCACAAAAATCGGGCCACCTGGAACACCACAACATAATGGTGTGTCCGAACGTCATAATCGTACTATTATTGGATATAGTGCAATCTATGATGTTTCTTACCGATTAACCACTATAGTTTTGGGGTTATGCATTAGAGACAGTTGCATTCACGTTAAAAAGGGCACCATCTAAATCCGTTGAGACGACACCATATGAACTATGGTTTGGCAATAAACCAAAGTTGTCGTTTCTTAAAATTTGGGGTTACAATGCTTATAAGAAAAAGTTTCATCCTGATAAGTTCAAACCCAAATCGGAGAAATGTGTCTTCATAGGATACCCAAAGGAGACAGTTGGGTACACCTTCTATCACAGTTCCGAAAGACAAGACATTCGTTGCTGAGAATGGATCCTTTCTAGAGAGGAGTTTCTCTCGAAAGATGTCAGTGGGAGGAAAGTAGAACTTGATGCGGTAAGTACACCTGCCCCCTTATTGGAAAGTAGTTCATCACAGAAATCTGTTCCTGTGACTACTACACCAATTAGTGAGGAAGCTAATGATGATGATCATGTAACTTCAGATCAAGTTACTACTGAACCTCGTAGGTAAACCAGAGTGAGATCCACACCAGAGTGGTACGGTAATCCTGTTCTGGAGGTCATGTTACTTGACCATGACGAACCTACGAACTATGAGGAAGCGATGATGATCCCAGATTCCACGAAATGGCTTGAGGCCATGAAATCTGAGATGAGATCCATGTATGAGAACAAAGTATGGATTTTGATTGACTTGCCCAATGATTGGAAAGCCATTGAGATTAAATGGATCTTCAAGAGGAAGACGGGCGCTAATAGTAGTGTTACTATCTACAAAGCTAGAATTGTCGCAAAAAGGTTTTCGACAAGTTCAAGGTGTTGACTACGATGAGAGTTTCTCACTCGTATCTATGCTTAAGTCTGTCCGAATCATGTTAGCAATTGCCGCATTTTATGAAATCTGGAAAATGGATAAACAAAACTGCATTCCTTAATGGATTTATTAAAGAAAGAGTTGTATATGATGAAACTAGAAGGTTTTGTCAATCCTAAAGGTGCTAACAAAATATGCAAGCTCCAACGATCCATCTATGGACTAGTGCAAGCATCTCGGAGTTAGAATATACGCTTTGATAAGTTGATCAATGCATATAGTTTTATACAGACTTGCGGTGAAGCCTGTATTTACAAGAAAGTGAGTGGGAGCACTACAACATTTTTGATAAGTATATGTGAATGACATATTGTTGATCGGAAATAATATAGAATTATTCTGCAAAGCATAAAGGAGTGTTTGAAAGGAGTTTTTCAAAGAAAAACCTCGGTGAAGCTGCTTACATATTAAGCATCAAGATCTATAGAGATAAATCAAGACGCTTGATAAGTTTTTTCAATGAGTACATACCTTGACAAGATTTTGAAGTAGTTCAAAATGGAACAGTCAAAGAAAGAGTTCTTGCATGTGTTACAAGGTGTGAAATTGAGTAAGACTCAAAGCCCGAGCACGGCAGAAGATAGAAAGAGAATGAAAGTCATTCCCTATGCCTCAGCCATAGGTTCAATAATGTATGCCATGTTGTGTACCAGATCTATTCTATACCCTACACTGTTTTTGGCAAGGGAGTACAATAGTGATCTAGGAGTAGATCACTTGACAGCGGTCAAAATTATCCTTAGTGGAATAAGGTTATGTTTCTCGATTGTGGAGGTGAAATAAGGTTCATCGTAAAGAGTTACGTCGATTCAAGCTTTGACACCGATCTGGATGACTCTAAGTCTCGATCTAGATACATATTGAAAGTGGGAGAAATTAGCTAGAGTAGCTCCATGCAGAGCATTGTTGACATAGAAATTTGCAAGATACAAACGGATCTGAATGTTGCAGACCCGTTGACTAAACTTCTCTCACAAGCAAAACATGATCACACCTTAGTACTCTTTGGGTGTTAATCACATAGCGATGTGAACTAGATTATTGACTCTAGTAAACCCTTTGGGTGTTGGTCACATGACGATGTGAACTATGGGTGTTAATCACATGGTGATGTGAACTATTGATGTTAAATCACATGGCGATGTGATGTAGATTATTGACTCTAGTGCAAGTATGAGACTAAAGGAAATATGCCCTAGAGGCAATAATAAAGTTATTATTTATTTCCTTATTTCATGATAAATGTTTATTATTCATGCTAGAATTTTATTAACCGGAAACACAATACATGTGTGAATACATAGACAAACAGAGTGTCACTAGTATGCCTCTACTTGACTAGCTCGTTGATCAAAGATGGTTAAGTTTCCTAACCATAGACATGAGTTTTCATTTGATTAACAGGATCACATCATTAGGAGAATGATGTGATTGACTTGACCCATTCCGTTAGCTTAGCACTTGATCATTTAGTTTGTTGCTATTGCTTTCTTCATGACTTATACATGTTCCTATGACTATGAAATTATGCAACTCCCGTTTACCGGAAGAACACTTTGTGTGTCACCAAACATCACAACGTAACCGGGTGATTATAAAGGTGCTCTATAGGTGTCTCCGAAGGTACTTGATGGGTTGGCGTATTTTGAGATTAGGATTTGTCACTCCGATTGTCGAAGAGGTATCTCTGGGCCCACTCGGTAATGCACATCACTATAAGCCTTGCAAGCATTGCAACTAATGATTTAGTTGCGGGATGATGTATTACGGAACGAGTAAAGAGACTTGCCAGTAACGAGATTGAACTAGGTATTGAGATACTGACGATCGAATCTCGGGCAAGTAACATACCGATGACAAAGGGAACAACGTATGTTGTTATGCGGTCCGACCGATAAAGATCTTCGTAGAATATGTAGGAGCCAATATGGGCATCCAGGTTCCGCTATTGGTTATTGAACAGATAGGTGTCTCAGTCATGTCTACATAGTTCTCGAACCCGTAGGGTCCGCACGGTTAACGTTCGTTAACGATATAGTATTATATGAGTTGTGTATGTTGGTGACCGAATGTTGTTCGGAGTCCCGGATGAGATCACGGACATGACGAGGAGCTCCGGAATGGTCCGGAGGTAAAGATTCATATATTGGATGATATGGTTAGGCCAAGGGGTCAGGCCCACGGGGCTATAAGTCGATGCAAAAGGAGTTTTGTGAAGGCCAGGGGGCCAAACGCCGGAGACCCTGGCGTCTAGGCCAGACACCAAGGATTGTGGCGTTTGGTCCTGGAGTCCGAGTGGGACTCTTGCCTTTCGGGCAAAACCGACTTTGAGGAGGCTTTTGCAACAAGTTTCGACCCCAGGGCTCAACATATAATTAGAGGGGCAGGGCTAGCACCAAAGAAACATAAAGAAACACCAAGCCGTGTGCCGGTAACCCCGTCCCCTCTAGTTTATCTTCCGTCATATTTTTCGTAGTGCTTAGGAGAAGCCCTGCAGAGATTGTTCTTCACCAACACCGTCACCACGCCGTCGTGCTGCCGGAACTCATCTACTACTTCGCCCCTCTTGCTGGATCGAGAAGGTGAGGACGTCACCGAGCCGAACGTGTGCCGAACTCGGAGGTGCCGTGCTTTCGGTACTTGGATCGGTCGGATCGTGAAGACGTACGACTACATCAACCGCGTTGATATAATGCTTCCGCGAACGGTCTACGAGGGTATGTAGACAACACCCTCCCCTCTCATTGCTATGCATCACCATCATCTTGCGTGTGCGTAGAAATTTTTTGAAATTACTATGTTCCCCAACAGTGGCATCCGAGCCATGTTTTATGCGTAGATGTCATATGCACGAGTATAACACAAGTGAGTTGTGGGCAATATAAGTCATAATGCTTACCAGCATGTCATACTTTGGTTTGGCGATATTGTTGGATGAAGCGGCCCGGACCGACATTACGTGTACGCTTACGCGAGACTGGTTCTACTGACGTGCTTTGCACACAGGTGGTTGGCGGGTGTCAGTTTCTCCAACTTTAGTTGAACCGAGTGTGGCTACGCCCGGTCCTTGCGAAGGTTAAAACAGCACCAACTTGACGAACTATCGTTGTGGTTTTGATGCGTAGGTAAGAACGGTTCTTGCTAAGCCCAGTAGCAGCCACGTAAAACTTGCAACAACAAAGTAGAGGACGCCTAACTTGTTTTTGCAGGGCCTGTTGTGATGTGATATGGTCAAGACATGATGCTAAATTTTATTTTATGAGATGATCATGTTTTGTAACCGAGTTATCTGCAACTGGCAGGAGCCATATGGTTGTCGCTTTATTGTATGCAATGCAATTGCCCTGTAATGCTTTACTTTATCACTAAGCGGTAGCGATAGTTGTAGAAGCATAAGATTAGCGAGACAACAACGATACTATGATGGAGATCAAGGTGTCGCGCCGGTGACGATGGTGATCATGACGGTGCTTCGGAGATGGAGATCACAAGCACAAGATGATGATGGCCATATCATATCACTTATATTGATTGCATGTGATGTTTATCTTTTATGCATCTTATCTTGCTTTGATTGACGGTAGCATTATAAAATGATCTCTCACTAAACTTCAAGATAAAAGTGTTCTCCCTGAGTATGCACCAATGCTAAAGTTCGTCGTGCCCAGACACCAAGTGATGATCGGGTGTGATAAGCTCTACGTCCATCTACAACGGGTGCAAGCCAGTTTTGCACACGCAGAATACTTAGGTTAATCTTGACGAGCCTAGCATATGCAGATATGGCCTCGGAACACTGAGACCGAAAGGTCGAGCGTGAATCATATAGTGGATATGATCAACATAGTGATGTTCACCATTGAAAGCTACTCCATTTCACGTGATGATCGGTTATGGTTTAGTTGATTTGGATCATGTGATCACTTAGAGGATTAGAGGGATGTCTATCTAAGTGGGAGTTCTTAAGTAATATGATAAATTGAACTTAAATTTATCATGAACTTAGTCTTGATAGTATTAGCATATTTCACTCCCTGGGGGCGCCGAACGAGTGGAGATGGTCTAAGACATTGCAAAACTTCTTTTAGTGATGCTATTTTTGCGAGAAGTTCCCCATGCCCCCTCCTCCAAAAAAAATCTTCAATCAACTATGAAGACGCATGTGATCTCTATCACCAAGAATTAAATGATGGAACAAGTGAAGACACATGACCATGTTGAGTAGGAGTGTCTTCAAGGAGTCATTCTTCAAGTGATCTTCTCACAAGACTGGGTTTCTCTGGTGACGAGCTGTGTCAATTCAGTGAGTTTCCAGATGAATGTTAATGGGAATTTTTACCATCTTTTCGTCCGTCCAAATGGATTAGGGAGGGGGCCCTATTTCTTCTTACCTTTTTCTTCTCTATACGGGGAGGGTCCATAGTGCGTGTTGAAGAATTTTTTTCGAGAGTACGCCTAGGCGTATCATAGCTTTATAGATGGCAGAATTGGAATTACAAGAAACTACCACTCGCTGCGAATAACGAGCGTAGAGCACACCACACCACTCATGAACAGGTCCACACATGGACAACACCGCAAATCAAGGTACAACACATAAGAGCCTATCCTAGGCTGGGACACACACCGTGTCTCGATCGACGCCGGACGCCTCTGAAGACCACCCTTCCGTAGAACATTGCTTGTCGACTCACCATCCACCCTGAGCGCCTAAGAGGAAGTGGAAGGAAGGTCTTGCTTCGATCTGAGGGATGCACCGTCTTGGAGACACCAACGACGAGTGTACATAGCGCCGCAGAGGACCAACAGAGGACAATGGCGGACACCGGAGGAGAGCAATAAGGACCCAGCCATGTCTCCATACACAAAGCTCCCAACAGAGATACGACGCCGAGGATGCCGCCAATGTGCCGATCCAGCATCGAGTCGAGGCTTTCACCCGAAGACAGCCACCAACTCCAAGAGAGTGATGGGCATGGCGCACACGCCTCGGCGACGCCTCCAAGAAGGGGATGACACCCGCGGGTGCCATCATGCTACCTCTTAAGCATGCGTTGGTTTTCCCTTGAAGGGTGATGCAACACAGTACCGTAACTATTTCCCTCAGTTTTTGAGAACCAAGGTATCAATCCAGTAGGAGGTAACACGCAAGTCACCTAGTACCTGCACAAACAAACAAGAACCTCGCAACCAACGCGATAAAGGGGTTGTCAATCCCTTCATGATCACTTACGAAAGTGAGATCTGATAGAGATAATAAGATAAATATTTTTGGTATTTTTATGATATAGATTGGAAAATAAAGATTGCAAAATAAACGGTAATAGAAATAGGAAGTTGATATGAAAATAATAAGATGGAAGATAGACCCTGGGGCCATAGGTTTCACTAGTGGCTTCTCTCAAGATAGCAAATTCTACGGTGGGTGACCAAATTACTGTCGAGCAATTGATAGAAAAGTGAATACTGATGAGAATATCTAGTCATGATCATGTATATAGGCATCACGTCCGCGACAAGTAGACCGAAACGATTCTGCGTCTACTACTATTACTCCACACATCGACCGCTATCCAACATGCATCTAGAGTATTAAGTTCATAAGAACAGAGTAATGCATTAGGCAAGATGAAATGATGTAGAGGGATAAACTCAAGCAGTATGATATAAACGCCATCTTTTTATCCCCGATGGCAACAATACAATACGTGCCTTGTCGCCCCTGCTGTCACTGGGAAAGGACACCGCAAGATTGAACTCAAAGCTAAGCACTTCTCCCATTGCAAGAAATATCAATTTAGTAGGCCAAAACCAAACTAATAATTCAAAGAAACTTGCAAAGATATTTAAATCATGCATAAAAGATTTCAGAGAAGAATCAAATATTGTTCATAGATAATCTTGATCATAAACCAACAATTCATCAGATCTCGACAAACACACCGCAAAAAGAATTACATCGAATAGATCTCCAAGAGAATCGAGGAGAACTTTGTATTAAGATCCAAAGAGAGGGAAGAAGCCATCTATCTAATAACTATGTACCCGAAAGTCTGTGGTAAACTACTCACACATCATCGGAGAGGTTATGGTGTTGATGTAGAAGCCCTCCGTGATCGATTCCTCCTCCGACAGAGCGCCGGAAAAGGCCCCAAGATGGGATCTCACGGTTACAGAAGGTTGCGGCGGTGGAAATAGGGTTTCGTGGTGCTCCTGGATGTTTTCAGGGTATATGGGTATATATAGGAGGAAGAAGTACGTCGGTGGAGTTGCGAGGGGGCCACGAGGGTGGGTGGCGTGCCTACCTGCCTGGGCGCGCCCTCCTGCCTCGTGGCCTCCTCGCTTCTTTCTTGACGTCCACTCCAAGTCTCCTGGATCATGTTTGTTCCAAACATAACTCTCCCGAAGGTTTCATTCCGTTTGATATTCCTTTTCTGTGAAACACTGAATTAGGCAAAGAAACAACAATTTGCGTTGGGCCTTTGGTTAGTAGGTTAGTCCCAAAAATAATATAAAAAGTAAATTAAAGCTCATTAAACATCCAAAACAGGTAATATAATAGCATGGAAGAATCAAAAATTATAGATACGTTGGAGACGTATCAAGCATCCCCAAGCTTAATTCCTCCTCGTCCTCGAGTAGGTAAATGATAAAAACAATTTTTGATGTGGAATGCTATCTAGCATAATTCTCAATGTAATTTTCTTTATTGTGGCATGAATGTTCAGATCCGAAAGATTCAAGAAAAAAGTATAATATTGACATAAAAATAATAATACTTCAAGCATACTAACAAAGCAATCAAGTCTTCTCAAAATAACATGGCCAAAGAAAGTTATACCTACAAAATCATATAGTCTGGCTATGCTCTATCTTCACCACACAAAGTATTTAAATCATGCACAACCCCGATGACAAGCCAAGCAATTGTTTCATACTTTTGGTAGTCGCAAACTTTTTCAATCTTCACACAATATATGAGCGTGAGCCATGGACATAGCACTATAGATGGAATAGAATGGTGGCGTCTAGTACCACAGCGTCAACTCAAACTGGCCGCGATGACGGAAACAAACATAGGATGTGGCTGGGCATGGGTACCTGGAGCCAGCGCAGTGGCTCACTGAAGATCAAAACTGGCCACGGAGGCAACGAAGGATTAGAGGCTTACTGAAGATAAAACCGGCAGGGCGGTTCAAAGCAGTAGGGCAGGTTGCGCTCAAATGCGGGCCGGCTCCTGGGCGCGGTGATTCAAGGCGTACTCCAGCAGAAACCACAGCAGCTCGGACAAGAGGTGCGGCCGCAAAGGTGTGCGGCAGCGGGGCCGTCTTGAAGCCTCGGTGGAGACGGCCATGAGGCCGGGCGGCTTGAAGCGCGGCGATGCGGGTCAGGGCGGAGGTGGCGACTCACAACGGCCACGGTCGGCTCGGAGCAGAGAATCGGATGGCTTGGAGCAGCTGGTGTGCCTCGCAGGTGGCAGGCCTGGCCGGCTCAAAGACGGTGGCTCGTGGCCGTGGGGACGAGGCTGGCTTTGAGGCGCGACCGGCGTAGGCGCGAGACACGCAGGGTGGCTTAAGATTCAGGCGGGACGACACCGCGGCGGCTCAGCGCGTGGTGGCGTAGAGCGACGGGTTGAGGCGAGCGCGGCAGTACGAGACCGGGTGGCTCAGGCGCGGAGAGCCGGCGGTTTGAAGCGAGCGCGGTGGCCGGACACAGGCGACTTGTATGAAAGGCGACTCCATGGAGGCGGTTCAGGAGCGGCGGGATTCGACGGCTGCTCGGAGCAGATGGTGGATCCGAGGCGGAGCGAGGCCAAGCCGCGGGTCCGGTTTGGTTTGGTTTCGGTTTGGAGCAGCAGCTGGGCGGCGCAAACACGGCTAGGAGCCGGAGCTGGTGAGGGCGGGTCATCGTCCGCGGCATGAGGCGAGCAACCGCGGTTGCGGGGCGAGGCGGCCGACTAGAAGCGTATCCCGACAGGCAGAGGGAACTCACGGCGGATCGACGACAGAGACGAGCCGGGCGGCTCGAGGCTGGTCTTGCAGCTTGCAGAGGGGCCGGCGCGGGGCACGCCGCAGCCATGGGAACACTGCGCAGAGGCGGGCGCTCGACACAGGGCTGGGAGCACCATGGAGATGACCCGGGGCGGCTCGGTGGAGACGAGGGTGCGGACGTGGCCTGGAGCAGAGCAGCAGCCGACCACGGCGGGTTAGCAGATCTGGCGAAGTAGCATCTGGCTTGGGGCAGAGGTGAACCGGCAACGGCGACTTGGCGGAGGCGTGGGACGAGCCTGCAATGAACGAGGCTACGATTGGAGGCCGCGAAGATGAGGTCGCACGGGAAGAGTCACGCAGAGGCGGAGCCCGGCGACTCAAAGACAAGGTTGTGGTGGCAACTCTGACATGGCTTGTTTGACGAGGCGATGGCGGTTTAGAGCGGGGCGATGGCGAATCAAGGCGGAGGCGAAGCTCTGATAAGCAAAGCGGCTTGACGCAACTCAGGGCAGCTCGGAGGCAAAAACGAGTCCCGCGGTTTAATAATGTGGTGATGGTAGCAGGTCCGTTTGGCGCCATGGTTGTCACAGACGACGGTTTAACGTGGCGCGGCCGTGATTGTAGCAGTTTGGCGCGAGGCTGACTCGGATTCGGCGAGTTACGGCGTTGAAAACCAAATCACCCTCAGGTCGTCATATTATTATGCTTTATCTAGCTTTACCAAAAACAGAGCTCGTATCCCCAATCACCAATAGCGGTAGCTTTAATAGATCTTCAAGGAGACACTCGAGCCTTTGACTTTTCCCATAATGGTTAATTAGTGAACAAAAACAAACCGGCGACTCACTGATGGAGGCAGTTTGGACTTCTTTTTCTTGGTGACTTGCGGCAGTCATCATACTGTAACTTTAATTTTCTTGAACTTTAAATCAGCCTGACTGAATCTGACCCGATGAACTCAAAATTTTGGCAGATCCTTTCCAACTGGCTCTGCTTTATCTGAAATTTACGAACTTCTCAATCGTTATGAGAGATCCCTCCAAAAACTCAACACCTCCGTGCGCAAAGCCCCACGATGGGCGCCAACTGTCGCGGAATTGTCACGGCAGATGTCCTAGTGTGAGGACTTAGTCGTGAGGCCAAAGCATCTATGTGGTAGCTTGAGAGGGGTTGAGCGGAATCGAGAGACGCAACACAAGACGAGGGTTTAGACAGCTTCGGGCCCCGGGAAACATCATCAGGTAACAACCCTACATGCTGTTTGTGGCTAGGTGTCATTATCTTCATGAGGGAGTCACCGTAAACCGGCTCTCCTCGTATCACTAACCCTTAAGATTCTCTCTCTCCTGGAGTGCCCTGCCACTCCTTATATATGTTGAAGGGGCGGGTTACATGTAGAGTCCAACTCGGATTAAGACTTAAACTATTCTGACTTCTCTTCATGGGCTTCTTAACATCTTGGGCTTCATAACGTCTCGGGCTTATTAACCCCAGGCGACTCTGTCTGCTGGGTTATGACTGTCAACCAGGTTATGACTGTAAATCGGGTTATGACTGTCTGCCGGGTTATGACTGTCGACCAAGTTATGAATGTCTGCCGGGTTATGATCTGACTTAACACCTGCCAGGTTATCATCTGATTTAACTGTCTGTCTTAACTCTCTTCCGGTTTACCATCTGTCTGGCTTACCAAGTACCAGCCGGGTTATAACTCCGACCGGGTCATACCGCGGGGTATATCCCCGACAGCTACCCTGTTTACTAATGATGAGAAAACTTGCTACAGTTATATCCTTAAAATATTTCCGTTATCATTAAAGGGTGATGCTAAGATATGATTTAATTCTCTTGATCCTGGTTGCGCGCATAGTCCCCAGGATATCATTTATTACTTCTGTGCTAAATATTTCCCCGCTCATAAGAAACAAGCTGCTTTAAGGGAAATATATAATTCTGTGCAAATTGAAAAAGAGAGTTAATGTCTACTACACAACCTTCTTCTTGTAGACGTTGTTGGGCCTCCAAGTGTAGAGGTTTGTAGGACAGCAGCAAATTTCCCTCAAGTGGATGACCTAAGGTTAATCAATCCGTAGGAGGCATAGGATGAAGACGGTCTCCATCGAGCAACCCTGCAACCGAATAACAAAGAATCTCTTGTGTCCCCAACACACCTAATAAAATGGTAAATTGTATAGGTGCACTAGTTCGAGGAAGAGATGGTGATACAAGTGGTATATGGATAGTAGATAATAGTTTTTGTAATCTAAAAATATAGAAACAGCAAGGTAACGAATGATAAAAGTGAGCGTAAACAGTATTGCAATGATAGGAAATAAGGCCTAGGGTTCATACTTTCACTAGTGTAAGTCCTCTCAACAATACTAACATAATTGGATCATAAAACTATCCCTCAACATGCAACAAAGAGTCACTCCAAAGTCACTAATAGTGGAGAACAAATGAAGAGATTATGGTAGGGTACGAAACCACATCAAAGTTATTCTTTCCAATCAATCCGTTGGGCTATTCCTATAACTGTCACAAACAGCCCTAGAGTTCGTACTAGAATAACACCTCAAGACACAAATCAACCAAAACCCTAATGTCACCTAGATACTCCAATGTCACCTCAAGTATCCGTGGGTATGATTATACGATATGCATCACACAATCTCAGATTCATCTATTCAACCAACACAAAGGACCTCAAAGAGTGCCCCAAAGATCTACCGAAGAATCACGATGAAAACGTGTGCCAACCCCTATGCATAGGTTCATGAACCCGCAAGTTGGTCACCTTAACATACATCAAGTGGCACGCGGTATCCCATTGTCACCACAGATATCCACGGCAAGACATACATCAAGTGTTCTCAAATCTTTAAAGACTCAATCCGATAAGATTACTTCAAAGGGGAAACTCAATTCATTACAAGATAGTAGAGGGGGGAAGAAACATCATAGGATCCGAATATAATAGCAAAGCTCACGATACATCAAGATCGTATCATCTCAAGAACACGAGAGAGAGAGAGAGAGATCAAACACATAGCTACTGGTACATACCCTCAGCTCCGAGGGAGAACTACTCCCTCCTCATCATGGAGAGCACCGGGATGATGAAGATGGCCACCGGTGAGGGTTCCCTCTCCGGCAGGGTGCCGGAACGGGTCTAGATTGGTTTTCGGTGGCTACGGAGGCTTCTAGCGGCGGAACTCCCGATCTATTGTGCGTTCTGGAAGTTTTAGGGTATATGGAGTTATATAGGCAGAAGAAGCACGTCAGGGGAGCCACGAGGGCCCCACGAGGCAGGGGGGCGCGCCCTAAGGGGGGGGCGCCCCCCACCCTCGTGGGCAGCTCCCGTATCTTCTGACATGGGGTCCAAGTCCATCAGGTGTGTTTTCTTCCGAAAATAACTTCTCTAGTTGATTTCGTTCCGTTTCAACTCCGTCTGATATTCCTTTTCTTCAAAACACTGAAATAGGCATAAAATAGCAAATCTGGGTTGGGCCTCCAGTTAATAGGTTAGTCCCAAAAGTAATATAAAAGTGGATAATAAAGCCCAATATTGCCCAAAACAGTAGATAATATAGCATGGAGCAGTCAAAAATTATAGATACGTTGGAGACGTATCAAGCATCCCCAAGCTTAATTCCTGCTCGTCCTCGAGTAGGTAAATGATAAAAAGATAATTTTTGATGTGGAATGCTAGTTGGCATAATTTCAATGTAATTCTTCTTACTTGTGATATGAATATTAAGATTCGAAAGATTCAAGACAAAGGTTCATATTGACATAAAAATAATAATACTTCAAGCATACTAACTAAGCAATTATGTCTTCTCAAAATAACATGGCCAAAGAGAGCTATCCCTACAAAATCATATAGTCTGGCTATGCTCCATCTTCCCCACACAAAATACTTAAATCATGCACAACCCCGATGACAAGCCAAGCAATTGTTTCATACTTTTGATGTTCTCAAACTTTTTCAATCTTCATGCAATACATGAGCGTGAGCCATGGATATAGCACTATAGGTGGAATAGAATGGTGGTTGTGGAGAAGACAAAAAAGGAGATGATAGTCTCACATCAACTAGGCGTATCAATGGGCTATGGTGATGCCCATCAATAGATATCAATATGAGTGAGTAGGGATTGCCGTGCAACGGATGCACTAGAGCTATAAGTATATGAAAGCTCAATAAAAGAAACTAGTGGGTGTGCATCCAACTCGCTTGCTCACGAAGACCTAGGGCATTTTGAGGAAGCCCATCATTGGAATATACAAGCCAAGTTCTATAATGAAAGATTCCCACTAGTATATGAAAGTGACAACATAGGAGACTCTCTATCATAAAGATCATGGTGCTACTTTGAAGCACAAGTGTAGTAAAAGGATAGTAACATTGTCCCTTCTCTCTTTTTCTCTCATTTTTTTATTTTTTATTTTTTGTATTTGGGCCTTCTCTTTTTTATGGCCTCTTTTTTTCTCTCTCTTTTTTTGGGCTTCTTTGGCCTCTTTTATTTATTTATTGATTTTCGTCTGGAGTCTCATCCCGGCTTGTGGGGGAATCATGGTCTCCATCATCCTTTCCTCACTGGGACAATGCTCTAATAATGATGATCATCACACTTTTATTTACTTACAACTCAAGACTTACAACTCGATACTTAGAACAAGATATGACTCTATATGAATGCCTCCGGCGGTGTACCGGGATGTGTGATGACTCATGAGTGACATGTATGAAAGAATTATGAACGGTGGCTTTGCCACAAATACGATGTCAACTACATGATCCTGCAAAGCAATATGACAATGATGAAGCGTGTCATAATAAACGGAATGGTGGAAAGTTGCATGGAAATATATCTCGGAATGGCTATGGAAATGCCATAATAGGTAGGTATGGTGGCTGTTTTGAGGAAGGTAAATGGTGGGTTTATGGTACCGACGAAAGGTGCACGGTACTAGAGAGGCTAGCAAAGGTGGAAGGGTGAGAGTGTGTATAATCCATGGACTCAACATTAGTCATAAAGAACTCATATACTTGTTGCAAAAATCTACAAGTTATCAAAGCAAAGTATTACACGCATGCTCCTAGGGGGATAGATTGGTAGGAAAATACCATCGCTCGTCCCCGACCGCCACTCATAAGGAAGACAATCAATAAATAAATCATGCTCCGACTTCATCACATAATGGTTCACCATACGTGCATGCTACGGGAATCACAAAATTCAACACAAGTATTTCTCAAATTCATAACCACTCAACTATCATGACTCTAGTATCACCATCTCCATATCTCAAAACAATTATCAAGTATCAAACTTCTCATAGTATTCAACACACTCATAAGAGAATTTTATTATTCTTGAATACCTAGCATATTAGGATTTTAAGCAAATTACCATGCTATTTAAGACTCTCAAAATAATATAAGTGAAGCATGAGGGTTCACCTATTTATTCAAAACAAAACTACCACCATGCTCTAAAAGATATAAGTGAAGCACTAGAGCAAGTGACAAACTACTCCGAAAGATATAAGTGAAGATCAATGAGTAGTTGAATAATTATGCAACTATGTGAAGACTCTCTAACATTTAAGAATTTGAGATCTTGATACTTTATTCAAACAGCAAGCAAAACTAAATAAAATGACATTCTAAAAATAGCAAACGTCATGTGAAGAAGCAAAAACTTAGGATCAATCGATACTAACCGATAGTTGTTGAAGAAGAAAGGTGGGATGCCAACCGGGGCATCCCCAAGCTTAGACGCTTGAGACTTCTTGAAATATTATCTTGGGGTGCCTTGGGCATCCCCAAGCTTGAGCTTTTGTGTCTCCTTAATTCCTCTCATATCACGGTCTCCCTAAATCTCAAAAGCTTCATCCACACAAAACTCAACAAGGACTCGTGAGATAAGTTAGTATAAACCATTGCCAAAACCTTATCATACTCTACTGTAGAAAATCACTAAAATTATTATTCAACATTGCATACTAAATGCCTCTTCATATTTAATAGTACTATCCTCAAATATAATCATTAAAGAAAAAAACATACGCAAACAATGCAAACATAACAGCAATCTGCCTAAACAAGATAGTCTGTAAAGAATGCTGCAACATCCATACTTCCCTAACTCCAAAAATTATGAAATAAAATTCCCACTGTAGTAAATTTATCAGATATTAATATGCAAAAGGTTTCAACATTTTATCACATTCTTACTTCTCTAGGGAATTATTGCAACAGGGGTAAACTTTCTGTTTTCAAACAGCGACATGTATACTTGTAACATAGGCATAGTAAAGGCTATCAATGCCACTTTTATTGAAATAAAAGATGCAAAAAATTATTCTAGATAACAGAAAGCAAATCCTAACAAAACAAATTGACGCCCCAAGCAAAACACATATCATGTGGTAAATAAAAATATAGCTCCAAGTAAAGTTACCGATGAACGAAGACGAAAGAGGGGATGCCTTCCGGGGCATCCCCAAGCTTAGGATCTTGGCTATCCTTGAATATTACCTTGGGGTGCCTTGGGCATCCCCAAGCTTAGGCTCTTTCCACTCCTTATTCCATAGTCCATCGAATCCTTACCCGAAACTTGAAAACTTCACAACACAAAACTTAACAGAAAACTCATAAGCTCCGTTAGTATAAGAAAATAAATCACCACTTCAAGGTACTGTAATGAACTAATTATTTATTTATATTGGTGTTAAAACTACTGTATTACAACTTATATATGGTTTATAAACTATTTTACTAGACATAGATTCATCGAAATAAGTAAACAACACATGAAAAACAGAATCTGTCAAAAACAGAACAGTCTGTAGTAATCTGGATCAAACGTATACTTCTGTAACTCATAAAATTCTCAAATAAATTTCTGGACCTGAGTAATTTGTATATTAATCATATTCAAAAAGAATTAACTGAATATCACTCTTCAAGTAAAAATGGCAGCAATTCTCGTGAGTTCTAAAGTTTCTGTTTTTGACAGCATGATCAACAAGACTTTCCCCAAGTCTTCCCAAAGGTTCTACTTGGCACAAACACTAACTAAAAGCATAAAACCACATCTAAACAGAGGCTAGATGAATTATTTATTACTAAACAGGAACAAAAAGCAAGTAACAAAAATAAAGTTGGGTTGCCTCCCAACAAGCGCTATCGTTTAACGCCCCTAGCTAGGCATGATGATTTCAACGATGCTCACATAAAAGATAAGAATTGAAACATAAAGAGAGCATCATGAAGAATATGAATAGCACATTTAAGTCTAACATACTTCCTGTGCATAGGTATTTTGTGAGAAAACAACTTATGGGAACAAGAATCAACTTGCATATGACGGTAAAACAAGCATAACTTCAAGATTTTAAGCACATAGAGAGGAAACTTGATATTATTGCAATTCCTACAAGCATATGTTCCTCCCTCATAATAATTTTCAGTAGCATCATGAATAAATTCAACAATATAACTATCACATAAAGCATTCTTTTCATGGTCTACAAGCATAGAAATTTTATTACTCTCCACATAAGCAAATTTCTTCTGATGAATAGTAGTGAGAGCAAGCTCAACAAAATAATTATCATGTGAGGCATAATCCAATTGAAAACTAAAATCATGATGACCATTTTCATTGTTATCATTATTCTTTAAAGCATACGTGTCATCACAATAATCATCATAGATAGTAACTTTGTTCTCATAATCACTTGGAACCTCTTCCGGAATAGTGGGTTCATCACAAAATAAAGTCATGACCTCTCCAAATACACTTTCATCAATATAATCATCATAAATAGGAGGCATGCTTTCATCATAATAAATTTGCTCATCAAAGATTGGGGGACAAAAAATATCATCTTCATCAAACATAGCTTCCCCAAGCTTGTGGCTTTTCATATCATCAGCATCATGGATATTCAAGGAATTTATACTAACAACATTGCAATCATGCTCATCATTCAAATATTTAGTGCCAAACAGTTTATAGATTTCTTCTTCTAGCACTTGAGCAAAATTATCCTTTCCATCATACTCACGAAAGATATTAAAAAGGTGAAGCGTATGAGACAAACTTAATTCCATTTTTTATAGTTTTATTTTATAAACTAAACTAGTGATAAAACAAGAAACTAAAAGACTCGATTGCAAGATCTAAAGATATACCTTCAAGCACTCACCTCCCCGACAATGGCGCCAGAAAAGAGCTTGATGTCTACTACACAACCTTCTTCTTGTAGACGTTGTTGGGCCTCCAAGTGCAGAGGTTTGTAGGACAGTAGCAAATTTCCCTCAAGTGGATGACCTAAGGTTTATCAATCCGTAGGAGGCGTAGGACGAAGGTGGTCTCTCTCGAGCAACCCTACAACCAAATAACAAAGAGTCTCTTGTGTCCCCAACACACCTAATACAATGGTAAATTGTATAGGTGCACTAGTTCGGCGAAGAGATGGTGATACAAGTGGTATATGGATAGTAGATAATAGTTTTTGTAATCTGAAAATATAGAAACAGCAAGGTAACGAATGATAAAAGTGAGCGTAAACAGTATTGCAATGATAGGAAATAAGGCCTAGGGTTCATGCTTTCACTAGTGTAAGTCCTCTCAACAATACTAACATAATTAGATCATAAAACTATCCCTCAACATGCAACAAAGAGTCACTCCAAAGTCACTAATAGCGGAGAACAAACGAAGAGATTATGGTAGGGTACGAAACCACCTCAAAGTTATTCTTTCCAATCAATCCGTTGGGCTATTCCTATAAGTATCACAAACAGCCCTAGAGTTCGTACTAGAATAACACCTTAAGACACAAATCAACCAAAACCCTAATGTCACCTAGATACTCCAATGTCACCTCAAGTATCCGTGGGTATGATTATACGATATGCATCACACAATCTCAGATTCATCTATTCAACCAACACAAAGGACCTCAAAGAGTGCCCCAAAGATCTACCGGAGAATCACGACGAAAATGTGTGCCTACCCCTATGCATAGGTTCATGAACCCGCAAGTTGGTCACCTTAACATACATCAAGTGGCACGCGGTATCCCATTGTCACCACAGATATCCACGGCAAGACATACATTAAGTGTTCTCAAATCTTTAAAGACTCAATCCGATAAGATTACTTCAAAGGGGAAACTCAATTCATTACAAGAGAGTAGAGGGGGGAAGAAACATCATAGGATCCAAATATAATAGCAAAACTTGCGATACATCAAGATCGTATCATCCCAAGAACACGAGAGAGAGAGAGAGAGATCAAACACATAGCTACTGGTACATACCCTCAGCCCCGAGGGAGAACTACTCCCTCCTCATCATGGAGAGCACCGGGATGATCAAGATGGCCACCGGTGAGGGTTCCCCCCTCAGGCAGGGTGTCGGAACGGGTCTAGATTGGTTTTCGGTGGCTACGGAGGCTTTTGGCAGCGGAACTCCCGATCTATTGTGCGTTCTGGAAGTTTTAGGGTATATGGAGTATATAGGCAGAAGAAGCATGTCAGGGGAGCCACAAGGGCCCCACGAGGCAGGGGCGCGCCCTAGGGGGGGCGCCCCCACCCTGATGGGCAGCTCCCGTATCTTCTGACATGGGGTCCAAGTCCATCAGGCGTGTTTCCTTCCAAAAATAACTTCTCAAGTTGATTTCGTTCCATTTCGACTCCGTCTGATATTCCTTTTATTCAAAACACTGAAATAGGCATAAAACAGCAAATCTGGGCTGGGCCTCCGGTTAATAGGTTAGTCCCAAAAGTAATATAAAAGTGGATAATAAAGCCCAATATTGCCCAAAACAGTAGATAATATAGCATGGAGCAATCAAAAATTATAGATACGTTGGAGACGTATCAAGAGTCTCCCACAAGCTTGGGGGAGGCTTCTCCAATTACTTAATGCTTTGCCTGATCATTCTCTCAAGAAAAATGAAATACTTGATATCTTTTATAATGGACTAACAGATGTTTCGAGAGACCACATGGATAGTTGTTCTGGTTGTGTTTTCAGGGAAAGAACTATTGATCAAGCCGAATTGCTATTGAATAATATGTTGAGTAATGAAAATGATTGGACACTTCCTGAACCAACTCCTAAGCCAACTCCGAAGAAAAGGGGTATTCTATTTCTCAGTCCTGAAGATATGCAAGAGGCAAAGAAATCTATGAAAGAAAAGGGTATTAAAGCTGAAGATGTTAAGAATTTACCACCTATTGAAGAAATACATGGTCTTGATAACCCGACACAGGTAGTAAAGGTAAATTCTCTCTATAGATTTGATAAATGTGAAATCCCGACTACTAAAATTGCTAGCCAATGCTTGGATGAGTTTGATGACTTTATGGTTAAACATGAAAACTTCAAAGCTTATGTTGGTAGACAATTGAAACGTAATGCTTATATGATTGAACACTTGAGTGATTATATGTCGAGTGTTAAAGGTGAACTTAAACTTGTTAGTAAACATGCTTCTATGGTTACCACTCAAGTAGAACAAGTGCTTAAAGCTCAGAATGATCTGCTCAATGAATTAAGCAATAAGAAAAATGATAATGCTGTTAGAGTTGTGACTAGAGGGGGTAAAATGACTCAAGAACCTTTGTATCCCGAGGTCCAACCTAAGAGAATTGAGAAAGATTCCCAGAGAACTAATGTTGATGCACCTAGTTCTTCTAAGAAGAAGAAAAAGAAAAATGATAGAACTTTGCATGCTTCTACTGAACCTGTTGTTGATACACCTGAGAATCCCAATGATATTTCTATTTCTGATGCTGAAACACAATCTGGTAATCAACATGAACCTACTGATAATGTTAATGATGATGTTCATATTGATGCTCAACCTAGCAATACTAATGATGTAGAATTCAACCTGCTGTTGATCTTGATAACCCACAATCAAAGAATCAACTTTATGATAAGAGAGACTTCGTTGCTAGGAAGCACGGTAAAGAAAGAGAACCATGGGTTCAGAAACCCATGCCTTTTCCTCCTAAATCATCCAAGAAAAAGGATGATGAGGATTTTGAGTGCTTTGCTGAAATGATTAGCACGTTACATCATTGTCATATTGCTTTGCATGATCATGTAGTTGACATTGTATTTATGGCAAAGCCACCATTGATACGTCTCCATCATATCTACTTTTCCAAACACTTTTGACCTTGTTTTGGACTCTAACTTGCATGATTTGAATGGAACTAACCCGGACTGACGTTGTTTTCAGCAGAATTGCCATGGTGTTATTTTTGTGCAGAAACAAAAGTTCTCGGAATGACCTGAAACTTCACGGAGAATACTTTTGGAATATATAAAAAATACTGGCGAAAAAATCAATACCAGGGGGCCCACACCCTGTCCACGAGGGTGGGGGTGCGCCCCCTGCCTCGTGGCCCCCTGATGCTCCATCGACCTCAACTCCAACTCTATATATTCACATTCGGGGAGAAAAAAATCAGGGAGAAGGATTCATCACATTTTACGATGCGGAGCCGCCACCAAGCCCTAATCTCTCTCGGGAAGGGCTGATCTGGAGTCCGTTCGGGGCTCCGGAGAGGGGAATCCATCGCCATCATCATCATCAACCTTCCTCCATCACCAATTTCATGATGCTCATCGTCGCGCGTGAGTAATTCCATCGTAGGCTTGCTGGACGGTGATGGGTTGGATGAGATTTATCATGTAATCGAGTTAGTTTTGTTAGTGTTTGATCCCTAGTATACATTATGTTCTGAGATTGATGTTGCTATGACTTTGCTATGCTTAATGCTTGTTACTAGGGCCCGAGTGCCATGATTTCAGATCTGAACCTACTAGGTTTTCATGAATATATGTGAGTTCTTGATCCTATTGTACATGTCAATAGTCACCTACTATGTGTTATGATCCGGTAACCCCGAAGTGACAATAATCGGGACCACTCCTGGTGATGACCATAGTTTGAGGAGTTCATGTGTTCACTAAGTGTTAATGCTTTGGTCAGGTACTCTATTAAAGGGAGGCCTTAATATCCCTTAGTTTCCAATAGGACCCCGCTGCCACAGGAGGGTAGGACAAAAGATGTCATGCAAGTTATTTTCCATAAGCACGCATGACTATATTCGGAATACATGCCTAAATTACATTGATGAATTGGAGCTAGTTCTGTGTCACCCTAGGTTATAACTGCTGCATGAGGAATCGCATTTGACATAATTATCCATTACTGATCCAATGCCTACGCACTACAAAAAAAAGACACATCCGTGACATTTTGGGCCGAACGAATTTTTTTCTGTCATACATATGACACTTCTATGACGATAATTGTGACAAAACCCGGTATCATCATAGATGTGGTGGGCTCCTACTTTTATGACAAAAAAATCATGACAGAAAATAGGCTTTTTGTCCTGGGCGGGCCGGAGACGCAGCTGCATGACATTCTTTAGGCCGTCCATGACGGAAAAAACCATGGTAGAAGCGAGGGGGAGGAAAACTTCCGGGAGTTCCCGGTTACGGTGGGAGGTCGGGGCAGAGCGATGCGCGTTTCTCTCGTACACGTACGCGCGTGTGTGCGAGGCGTTGGCTCTAACTGAACCTGAGCGAGGCGTTGGGCTCTAACTGAACCCGAGCGATTGCACTGCAGGCTACGCATTACTGAACCCGAGCGATCGATCGATGGCTGTTAACTGAACCCGATCGAGCGATTCCTTCGCGACTGCTGCTAACTGAAGCCGATCGATTGGATGAACAGTGAGCGTTGTGGGGGTGGGGGGTTGGATGAACAGTGAGCGGTGGCGTTGCCTCTGGATGAACAGGATCCCGTGGTGTGGAGGTGTCGGTGTCAAAACCGGCGGATCTCGGGTAGGGGGTCCCGAACTGTGCGTCTAGGTGGATGGTAACAGGAGACAAGGGACACGATGTTTTTACCCAGGTTCGGGCCCTCTCGATGGAGGTAAAACCCTACTCCTGCTTGATTAATATTGATGATATGGGTAGTACAAGAGTAGATCTACCACGAGATCAAGGAGGCTAAACCCTAGAAGCTAGCCTATGGTATGATTGTTCTTCGTCCTACGGACTAAAACCCTCCGGTTTATATAGACACTGGAGAGGGCTACGGTTACACAGAGTCGGTTACAATGGTAGGAGATATACATATCTGTACCGCCAAGCTTGCCTTCCACGCCAAGGAAAGTCCCTTCCGGACACGGGACGAAGTCTTCAATCTTGTATCTTCATAGTCTAGGAGTCTGGCCGAAGGTATAGTCCGGCTATCCGGACACCCCCTAATCCAGGACTCCCTCAGTAGCCCCTGAACCAGGCTTCAATGACGACGAGTTCGGCTCACAGATTGTCTTCGGCATTGCAAGGCGGGTTCCTCCTCCAAGTACTTCATAGAAGATTTTGAACACAAAGGTTGTGTCCGGCTCTGCAAAATAAGTTTCCACATATTGCCATAGAGATAATAATATTTACACAAATCTAATCTGCTGACGTATTCTGTAGCGTGACATCACACCACGGCGAAGTCTTTATTCGAATTGTTTTACTGCCCACCTCAGCGCGTTTAGCAAGGCGGTTTCCTTGGCACGTCTTGTCAAAGCAGAGATCGTGTCCCCTTATTCCGGGATTCTCATCAATGCGGGCATGGGTAACCCAACCGCGCCATTGATTACGGCGCTTGGGAGATAAGCGAGTTTTACCAGGCTCGTGGGGACGCATAGTTGCGTCCACCCATATAAGGGGATAAGGATCCACCTTTTCATCCACGCCTTCTTCCTCCTTTGCCTATCCATTTCCGCGCACTTGAGCTCCAGCGCCCAAGTCCGCACACCCCACCTCAACCTTCTCCAGCCATGTCCGGAGCGGGAGGCAAGTGGATGGTCTCCTCCGTCATGGAGGGAGACATAAAAAAACTGAGGAAGGCTGGATACTTGTCTAACGACATTGCGCACCGGCTTCCCGAAGAGGGGAAGCTCACCCCCACCCCTAGGCCCCATGAGAGGGTGGTGTTCCTCCCCTATTTCCTCCGCGGACTGGGCTTCCCTCTCCACCCATTTGTCCGAGGGCTCAAGTTCTACTATGGCCTGGATTTCCATGATCTGGCCCCGAACTTTGTCCTTAACATCTCGGCGTTTATCGTCGTGTGCGAGGCTTTCCTCTGCATCCGCCCCCATTTCGGCCTATGGCTCAAGACTTTCAATGTCAAGCCGAAGGTGGTGCGCGGCACCCAGGCGGAGTGCGGAGGCGCCATGGTGGGCAAGATGCCCAACGTCCTATGGCTCGAGGGATCCTTCGTCGAGACCCTAAAGGGGTGGCAATCGGGGTGGTTTTACATCACCGAGCCGCGCGACCCTGAATGGGTTGCAGCCCTTGAGTTCCGATCCGGACCCCCTACGCGGCTCACCTCCTGGAAAGAGACAGGCCTGTCATGGGGTAAAAAAGGACAGCTGACCGGACTCCAAACATGCGTCCAAACCCTGGTGGACAAGAAGCTCAAACTTGTCAACGTAGTCCAGGTTATGCTCATCCGCCGGATCCTCCCGTGTCAACAACGGGCTTTCAACCTATGGGAGTTCGACTCGGCACAGCACCGAACTCTGAGCAGGCTCTTCGACACGACGTACGAAGATGCCTGGAAGGTGCTTTTCAAGGGCGCTGAGGCCCCCACATCTGCTACCGAGGATCATGGATTTAGCACGCAGCGTCACGATAGTGCGGTAAGCTGTTTTTACCTTTTACAGGGTATTAGTTTTTCATAGTTTGACTCCATGCGGGATCTAAGCTCCCTTACCTTTGACAGGATTGGCAGCAGACGTCCGGACAGATCAACTGTCCGGCTCCTTTGCCCGAAGGCCCAACGGACGCTTGCTTGGCGAAGCTGCTGGTTCCGGCACCCCATGTGGTATTGGAGAAGAAGGCCAAGAAGACGGCCACGGGGACTCGAAAGAGTGCCCGGCGCCTGGAGGTGTCGGATTCATCATCCGACGACTCCGAGACGCACTCCTCCCGTGAATACGAGGAGGAGGAAGAAGAGACCTCTCCCCCTCCCGCGGGGGGAGGGAAGAAAAGGAAGGCCGCCCCAACTGGGGAGGCCGAAGGGTCCAAGAAGGGGAAAACCCTTCCTCCGGACTACTCCACCAACGCCGATGACAGCGAAGAGGAGTGGCCGCTCAGGGCCAAGCCCCTGGCGAAATCGTAAGTATCCGGAAACCAGAGTGATTCATAGTATTCCTCCATTGCACAGCTCTTCCTTACGTCGAACATGTTTATACAGTCCACCCAAAGACCTGCTCGATGTGTCGCCGAGCGGTTCCCTGGATTCGTCGGATGTGAATTTGCTTCCGACGGCTACCTCTCCCCACCCTACGGACGACGCCGAGGTGGCGTCCCAACAGGTTCCAAGCCAGGAGGAGTTGGTCCTGGAGGCACTGCAAGGCGACCTCCCGGACTCCAGGCGTAAAGGGGATAGAACCCCCAAGGGCTCCAAGTCCGGCCTTGAGCCGGACACCGTGCCGGAACCTTCAACGGTTTCGGACTCCGGTAGGCAGCCTCCTTCCAAGAGGAGCAAGCCTACCGACCCGGTGACCTCCGTCCAACCGGAGGCACCAGACAATTTGCTGGAGGTGCTTAACGGCGCCTCCATCGACGAGGAGCACCACACTATTATGAGTGCGGTGATCCAGGAGGTTCAGTACGCCAAGAGCGGACTGACTGAAGCTTGTGCCAGCCTTCTAACAGGCTTTGAGGTAAGTAAAGAATATGTAAAAATATTACCGCATAGACAGTAGTCCCTGATGCTCTATTCGGCGTTCGGAAAGAAAAGACGAATAGAGGATCTAATAACATTCGCAGGAGTCTAACATAATCAAGTCAATATGCGTATGCAGGCTTCGCTGCTGGCCTCCGCTGCACTGACTGCGGAGGTGGATACGCTGAAGCAAAACCTCGCGTGGTCCGAGAACGAGCTCGGCCATGCCAAGAGGTAACTCGAGGAGAAGGAAGGTAAGTAATACCTTGCGCAAGTATATAGAGAAGATGTGGTTGCAAAAAATGACAGGATCAACGTGCTATTATAGGGGCCACGACCGAGGTGGCAACCCTTAAGAAAGCGCTGTCCGAGGCCGAAAATAGAGCGGCCGCGGAGCGCACAGAGAGAGGGAAGCAGGAGGTGCGGGTGGAGGAGGTGCAGAAAGAGCTCCAGGCTCTCGTGAAAAAACACGAGAGTTTGGAGCTTGACTCAAAGACGCAAGCTTCCGAGCTTGCGGCAGCCCTCGAAAGCGCGAAGTCTGCCAAGGCCGAAGCCCAGAAAGCCCTCCAAGAAATTGAAGCGATGAAGAAGATAGCAGCGGGTAAGGCATTCATTATGCAAAGCAAGCACATGAAAGTGAATTACTTGTTACTTACCCGAGTCCGGATCTCTCCAGGAGCATTCGCAGATTTACCCCGCAGTGCGTCTGATGCCACCGCCTACTACCGAGTGGAGGAGGGGAGCTCGACAGAGAAGGTGTTCAGGTCTCAGTATGCTGAGGCCGGACACCTGGTGCCTTTGAGCGACCAGCTGAAGAAAATGGTCGAGCTCCACAAGGTGGCCGAACAGGCCATAAAGGGCCTCATAGTTCGGCTTTGGCCTGGAGAGGCTCTGCCTGGTAGCTACTTTGGGCTGGTGAGGCGGCTGGTGGATGCCTGTCCATGGCTTGAAGTAATCAAGCGCTCCGTCTGCACCGAAGGTGCCCGTAGGGCGCTTGCCCGCGCTAAAGTGCACTGGGGCAAGATGGATGCGGAGAAGCTGGTGAAGGATGGGCCGCCGCCGGGCAAGGAGCATCGCGTCCCGGAAGCGTATTATGAGGGCATCCTGAAGGGTGCCCGCCTTATAGCGGATGAATGCTCCAAAGATGTAATTTTTGAGTAAACTCGCATTTGTGATCCTGTACGCTGAAAACTTGTTCATATGCGCTAAGCAACACTTTTGAATTTAAAATATTACCTTCTGTGCAGACGTTTATCAAATTTGAGAGATGGCGAGTCGTCGGCTTCTGCCCCCATGCCACGAGTTCTGGGGTGTTCGGGATAAACATGAGCGCTCCTTTTCCCATTCTTGGATCCTTCGAGGGAGGCGCTCAACACAACGAACAAGGCAATCGGACTATAATGCTTGAACACTCTCACTTAGCCATAGAATTCTATAATTTTAAATTTTGGCGAAGCCCCTAGTGTTTGGAACACCGAGTTCGGGGTGCTATCCACGCCTAGGCCGGACAAAGCCGACTCCTCGCTCTAAGCGGCATAAGTCTTTAGGGACTCGAAAACCTCTCAAACAGCGACCAGCTCTCGCCTCATCATGACGGTTAGTTTTAGCTTTCTCTGAGGTGCTTAGCCCAGCTCAACTGGGGCACAATCGCAGTAGTTCTCCTAGTGCTACCTTAGCCGATATGACGGAACGTAAGGTACCAAAACATAGGAGCCGGGCAAACCCAACTATTGACCCAAGACATGATTCGGAGCCGATGCATATAATGCTATAAGTTCGGGGTGCCGCACTTGTGAAAGTGTTCGGACTTCTCACACCGTGTTGTGGGGTACTTAAGCCCCTGGCGTATTGGCCGTACCATAGTGTGCGGGTGCAACATGTCATTAATGAACATATATTCGTAAATAAGAGTAATGCAATAATAGACGGAAGCTATGCATTGTTTATTTAAAAAAGCTACGATCAAAGCAGAACGATACAAATAGTGCAATAAGCAAAAGATGGGACTATTTAACATGTCCTTTCTAGGGGCGAGCTGCGGAATGGTATGTGAAACAGGTATACTGCTCGTTATAGAGACCACCTTAGTGTTCCGTAGTGCGACGTAGCTTTCTGCTCCCCTGGTTGTTGTATCATTTGTGCGGCAATTGTACTGCCGGACAGGCCTTCTGAAGAGTGGAGTCCTGAAAGTAAGAGAAAATGAAGAAGTCGGCAGCCCCTAGAGTGGTTTAAGCCGTGTTTCGGGCATGCCGTGGTGGTGCCCCTCCCCCTTTGCCCATGGTATTTCTAGAGCGTAGTTATGTACGCGCAACACTGGTTTCGCAAGTTCGCGAGGGCTAGGGTGGGGGCCGCATTGGTACGCTTGCTCGGAACATGCCAGGCGGTCTTGTTGTAGGTTACTCCGGGCGCGCTTGACGGTGTCCAGATGTTTAATGGCCGGACTGGAGAATTGCCTTGAGAGGCTACTTTGTACTTCCGCTGCGATAGACGCCGTATGCTCCTCCATTCGGAGAGAGCGTTCGGTGTTTCCATTGACCATGATGACTCCTCGAGGGCCTGGCATCTTGAGCTTGAGGTATGCGTAGTGCGGCACCGCATTGAACTTGGCAAATGCGGTTCGCCTGAGCAGTGCGTGATAGCCATTGCGGAACGGGACTATGTCGAAGATTAACTCCTCGCTTTGGAAATTATTCGGAGATCCGAAGACCGCTTCAAGTGTAACTGAGCCTGTACAGTTGGCCTCTACACCTGGTATGACGCCTTTAAAGGTCGTTTTAGTGGGTTTAATCCTCGAGGGATCGATGCCCATTTTCCGCACTGTATCCTGGTAAAGTAGGTTTAGGCTGCGGCCGCCGTCCATAAGGACTCTAGTGAGGTGAAATCCGTCAATAATTGGGTCTAGAACCAATGCGGCGAATCCGCCATGACGGATGCTAGTGGGGTGGTCCCTTCGATCAAAAGTGATCGGGCAGGAAGACCATGGGTTGAACTTTGGGGCGACTGGCTCCATCGCGTATACGTCCCTTAGCGCACGCTTCCGCTCCCTCTTGGGGACATGGGTTGCGTATCTCATGTTCACCGTACGCACTTCTGGGGAAAACCTTTCTGTCCATTGTTGTTCGGCGGCCGGGGCTCCTCCTCATCATCGCTATGCAGCCCCTTGTCCCTGCTTTCGGCATTTAACTTGCCTGCCTGCTTGAACACCCAACAGTCCCTGTTGGTGTGATTGGCTAGTTTTTCAGGGGTGCCATGTATCTGGCATGAGCGGTCGAGTATTCGGACCCGGAGTATTTCTTTTGAATGGATTTTTCCTCTGACCGGGTTTAGAGCCTTTGAATCCGGCATTAACTGCCGTATCCTCAGCATTGTCGCTGTTAATGCGGCGCTTTTGCTTGTTGCGATGCGACCTGCCACTGTTGTCCTTGGTATCCGAATTACCAGGGCTCTTGGTCATGTTATTGCCGCGAGCTAGCCAGCTGTCTTCTCCTGCGCAAAAGCGGGTCATAAGTGTCGTGAGGGCTGCCATAGATTTCAGCTTTTCCTGTCCTAGGTGCCGTGCAAGCCACTCGTCGCAGATGTTATGCTTGAAGGCTGCTAGGGCCTCTGCGTCCGGACAGTCGACGATTTGATTTTTCTTGGTTAGGAACCGTGTCCAGAATTGTCTGGCCGATTCCTCTGGCTGCTGAATTATGTGGCTTAGGTCATCGGCGTCTGGTGGTCGCACATAAGTGCCCTGGAAATTGTCAAGGAATGCGGCTTCCAGGTCCTCCCAACAACCAATTGATTCTGCTGACAAGCTGTTAAGCCAATGCCGAGCTGGTCCTTTAAGCTTGAGTGGGAGGTATTTGATGGCGTGTAGGTCATCATCGCGGGCCATGTGGATATGAAGGAGATAGTCCTCGATCCACACCGCAGGATCTGTTGTGCCATCGTATTATTCGATGTTCATGGGTTTTAAACCCTCGGGGATTTGATGATCCATTACTTCATCTGTGAAGCATAGTGGGTGTGCGGCGCCTCTGTATTGGGCTATATCACGACGCAGCTCAAACGAGCTTTGTCTACTGTGTTCGGCCCGACCGGATTTACTGTATCCGGCGTGATGAGTACCGTCTCGTGCCGTGGGGCGCCCACGTGATCCGTAGATCGATCTTGTTTGCCTTGCCTTGTCTTCCAATATATCTCACAGGTCTGGCGCATTTTCCTATTCCTTGGTATTTTTTAAGCGGCGCCGGGGTGCGGCTTGAGTGGAGGGCCGAGAGGCCTCTCTGTCGCGGCCACGGGGTGGCCGGTCGGCCGCATCATGCGCTGGTGATGTAGGTTTAGGTGCTTCCTCCTCTAATCGGGGTAGCAACCTGCGCTTTGGGTAGCTCTTGGAGGGTCGTTCGAGTTCATACTCTTCGGCCGCAAGGACTTCAGTCCATCTGTTGGCTAGCAAATCTTGATCAGCTCTAAGCTGTTGCTATTTTTTCTTGAGGCTGCTCGCTGTGGCCATAAGCCTACGTTTGAAACGCTCTTCTTCGACGGGATCCTCCGACACGACAAATTCGTCGTCGTCGAGGCTTGCCTCGTCTTCGGAGGGCGGCATATAATTATCGTCCTCGACCTCTCTATCTGCCGCTCTCTCATGAGGACTGGCTTCTCCATCCTCCTGTGCTGAATCTTGCTGGAGGTGGTTGTCTTCGGCACTGTCTGGGGTGTTATTATCTCCCGTGCCGGAATCACCATTTTTGCTTTGGCGGGATTTAGAGCGGCGCCGCTGATACCGGCGCTTAGGCTGCTTCTTGGAGGGGTCATCCTCCGCTGTTCCATCACCATTGCCTTCTTTTGGGGTGTCCACCATGTATATATCATACGACGAGGTGGCTTTCCAGTGCCCTATAGGCGCTGGTTCTTGATCGTCTCCTGCATCGGCGTCCATACCGTCGATGTCTTTGGAGTCGAAGTCGAGCATGTCAGTTAAATCATCGACAGTGGCTATGAAGTGGGTGGTGGGTGGGCTTTGATTTCTTCATCATCCGCATCCCAACCTTGCTGACCATAGTCCGGCCAGGGCTCTCCTGATAAAGAGAGAGACTTCAGTGAATTCAGAATATCGCCGAAGGGCGAGTGCTGAAAGATGTCCGCGGCGGTGAATTCCATGATCGGCGCCCAATCGGGTTCGATCGGTAGGGGCGCGGAGGGCTCGGAGTCTGGAGAGGAGTCCGGCTCCTTGGAGTCACGGGCTTCGCAGAGAATAGGGCTGGTGTTCGGCTCGGTCGCCGTAGAGATTGCAGCCCCCGAGGCGATGTCCAACCACCCATCCTCGATTGGTGCAGTTGGCTCCGAATTAAGGGTCGGAGCTGATGCGGGTGCGGCCTCCAGGGCACTGTTCGGCGGCAGAGCTAGATCATGCCCATCGTGACAGTGCGGGATGCTCGGCTGCGGCTCGAATCCGTCGAAGATCAAGTATCCGCGGAGATCAGCCGTGTAGCTCAAACTTCCAAATCTGACCTGATGGCCAGGGGCGTAGCTTTCGATCTGCTCCAGATGGCCAAGCGAATTGGCCCATAGTGCAAAGCCGCTAAATATGAAGATTTGTCCGGGGAGAAGTGTCTCACCCTGGATCGCATCGTCGTTGATGATCGGAGGAGCCAGCGGTCCTAAAAGTGACGACACAGAGGAACTCTCAATGAAAGCACCAATGTCGGTGTCAAAACCGGCGGATCTCGGGTAGGGTGTCCCAAACTGTGCGTCTAGGTGGATGGTAACAGGAGACAAGGGACACGATGTTTTTGACCAGGTTCGGGCCCTCTCGATGGAGGTAAAACCCTACTCCTGCTTGATTAATATTGATGATATGGGTAGTACAAGAGTAGATCTACCACGAGATCAAGGAGGCTAAACCCTAGAAGCTAGCCTATGGTATGATTGTTCTTCATCCTACGGACTAAAACCCTCCGGTTTATATAGACACCGGAGAGGGCTAGGGTTACACAGAGTCGGTTACAATGGTAGGAGATCTACATATCCGTATCGCCAAGCTTGCCTTCCACGCCAAGGAAAGTCCCTTCCGGACAAGGGACGAAGTCTTCAATCTTGTATCTTCATAGTCCAGGAGTCCGGCCGAAGGTATAGTCCGGCTATCCGGACACCCCCTAATCCAGGACTCCCTCAGGAGGGCTGGATGAACAGTAGAATGTGGAGGGGTGCCTGTGTAGGGGTGGTTGAACAGGACATCATGGTGTGCAGGGCTGGATGAACAGTAGACGGTGGAGGGGTGCCCGTGGAGGGGTGGTTGAACAGTAGCCGGTGGAGCAGCGCGCGGTGGAGGCTGCATGAATAGGAGTCCGTGGAGGCTGGAGGAGGTCGACGGTAGCCCGTGGAGGCTGGAGGAGGTCGACGGTGGAGATGAACAATATCCCGTGGAGTCCCGTTTTGCGGTACGCCACACCCCTCCCGATGAACAGGACCCCCGTTTCGACCGTAGGAGGTCCGTTTCGTCCGTTTTGCGGTACGCCACACTCCTCCCGATCATCAGGACCCCCGTTTCGACCGTAGGAGGTCTGTTTCCTATGTTTTGCGGTACGCCACACCCTGCCCGATCAACAGAACCACCGTTTCTACCGTAGGAGGTCTGCTTCCTCCGTTCTGTGGTACGCCAGGCCTCGTTTCCATCACCTGTTTCGTCCAAGCCCTCCCGATGAACACGACCACGCATTCTGTTCCGACCCAGCCGGTTGGCTCCCACGCGTTCTGTTGCCTCCCGATGAACACGACGCATTCCGTTGCCTCCTCATGAACACGACGCATTCCGTTGCCTCCCCATGAACATGACGCATTCTGTTGCCTCCCCATGAACACGACGACGACGCTGTTTCTCCGTTCCGACCCAGCCATGTACACGAGCCCTGGCCATACGTATGCGCGAGTAGGCGTTCGATACCCCGCCCGTATGTACCGTATTTTCTTTCTTGCACCCTGGCCGCTGTACGTACGTGTACATGCTACGTGCGTACCTCTACTACGACACATGCGCGCCTCTACTACGACACATGCGCGCCTCTACATCGACCAGTATGTACGTACACGCTTGCGACCAGAATGACAACGCTACGTACGCTTCGACCAGGTGGGTCCCGACTGTCAGGCACTTCCTTGCGTGCGAAGATGTAGCTGGTGGGTCCCAGTAGTCAGGGGGGCGAATCGTTTTGTTTTTTTTCCCGGACACACTTCCTTGCGTGCGAAGGTGTAGCTGGTGGGTCCCAGCAGTCAGGGGGGAAACGTTTTTTCGTGAAATATGGTGGCCCGTCCGGTGGGTCCCGCTGTCAGGTGGAGGAATAATTATTTTGCGCGTAATAAGGAGGCACTTCCTTGCTGCGGCCGTGGACCCAGCTATCAGCCTCTCCACGTACAGTCCACGTCCGATGGAAGCTGTTCCTTGACCATGTTGACCACGCCGCGCCGAGAGCACCAGGGCGGTGGACGGCGGCGAGGCCTAGGAAGGGGATGACGCGGAGCCAGGGAAGACGCGGTAGTGGATGCTCACGCGTAGAGGAGTACAAGGGTTCACTAGTTCGCTGCGTTGTGAGGCTGCCGTCGCCGCAGAATAACAGGGGGTGTGGGTGAGTAGAGGGATGGACTGGCCAGCGGTGGGAGTAGTAGGGGGCGGTGAGGCCTCCGCCGCATCGCAGCCGGCCACGGGAGGCAGGAGCACGAGGCACGACCGACGCTGGTTTGGGCGGCTGGAGCAAGAAAACCAGAGGTTGAAGAAGCACTATGGCCATTGGATGGACATCGTACGGTCACTGGAGCTAGAATCGTGCATATTGACTAAGTTGACAAATCCCTCCGTCCCCGTCAACTTAGTAGGCCCACAAGTCAGCCTGCTACTATACTGGGTCCCAGCTAATAGAGGGAGTATTCATTTTTTTGTGCGTAATAAGGAGGCACTTCCTTGCGTGCGAAGATATAGCTGGTGTGTCCGAGCTGTCAGCGGCGGTAATGTTTTTTTTTCACGAAAAACAAAGGCCCTTTTGGTGGGTCCCTGATGTCAGGTGGAGGAATCATTATTTTGCGCATAATAAGGAGGCATTTCCTTGCGTGCGGCTATGGACCCAGCTGTCGGCCTCTCCACGTACAGTCCACTTCAGATGTATGTCGGTCGTTGACCACGTTGACCAGGCCATGCCGAGAGCACCAGGGCGGTGGACGACGGCGAGGCCTAGGAAGGGAATGACACGGAGGCAGGGAAGACTCGGCAGTTGTTTCCCACGCGGAGGGCAGTACGACTGTACCAGGGTTTACTTGTTCGTCTGCCGTCGCCGGAGAATAACAGCGGGTGTGGGTGAGTAGAGGGATGTCTAGGCTAGCGATGGGAGTACGGTGGGGTGGTGAGGCCTGCGCGGCAGCAGAGCCAGCCGCAGGGAGGAGGGAGCAGGCAGTCCCGCCGGCGCTTGTTTTAGCGGCTGGAGTAGGAAGAGCAGAGATTGAAGAAGCACGACGGTCGTTGGATGGACATCGTACGGTCACTGGAGCTAGAATCATTCATATTGACTAAGTTGACAATGCCCTCCATCCCCGTAAACTTAGTCGGCCCACAAATTAGCCTCCCACCATGGTGGATCCCAGCTAGCAGGGGGGTATTCATTTTTCTGTGTGTAATAAGGAGGCACTTCCGGTGGGTCCGAGCTGACAGCGGGGGGAACGTTTTTTTTGCAAAATACGATGGTCCATCTGGTGCGTCCCAGCAGTCAGGGGCAAACGTTTTTTCATGAAATACGGTGGCCCATCCGGTGGGTCCCAGCAGTTAGGGGGGAAACGTTTTTTCCGTGAAATACTGGTGGCCCGTCCGGTGGGTCCGTGCTGTCAGGTGGAGGAATAATTATTTTGGCGTAATAAGGAGGCACTTCCTTGCGGCTGCCGTGGACTCAGCTGTCAGCTTCTCCACGTACCGTACTCTTCCGATGGAAGTCGGTCCTTGACCACATTGACCACGCCGCGCCGAGAGCACCACGCCGGTGGACGACGGCGAGGTCTAGGAAGGGGACGACGCGGAGCCGGGGAAGATGCGGCAGTGGATGCCCACGCGGAGAGGAGTACGAGGGTTCACTGGTTCTGCTGCGGTGTGAGGCTGACATCGCCGCAGAATAACAGGGGGAGTGGGTGAGTGGAGGGATGGCCTGGCCAGCGGTGGGAGTAGTATGGGGACGGTGGGGCCTCCGCGGCAGCACAGCCGGCCACGGGAGGCAGGAGCATGCGGCATGACCGGCGCTGCTTTGGGCGGCTGGGGCAAGAAGACCAGAGGTTGAAGAAGCACTACAGCCATTGGATGGACATTGTTGACCACACCGCGCCGAGAGCACCAGGGCGGTGGACGACGGCGAGGCCTACAAAGGGAATGACACGGAGCCGGGGAAGACACGACAGTGGCTTCCCACGCGGTGGAGAGTACGAGGGTTGACTGGTTCGGCTGCCGCCGCCGGAAAATAACAGGAGGTGTGGGTGATTAGAGGGATAGACAGGCCAGGGATGCGAGTATGATGGGGTCGTGAGGCCTGCCCGACAGCACTGCCGGCCACGGGAGGCGGGAGCAGGCGGTTCCGACGGCACTGGTTTGGGCGGCTGGGGCAGGAAGATCAGAGACTGAAGAAGCACGATTGCCGTTAGATTGATATCTAACAGTCTGACGCTGGTAGAGTCGATTGTTGACTAAGTTTCTTTTTTGAGAAACCTTGTGTACGCATGAACTTAGTAGGATCACAAGTCAGCCTCCAAATCTGTGGCAGACAACATAAAGCCCATTTGCTATTTTTATAATTTGCAGCCCATTTGCTAATTCTTAAGTAGTTTATTACAGCCCATTTTCTGCCAGGACCATGGTCAAAAGTTCGACCTTATTTTGCATATTTCGGTGGAGTCCGAACTATTGTAATCCCGAAATGATAAACATTTTTTAAGAACTTATTGATTTGCCAAAAAATCGTTTTGTTTTTGTAAGCAAATAAGACGTGGGACAATTGAGTTGGTTTAAGGGAAAACCAGTGGTAAAAAGCAGCGCTGGGTGGGAAAAAACAACAAAAATAAGGATGTAAATATGAAAAGGGAATTTTATGTGTTTTCAATATAATGATACGTGTATATGAACTAGTAAAACTATTGGTAGAGATTAGAAAACGGATGTAGGACATGCATTTCAAGAGGATAATAGAACCGGGCTGTGTGTTTGATTCAGTAAAAAAAACTGCCTGCGGATGTTGTAAGACAAAATATAACTAACGCTAGCGGGCCAGAGGCCAGTAGATACCTGCTGGATCTTTGTGCCCCATTGTCATCATGGGCTGGGCCTGTTAAAAACAAAACCAACCCTGGGAAGTCTACAGCCCAGTTGAAACTTGCTCGACCTGAAAAAACCATATACGTGCTCAATAAACGAGAGAATTCTGCAAGTACAGACTGATAATTGGGATGCATCACGAATATTGTTTTTTTATCGTGATAATAAGTGCATGCACTTGTTTCGAAAAAATTGGAGAACTGGGAATTCGAAAGGCGGGTGCTTATGCTACCCATCAAATAAAAATCAGGTGCCTGAAAATTCATTTCGAAACAAATGATTCAGCTTTATATCCACGTCGACCCTCGGCATGATGGTTGGAAGCAAATGCAAGTTCATACCAAAAGATCGTTAACAACAATACCAACTTGCGGACGACAAGGTAGTACAACTACCAATACCAAACTAACTTATAATCTTTTTACTCCTAGCCCTAGTGTTCGTCTGGTAGAAAATTTTGCAGTGGACCAGCTGCCGCTCCTTCTCTTGCTCCAGGTCCCCGAGGTGGTACTGGTGCATCACCCAGTTGGTCCTCTGCTGGTCGAAGTTCTTGTTGGTGTGCAGCACCTGAACCTTTTTTGCTGCCCGTCTGTTGGCCGTTGACAATCACCGGCAAGGTATTGCCGGTCTTGTGCCACATCGCGCGCATGCCGCACTCCGACTATATCTTGCGACGCGTCCACGTGCCCCTTTTGAACGCCCTGGAATTGCGCTGGAAGAAATACTTCCTTAGGCCAGTCAGTGTGAGGGAGTCCTGGATTAGGGGGTGTTCGGGTAGCCGGACTATACCTTCAGCCGGACTCCTGGACTATGAAGATACAAGGTTGAAGACTTCGTCCCGTGTCCGGATGGGACTTTCCTTGGCGTGGAAGGCAAGCTTGGCGATGCGGATATTCAAGATCTCCTACCATTGTAACCGACTCTGTGTAACCCTAACCCTATCCGGTGTCTATATAAACCGGAGGGTTGTAGTCCGTAGGACATCAACTCCATATACAACAATCATACCATAGGCTAGCTTCTAGGGTTTAGCCTCCTTGATCTCGTGGTAGATCTACTCTTGTACTACCCATATCATCAATATTAATCAAGCAGGAGTAGGGTATTACCTCCATCGAGAGGGCTCGAACCTGGGTAAAAACATCGCGTCCCTTGTCTCCTGTTACCATCCGGCCTTGACGCACAGTTCGAGACCCCCTACCCGAGATCCGCCGGTTTTGACACCGACATTGGTGCTTTCATTGAGAGTTCCTCTGTGCCGTCGCAATCAGGAAGGATGCCTCCTCCCGTCTTTAAAGACGGCACCATTGCTAAGGGAGCCTTGGCAGTCGGCCAAACTCTCCGGCTAGGTGGTTTCCTCATGACCGCTTGTTCGGCTGTTGCGCCGACGGTGACCTCTCGGGTCATCAAAAGCAACCTACACGTCAGCTCGGAGCTCGTCGAGCAGCTAGATCCAATGGAGCTCTCTTCCGTAAACGAGCTCTTGGATCGCATCGCCGCCCTGGGGGTCGCTACGGATTACGACCAGGTTGGGCTTAAACCCGATATAAGTGAAATTAACTCTCCCCAAGTCACCCACCACGTTGCCGTGGTAGAGGCCCAGTGCGGCGACCCTTCATCTATTTTAAGGACTAGCTACGTCCGAATTCCCGACCCCTCCAAGCCGGATACCCGCGGAGAGGAGGATGTAACTCAAGACCTGAGCTTAGGATCAGGCAACGGGATAGATTCGTTGGACAACATCCAAGAATCCGAACTTCGGAGTTCGGAAACTCTTCGGCCTCCGAATCGTGGATTGGGTGAGGTTTCAGATTCAATGACACCCGCCCACCCGAACATAAGTGATCTCTCCCAAATCAGGCAGAGGCCCGAGGAAACAGTACATCATTACTAGGCCAGATTCCTCCTGGTTATGAACAGGATAAAGGATTGCCGCGAGGGAGACGCAATCTCAATTTTCTGCAGTAATTGCACGGACGAGGGAATCCTCAATTTTCTGCAGTAATTGTCACTTCACAGGATAAAGGATTGCCGCGAGGGAGACGCAATCTCAATTTTCTCCAGAATTACACGCTTCGCTAACTTGGCGTCCATAGTACAAAAATACTGTGCGATGGAAAGCGCCTGGAAAACCGAAATAAAATTTTGGGATAATCTAGCCTTGAATAGTAATCCCGTTCGAACTAAGAGGGTGCATCATCATAGGACACCCGGGATAAACACCAAAAACCCAAAACCCTCTACAGGGCATGGAACCGTACTGGAAAGGTGGCTTGATGGACCCTGTAGAATTCACACTACAGAGGACGCCACACCAACTCACAGCCTTAGAGCATGTTGGATACTCCGGCAGGTGGCCAAAATTGGCGAGGACCTCTTAATTCTGGAGGCCGCAGAAAGCCAGCCCGAGGACACCAGTACCGTTCACACAGTCTTCGAGACTTTCGCATCAAACAATATGCGAAAAAGAACACTCCGCAGCCTCGCCGAAGTCTATCAAGTTGCAACAATAAATCCATGGAGCGACACTGCTATTACCTTCAACGCAAGTGATGAACCTAGATTCCGAACAGCCCGAGCACCAGCCGCATTGGTCCTCAGTCCCATAGTGGACGGCTTTCGCCTCACCAAGGTGCTCATGGATGGAGGCAGCGGACTGAACCTCATTTATGAGGAAACCCTTCAAAAAATGGAAATAGACTGGAACCGCATCGAGCGAAGCAGCACAACCTTTAGAGGAATAATCCCCAGTCGGGAAGCGCGCTGCACAGGAAAAATCACACTAGATGTGGTGTTCGGCACGCCGGATAATTACAGGTCCGAAGAAGTCACGTTTCAGGTGGCCCCGTTCAAAAGCGGATATCACGCTTTACTAGGGCGGGAAGCATTCACAATCTTCCAAGCAATACCCCATTACGGGTACATGAAGCTTAAGATGCCCGGGCCGAACGGAATTATCACTCTAGCTAGTGATCCGGACATAGCACTCCGCGCCGAAAACAAGACGGCCGCATTAGCCCTTGAGGCACTATCCGAAGCCTTAGCGGCCGAGGAACTGACTGCGCTGCGCTCCACGGTTAACACGGATGATGTGATACTCGACAAGAGATCCAAATCCACATCCTTCAAGCCAGCTGACGAAATAGTCAAATTCCAGGTCCATCCAACGGACCCCAATAAAACAGCTTCCATCGGGGCACGACTGAACCCTAATGTGGACGCCGCACTGCGAGAGTTCCTACGAGAGAACTGGGACATTTTCGCCTGGCACCCTTCAGACATGCCAGGGATCCCACACAGGCTGGCCGAACACAGCTTAAATATCCTAAAAGGATTCAAACCTGTCAAACAAGCCCTTCGGCGTTTTTCCGAACCCAAGAGACAGGCTATGGGAGAGGATCTAGCCAAGCTATTGGAGGCCGGATTCATTAGAGACATAAAACATCCGGACTGGCTAGCAAACCTGGTGATGGTACCAAAGAAGGACAAATCCTGGCACCTGTGTGTCGATTTTAAAGACCTTAACAAGGCTTGCCCAAAGGATCCCTTCCCCCTCCCCCGTATCGATCAAATTATCGATGCCACCGCAGGACACGATTCGTTGTGTTTCCTCGACGCATACTCCGGTTACCATCAAATCAAGATGGCAGAATCAGACCAAGCCGCAACAGCATTCATCACACCATACGGCCCATTCTGCTTCAACACAATGTCCTTCGGGCTGAAAAACGCCGGCGCAACATATCAGCGCATGATCCAGACATGTCTGGCAAACCAGATCGGCAAAACAGTGGAGGTGTATGTGGATGATGTGGTCGTCAAATCAAGACATGTCGAATCTCTAGTAGACGACTTGAGGCTTGCATTCGATAACCTCCGAAAATATGACATCAAGCTCAACCCGGAAAAATGCGTCTTCGGCGTTCCAGCCGGAAAGCTCTTGGGCTTCATTGTATCCGGTAGAGGAATTGAAGCAAATCCAGCCAAGATCCGAGCTTTGTCACAATTGGATATCCCAAAGGACCTCAAACAAATACAAAAATTAACCGGATGCGTGGCGGCTTTAAGCCGCTTCATCTCCCGCTTGGGAGAAAAGGCACTACCCCTCTATCGCCTCCTTCGGCGCACCGAACACTTTGAGTGGACGGATGCCGCCATGGCCGGACTTGATGAAATAAAAGCCATATTGGCAACAAACCCAGTCCTGGCCACACCGAACACCGGCGAAACAATGTTATTGTACATTGCAGCAACACATCAAGTTGTCAGCGCAGTGCTTGTTGTCGAGCGGGAAACGGATGGACACAAATTCCCCCTTCAAAGGCCGGTCTACTACGTGTCCACTGTCCTCACTCCATGCAAATCATGGTACCCGCATTATCAAAAGATTGCATACGCGGTATTCATGGCATCCCGGAAGCTACGACACTACTTTCAAGAGTGTTCCATAACAGTAGCCTCGGAAGTACCACTCAACGATATTATCAACAACCATGATGCAATGGGCCGGATTGCAAAATGGGCCATCGAGCTTCTCCCATTCGATATAACCTATAAGCCACGGCGAGCTATTAAATCGCAAGTTTTGGCTGACTTTGTCGCAGAATGGACGGAGGCCGAGCTCCCTAAAGAGTACGGCACATATTCAAACTGGATTATGCATTTCGACGGCTCCAAAATGTTGGCTGGACTGGGGGCTGGCGTCATCCCGACGTCCCCAATAGGTGACACAGTCCAATATGTGCTCCAGATCATGTACATGGATTCCAACAATGCAGCCGAATATGAGGCCCTCCTACATGGTCTCCTGATAGCAGTATCCATGGGTATCCAGCGCCTAGAGGTACGCGGGGATTCAAAGCTCGCGATATCCCAAATAAACAGAGACTTCGATGCCAAGGACCCAAAATGGCAGCTTACCGCAACTCCATCCTAAAAATGTCAGCTCGGTTCGAAGGGCTAGAGTTTCACCATATAGCCCGAGAAAACAATCAAGCAGCGGATGTCCTAGCATGCATCGAAGCAAAACGGGATGCAGTCCCCCCCCAACATCTTTTTGGAAAGATTGTTCAAGCCATCCGTAGCATGGGAGGGGGAACTCGCAAATAACAGCCTAGACCCAGCCGCACCACTCGACGCCGAACAATCTGACACAATTGAAGGCTCTGCCAACGAAATTACACCTTCAGCCCATGTAATAATGGCGGTTATCGCCCCGTGGACAGAACCACTCCAAGCCTACCTTACTAGGCAGGAACTCCCGGAGGACCAAAACGAGGCCCGCTGCATAGTGCGGCGATCTAAAGCCTATAGAGTCCATGAGGGAGAGCTTTATAAGAAAAGCACTACCGGAGTCCTTCAAAGGTGCATCTCCGAAGAGGAAGGGCGGAACCTTCTGGCTGAAATTCATGCCGGACTCGGTGGTCACCACGCTGCTGCTCGGTCCCTTGTTAGCAAGGCTTTCCATACAGGCTTTTATTGGCCGACGGCCCGGGCAGACGCTCAGGACCTAGTCCAACGATGCGCTGGTTGCCAACTTTTTGCCAACCAAAGCCATATGCCACCCACCGCACTCCAAACTATACCCATCGCCTGGCCTTTTGCGGTCTGGGGGCTTTACATGGTCGGACCCCTTAAAGGTGGGACCGATAGGAAAAAATACTTACTGGTCATGGTGGATAAGTTCACCAAATGGATAGAAGCCAAGCCTATTAAAACGGTCGAATCCGGACCTGTGATAGACTTCATATCCGGGGTTGTACACCGTTATGGCGTCCCCCACAGCATCATAACCGATAACGGTACAAACTTTACCGCCGACGAGGTAAAACTCTGGTGCAAAAACATGGGCATCAAGCTCGATTATGCTTCCGTCTATCACCCACAAACCAACGGCCAGGTCGAACGCGCAAATGGTCTTATCATGAGCGGCATTAAACCCAGACTGGTGCGGTACCTCAAGGAATCTAACACGCACTGGGTAGAGGAGCTCGACTCCGTGCTATGGGGGCTGCGGACCACGCCAAATCGCACCACCGGATACACACCATTTTTTATGGTGTACGGCGCAGAGGCAGTTCTGCCCTGCGACATAATTCATGACTCACCTAGAGTGCGCATGTACAAAGAAAGAGAAGCCGAGCTCGATCGGCAGGACAACTTGGACGCCTTGGAGGAGGGGCGTGACGTGGCAAAAGCCCGTTCCGCATTTTATCAACAGCAGGCCCGAAGATATCAAAGCAGAGAAGTACGGGCCAACAATTACAATGTTGGCGAACTAGTTCTATGCCTGCCGGATAACAAAAAGGACAAACTCAAGCCCAAGTGGGAAGGTCCATTCATAATCGACCAAGTCCAGACTGGTGGGGCGTACCGCCTACGAGATGCGTCGGATAACCGACTCGATCCGAACCCGTGGAACACCACCCGTCTCCGAAGATTCTATGCCTGGCGCCGGACTCTGTGTTCGTCTCCTTCCTCTGTCCATTTTTTGCATTTTTCTGTCTTACATTTCTCTCCTTCCCCTCTTTTCTTTTATAGCCCTTAAAGGCTCATCTAGTGACGCGCCACTCGCGCTCATTAAACCTAGGGGCTTCTTTAACAGAAGCTTATTTATACGGGCTTCACGCCCAACACATGCGTCAAACTTCCGCATGTACCTTTTTCTGCACCATTATATGCATCGATATGACTTAAGTTTTGGCCAAGCTGGGTTGCCTGGCTCCTGTGCTTACCCCTACGTTCCCGATTATTCGGCTAGGCGGTAAAGCGAGCACCTCTGCGATTGTTACTGCCGGGTCAGCCGGATGTGTACCTCAGACCGGGTGAAGCCGAAAGCTAGCGTTCTTAAGGGAATATTCGGTCGGTGAAATAAAAGATGATCTTTTTACTCATTTTATGCGCCCCCAGATGCTTTTTTCTGTGTCTTTTCACGCAGTCCGGACATGCACTTTAGGGCATGCCTCCTAGCGAAAGGAACCACTAACGGAACTATTCTCTCTGGAAGATGTTTCTTACTAACCATGTAATATAACATAACTAGTTGGGCACTTGTCTGATAAAGCACTAATGACCCCTACGCCTAGTCTCCACGCATACCCCGGTTCTTATATAACCGCTATGGTATTCGGACACACTCCGGACCGTCAGCTCCCGAGGTTGAAGAGAAAAGGTCGGCAACGACAAACGATCTACAATCCGGCTAGAAGGCATTACACATGTCAATTCAAAATTACATAGTCATTCTGACTGATTGTATTCCTCTTCTATACCATCTAACAGGCTGTCTAATTTACAGTCCTGCTGGGAATAGTTCGCGGCCAACTCTACTTGGCCATATACTAAGCTTACCGGGATCTCCTTCCCGTCAGGCCCCACTGGTCCGACCTCGGCCATGTGGTTTGGGACAAACTTCGTAAAACGGGTCTTCACCATGGCCCAAGCCTCCCTAGCGCCTTGTCGGCAGGCCGATATCTTCCACAACCGGAAGCGCCGCCGAGCTCCCTTCAGCTTCTCCGCAAGCTCTCCAAGGCCCTCGGGCATGGAGTGGGCAGGCCATAAGGCTTGGGCAACGCTTCGCATCACCTGCTGAATTCGCTCGTGCAGTTGCAAGAGTTCGGGAAGAAGGTCACCCGTAGAACCGGGCATCTCCTCTGTAGGACGACCTATGAGCATACCTACAGACATTACTCTGTTAGTCGACTTCCTCGCCGAACTCTTTTTTCAAAGTTCGTTCAAGCACTTACTAAATACGCCGCGTCGAAGCCGCTGATTCTCCTTCGTGGAGTCCGACAGCTGGCCATGAACATCTTTAAGTTCGACGTCCAGCTTGGTGTTGGCATCCTGAAGATCATTCTTCTCTCGCCTCACCTTTGTCAATGTACTCTCACCGGCCTTTAGCTGGCGTAAGAGTTGTTGCTTTTCCGGATCAAGTCCGGCGCCATCTGCAATATGATTTGTCAGATTTGCACCCACACCGCACAATACTAACCTTTCGAAGTGTATCTTTCCTGAGGGGGTCTCTTTGGGCTCCCCTGTTGCGGCTAGTGCGGCCTCTAGTTGGGCCTTGCACTTTTCCAGCTCCTGGGACAGTACGGTATTCTTCTCTGTAAGAACCTGCATATTAAATGATCCTTAAATCAGTTGCTCTAACTGTTTCAAGTCTCGGGGGCTACTGGTATATATATATATCTGACCAAAATTTTCTTACCCGTATGTCTTTTACATACTGCTCCGTGGCTCTGGCTAAACCATTTTGAGCGGCACGGAGGTACGCATCTCCCGAATTAAAGGCATCTAAAGCCTCTTGGGAGAAACAAGCATCGCGTAGAACTGTCCGGCGACGCCTGTGGTTCATGGCACTCTCCACTTCAGAATTTGTGGCAGACAGCCTGTCCGCATCCTCTGTCGGAGGAGTGTCCGGTGCGCGCCTTGTGCTCGCCTCCGCTTCCTGGCCAGACGTTGGAGCCTGGCTGGTCGAGGCGCGATTGGCAACCTCTCCGGATGTAGTCCGGCGAGGTCTCTTTGTTTTGAAGATAGCACGAACGTTAATATGCCCTGACAGAATAACACCAGGGAAACAGAGGGTGCGCTATACCTTTGCACCGGCATCTCTGTACGGACTACATTCCTGCGGCCCCTCGTTGGCTAGCCGCCGCAGGTTCGGCCTCCCGCCTCGGAAATCTCCCCTGCAAAACATGGTTGTCGTCAGAAACACCGGAATACGTGAGAATGGAATCTCTCTCAAGGGAATGAGACTCCGGTTTCTGTCACCTGGGAGGCCGGGATTAACCCTGGGTAATCAGCCGTAATGGCTACCAAGGTATTGTCCTTGCTTAGCTGATGGAAAACCCCGTCGATAAGCTCCACCGATATGTCCGGATCCTCTTTGGAGTTCGGATCGAGGGACCGTTCTGGGTCCTTGGGCTGTGGAGGGCGGCTGTTTATATCCTTTACCTCCTGTCGCAGTTCCTGCATTGAAGTCGTTAGACTACATATCTAACCGTGGGAGTATAAAACAAACGGGCAAGCGCAATTGTTCACTTACCCAACTTGGAGGATCATACATAGTAAATCCGGCCCGCGGGTTGACGCGGAGGAATTCCTCCTTTTCTCCCTTGTACAAAGAGGATAAGATCTTTACTAGGGCGGCGGCTGAGGCCGGCCCCTTACGACCGTAACGGGTGGCGTCATCCTCCCCGTTGAAATCCCACATGGGGTGGCCTCTATATTGAAGCGGCTGCACCCCCCGCATAATGCATGTGGCCATGACTCCAATCATGGTTAGTCCGGAATGAGCTAACAGTCTTATCCGGCCCATCAGGTAAAGGACGTCTCTGTCGCTTTCTCTCTGAGAGCTCCGCGGACGCCAGCTCAAGCATTTCTTCAATGGAGCACTGTTGAACTCAGGGAGACCGACCCGGATAGGGTCCGGTAGCGGGACGTCATCTATGTAAAACCATTCCGAAGGCCATACTTCGGCTCCGCCCACTTGGTATATAGACCCCTCTTGAGAACGGGGCACCAGGCAGAATAACCTCTTCCACAGCGCGAAATGAGCCTCAACGCCTAAGAATAGCTCGCAAAGGGCGACGAAACCTGCAATATGTAATACGGAGACGAGTATGAGATTGTGCAGCTGGAGGCCGTAGAACTCCAGAAGACCGCGGAGAAATGGATGAATTGGAAATCCCAGTCCCCTTATTAGATAGGGGACGAGGCACACCCGCTCTCTTTAGAAGGATTGGGGGTGCTCTCCGCTTGTTTTTTGCCATTGTAGGTGGCGAGACCGGCTTGGACCGGGACCATGTATGCCTGAGGGAGAAATCCCTTGGCCTGAAGCGACACTAACTCACTATGTGGGATGGTGCAACTCTCCCAGTCCCCGGGTTTGGGACCGGAGGGGCGAGGGGAGGAGCTGCGGCGGCTGGCCATGCTGGAATGGACCTTTGCTGGAAGCGCGCTGATGATAACTCGCGGAGAGGAGAAGATGTGGTTTGGACCTAAATCCCCATCCCGTTAAATAGGCGGCTCGTTTATACGGCTAGGGGTGTGGATGTGAAAACGCCCCGGCTTTTCGCATTCGTTTGATGCGCGGAAGACGGCCATTATTGGGCGTGGAAGCCGAGGAGCACTACATTACAAAAATCAGACATTATTCCTACAGGTACACAGGATTTGGAGAAGAACCCGCCTTGCAATGCCGAACAATCTGCGCACCGGACTCGTCGTCATTGAAGACTGGTTTGGGGGCTACTGAGGGAGTCCTGGATTAGGGGGTGTTCGGGTAGCCGGACTATACCTTTAGCCGGACTCCTGGACTATGAAGATACAAGGTTGAAGACTTCGTCTCGTGTCCGGATGGGACTTTCCTTGGCGTGGAAGGCAAGCTTGGCGATGCGGATATTCAAGATCTCCTACCATTGTAACCGACTCTGTGTAACCCTAACCCTATCCGGTGTCTATATAAACCGGAGGGTTGTAGTCCGTAGGACATCAACTCCACATACAACAATCATACCATAGGCTAGCTTCTAGGGTTTAGCCTCCTTGATCTCGTGGTAGATCTACTCTTGTACTACCCATATCATCAATATTAATCAAGTAGGAGTAGGGTATTACCTCCATTGAGAGGGCCCGAACCTGGGTAAAAACATCGTGTCCCTTGTCTCCTATTACCATCCGGCCTTGACGCACAGTTCGGGACCCCCTACCCGAGATCCGCCGGTTTTGACACCGACACAGTGTGATACCTGCAGTATTGTGGAATATAGGTTTTAGTGTACCTAGTTGGCATTTTCATAACATCTTTGGCATGTTGCAGTCACTTGTTTCACTTTTTATTAACTATCAAATTGTAATTGCTTCACCAGGTCTCCGTCTAAAAAGAAAAATAGAGCTATAAACAAAGGAATATGTTTGTGCAAGTAGACGGCCGATCGGTGTCTTACCTGGAAGTTTCTCAGGTTGGGTGTAGCATATGCCGTGCTCGCTGTCGATGGTTGGTATGAACAAATCGATGAGACTGAAATCTCGCGCTGTCAGCACTCACTTTGGCCTCAAGGTGCTCGATTAGCTCCTGATCCATGGGATCGAACTTGACGCCACCCGGCAGCACCGGCCAATCCTTCTTCGACTTGCATCAGTAATTCCAGTTATATGGTACTCAATGTATGATCAATCGACTATTTTAAGTGGATGATGATAGATTTCGACAGATAAGTGGTACTCCAAATCTGAAGTCCAGAATACCCGAACACGCCGCCGGGATTCTTGTGTCACCTCACGCGCAGCGTGTTGTCACGTCAATTCAATGTGTGGATATGATGAATAATTTGACCGACGTATACTAGTACTACTACTGTACTACTTACTAGTCGTATTTAGTGTCACAATTTATACATAGGTTTAACTAACAAGTACGCACTTGAAGCCTAACTGATATATATATGGCTTCTGCACAGCATCTCCATCATCATTATCAGTATATCCTACGAAGGTGAGTTATGATGCACTTGATCCCATGACGGTATCTATCCTTCAAACCAGAGGAGTGCTTCAAACTAACAACAATACATAATATCCAACAAAAGAGGGTCGTGCTACAGCAGCAGAATACATGGCTTAGTCTAGATATCAGCAAGAATCAAGTTGTGCATATTTGCTGTTGGCATGAACCACATCGCCGCATGTCGGGTTTGCAAAAGCCATCCATCGCATGGAAGCTTGATGCCTTTCACACACTAAAGATTATCTGGCAATAAGCTGTGTCAACGAATCTCTAGATATGGTGATTCATGAAACCCATGGTATGATGTGTAAACACAGCCCCCCCTCGCGAATGGAAGTTGCATAGCACAGTAATCATCGCCGGTGATATGATCGATGATTGGTTGGATGGTCGGATAATTGAGCCCAAGGAACAAGGAGTGGTTGCCGAGGCTGTAGACCCGCCTCCAGTTGAATACGCCCGGCCCAATGGAGCTGGGATCTTTCTCGAACATGAAGCAGCCATAGCCATCAATGTCACGAACTCCCCACACATTGTACTGCATGTGGTTTGATGTAATGGTTTGGTCAATTTGGTACGTGCGAATGAGCATCAAATGACCGCCATTAGCTGAACGAGCGATAAACCACCACCCATCGGCCGGTATGATTCCAGGTCCTGGAATCATGAAGGCCAGCGCATTTGCGTCTACTGCAACAATTCAAATTGGAGACCAAAAGGACAAAAATAAACAATCATGTTCAGAGTATGTGTGGACTTAAGATTATTATAAAGTGACACATATCATAGACAGAGAATTGCAATGCCGTGGTCATAATCATACCCCAAGTTAAAAAAAAATAAGCCAATGGTTTTCATATTCTAGCAATATGTCATGGTTCAAACATCATGTAACAATGAGAGGAAAACAACTATGACAGCGCCTACTCATATTCTACCATAGCACTTACTACTACTGTTCTCATATCAACTCTAAGCAATAACATGCGTTGTTATAAAAATCTTGTAAACGAGAGTAACATATAGAAATCATGATGTTATACTCATAATATGTATTCTAACAATCATTAGATGCCAATTGTTCTCATATCAACTCTAACAATAACATGTGTGGTCATAAAAATCTAGGAAATGAGAGGAACATATAGCAATGATGTGGTTATAGACATGCTATGCATTCTAAATTTGTAACAAATGAACAGGCAGTCGTATTCATAAGGTAAAGATGAGATGAGATAGAACAATTACACGACGATAGATTCCACCAGTATAGGCAGCCAATCTGTGCGTCGACCGCGTAAACGATGCCATCGTGCACTATAGCATCAGACAGAAATGTTGCCTCAACAGGATTGATGATGAGCCATAACCATGTATGGCGACCGGATTCCAGATAGACTAATACCATGTTGAACAAGGCAATGAGCTTGTAATCCATGTAGTCTTCTGATGGTGTGGGCACTTCGCAGATTACACCTTTCTGCAAACAGAGGTCGAGCCAAAAGCTTGGCACGTCTCGTGCGTAGTAGGCAGGAGTGTCCGGCGGGCCGCGGGGCTCGATGGCGGCGGTATCCAATGATGGAAGGGTGATCTCTCGCTGGGTGTAGATATCCATGAGATGCCACGGACTACCGGTGTGGTGGATGAGGAAGATCCAGTTGGCCTTCATGCCCGCCCAGTAGTGGCCGCGCATGAAGGACAAGTGGATGGGTAGTGGTAGCATATCGAGGGGCACCACGACAACCTCCGTAGGATCGTCAAGTCGATGTCAGGGCCACCTGCGAGGATCGGGCATCAGCAAGCAGGGTGTCTTGAAAAGAGTCGGCCTGTTGTAGACAAGTAGGCGGTACAAAGACACCGAGCATGCGGCCAGACGGACGGTGCTGAGTTGGTCCATACGACTACAGATCTGCTCCAAGAGAACATCGGGGAGGGAATTCCAATCACGGCTCTGCGTGTTAGTCGGTTCTGCCATTGGGGTTTTCGGTGCCTGCGAGCCAGCGGGGAAGTGGATTCGGGCGAGCGAGCAAATATGCTTCTCCTCGTGTGGCCGAGCAGTGAGCGGGGGGATATGGTACGCGTGAGGTACCAAGGAAGATGGTGCGGGCGGGCGAGTAGTGATTGGGGGTAAATGGTGTGCGGCCGACGATGGGGAAGAGAGGAGGAAGAAGAAGAGAGGAGGAAGAAGAAGAGAGGAGGAAGAAGAACAGATGGTAGTACTGGGTAAGGCTGATTTAGTAACACCAACACGCTGGTTCAGCTTATTAATTACGTGTCCCATCTGCTGCAGCGTGTATTGTCACTTCACTGCGAAGACTAGTTGAATAGTTCTCTCTGACCGAGATGGGGAATAATGGATCGCGAGGACTTCCTTTCTACAGTATCCTTATGCCTCTACGCTCACTTTACTCATTTTGCTCCGTACCTAGTCACTTGTTGAAATCTTCAGAAAGACAAATACTCTGTATTTGGGAACAGAGGGAGGCTTTTACGCCGTACTATTTGGGAACAGAGGGGGTATCACCATATGGAGGGAACAGAGGAAGCTTGAAATATGAACATGTCAATGGGAGGGAGTAAGCCCCATGCATGCATGCATGCATGCAACATGAAACACTCACACGTACACATGGACGCATGCAACACTCACGCACCCATGCGGTACACAACACACGACGCAACACACACGCTCATGCTCAAGTGCTCAACCTACTCCCTACGTCTGTGAAAAACTGTACATTTAGAGATTTACACATTGACCAGGGTATAATTAACGCCCAAAAGTAGCAGACTTATGTGTGCATGCGACCATTGAGATAAGAAGATTAAATGAAGGTCGTTGCATGCTGTAATTAAGGATAGACATGTAGCCTATACCTACAACACAAGTTGGTGCATTAGTCAATCAATATCGATTTAGATTAAAGGCTAAATGCATTGGAAGTGTAGATGTACATCATATACTACACTCTTTGTTTTATAGCCGATGTACACTCTTTGTTGGAAGACCGAGGGAGGACACGTGCATGCACTCACATACACAGCCAGGGCGGTTCGCGCGCAAGGGTTGGACTCGTGTCGCACCTGCGTAAAGTTTTGTTTAACTGATTTCTTTGCTCTGCCAACTGACAGGTGGGACCCAGAAACCAGGTGACAATTTAACCAGTCAACAAAGTGCCATGTCGACTATGTGGCCGGTTAGTAGGGTGCAATACGATGATCTATGATGAGCTAGTGATCGTATAATCGCCGCAAAACTATATATAGTGACCGTAAAGAGCGTATTGTTACATACGTTGACAGCCAGTGTATTTTTCTCGTTTCAAATTAAGCCATATTAATCGGAAAGGACGCAGTATGGACTACTACTACTAGTACTAGTACTGCTTTGGTGTGTCCCGTCAACTCGCCGAACGAGGAGAAGCTTGCTTACTACGCCTCTCCCTCGTCCACGCGCGTGGTGGTTCGCAGGACGAGGAGAGGGTTTTGACTACAGTGCCCTCTCCCTCTCCCTCGTCGTTGCCCTCGCCCTCGCGGTGGACGTGCAGCAGTTCAATCGGTGTCAGATTGCCAGAAGCATATTGTACTGTAGTATCATCATTGTTGGACCTTCCGAAGAGGCGAAGAGCCAAGTGCAATGTTCACACGAGTACGAACTGTTGAGCCTCCCGAAGAGGCAAAGATCCAAGCGCAAGGTTTTATAGGAGTTGTCATCCTAGTAGGAGTGTACTACAACTATAGCGAATGATGCTACTGTATGATGCCGCCACGTCACGTATATCCAAAGCTGTGCCACCTTTTTTTCTCAAAGAGCGTGTTGGAGCCCGTGCAACAACCACACAAGTTGCACGTACACATAACACATTTACTAGCAATAAATTCTAAAGGACAAATGCCAGTATGCCACACAAGTTCATCTCCAATTCATGTGGTAAATCTATGCACGACTAGTCTACATATATTCACAGCACTACCGTTCACAATTACCATACTCCACTTACACATTATAGATGGGCTACATGTCCTCCTCCAGGTTCCAGTCCCAGGTGTTCTTCATGGATGGCATGATCCATAGCGGCGGGCAACGGGAATCATTGTCGCAGCTTTCTAGTTCGGTTCCACACGATGGAAACTCATCCAAGCTGAAGCGGCATAAATCAGGGATAGCGTGTCCCAGCATGTTGTTCATCCGGCGGTGCGCACTGAAGACACAACCACGCTTCATGAATGGCAGGCCTTCCGTGTCATGCACGGAAGGTGGCATCCACTTCACAATGGGGTAGATGTCCCCGATGAAAAGCGAGTACTCTCCAAGAGTGTTCCTCGGCACCCACGTAGCATCACGGGGGTCGAACTCGGCGCCGTTCATCTGGTACACGCGGCACCCATATCTGGACACATGGTGACGTACATAGTCAAGGTCCATGAATAATAATGTTGTGCTCAAATATGGCGGTCAGTAATACTGTGCAGCAAATAGTACTACTCCGGTATAGAGGAAGTAAAATAACCGGCTTATTATATATAGCCACTCTTGGCTACATGGATGAGATAGTAAGACATGGAAAAACAAAAATGGTAGTAGCTAGTGGGTTCAAGTCTTCAAGGGCCTAGCTAGCTATAGCGTCCTCCAAGGTAAAAAGTACTCCTACTAGTACTACAAAATATACTACTAGTACAACAATGAAAGAGAAGGCGAGAGGGTTAAAAAAATGGAATACCTGGGTAGATGGTGACGGTCCGATCGTGGTAGATTGTGTGACCATGTTGCACATCAGTGGTACCATGGGTAACGACTGCTAAGATAGTTGATCCCAATATGCTAAAGTCAGCTACAAGGTTCCAGGTTAGACCGAATCGCGGATGCAAATGCACATCCAGGATCAGTGATCTTAGTTTGATCGGGGAATGACTGGTCCCTGCAAAATAATGGAGTACCGTTAGGGATGCAAATGATGGTTTGCGCATTCCGTTTGTAATCTCCCATGCCGTAGGATGGAAACCAGATGAAACAAGTCCCCTGGCTTGTCACCACGAAGATGTGGCCTAGATGGCGCACGACGTCTTCGAACGTGTAGGGGTACAAATCTGCTGCCGCCAACATGCTCCAGCCTCTGCCGTTGCTGCCTCTTGCATTGATGGCAATCCTTATGTCGAACACCGCGATGAGATAGTAATCATCGTAGCCGCGTCACTTTGTCGGTGGGTCCGCAATTGCTATCTTCTTCAATCTCATGTAGGCATCATCATATGTATTCAAGCCCATCCAGTCCAGAAGGCCGATGCCAATGCTGGAGAAGGGGTCTACCGGAACGGCCGCACTGTTATGGATGTTGTGCAAAATGATGGTGGTATCCGACCGGAGGTATGCAAGCCAATCTTCGTTGGCACCGACCCAGACCTATATATAAGACGGTGGGCAGTGGAGAAATTACGGGATGGAAATGGAATAACTAAGTACTACATGATCAAACTCCATTACTGACCTGCTCATCGGACAAAATCCGACTACCTCTCAACGTCGGCAACTCTAGCGGAGTCAACGTGCAACCATGCCCAGGGAGCGGTGGACTGTTCAAAGGATTGTCCCATAGAAGAACCTTCTCCTCGAGGACGCATGGAAGACCAACAAGCATGGCCTGTTTAAGCAGCGTCTTGACAAAGTTGGTGCAGGAAGCACCGAGTCTTGCGGCGGTGAGGACGTCGGAGCGGCGTGCGATTTCTCCCACAGGATCGTCGTCCAAGGTCTCCCAGCCCCAACGAGGAGGAGAACCGGCTGGCAAATCCATGGGAGCAGCGACGAACTTCCTTCTTTTGGGGGGGAGGGGAACTGGCGAGGAGGAGATAAGAGCGTAGTAACCGCAGGGCCTCGTCCCTTCCAACTGTAGATCGTTCCTCAGCGAAGGGGTGAGGCTATTATTTACTACTAGTACTCTGTCCGTCCAGGTGCATAGGGCACCTAAGAAATGGCACCGTGAACTAGGCATATGTTGATTGGACGCTCATCACGTTTTTCTCTCCCTCTAGTTAATCCCGCATTAAGTGTAATGATGGTAGGACTAACCATGCATAGGCTAACGGATTGTTTCACACAATTCTTTAGGTCCAGCTTGCATGCATGCAAAGAAAAAGTAAATGGTAGAGGCGGCTGATTGGTTTGCATATGGAAGGGAGATAAATGTGAAGCTGAAAATGGTAAGTGCGTTGGGGTAGGCATACGAGTCATTAGTGCTAACTAATGAAGGGTGATTAATATACTTGAAAATCCTAAATTCTCTTAGGTGCCTTATGCACCTGGACAGAGGGAGTACTAGCATTATGGAACGTTATGGGATTGCATTATACTGTAAATAATAGCACTAGTAAGAAATTTTTGGCACTAGGTAGTAGTTTTTGGCGTGGGTTAAGAAATTTTAGGTATGTTTTTGCCATTTTTTGTACACACCAACTAGTGTCAAAAAACGTCTTACATTATGTGACGGAGGAGTACGTACTCGTACTGTAGCAGTACTAGTACTACTTTTCTCAACTAGTAGTGCGATGTACTATACTTCTAGTCTAGTCTAGTATAGTGCACCAGTTTTGAACTCTTGAATCTCAGGGCCAAGGAGCTACAGTTGGAAGTGGAGGGTACTACTGTTCTCTAGAACCATCGCTGTACTATCAATGCAGGGGAAGTACACCTGCGTAGTGGCCTAGTGGGTACTCTCGGTGCTCTATTCAGCCGCTCCTCTCACGTAGCTGGCCTACTCAGCCGCTCCTCTCTCACACACACTAGCAGCCTGTTTATCAGCGACTGTTACTGCGGGGGCAGAACATTTGAGTTATTTGATATAGCGAGACTAGGCTTTTCGCGTCCATTTGTGGAGGTGTAATGGATCTCGTCGAACTTTGTTAGTAGTTCCTTCTTTATGAATGAGATGAAGCAAAGCTTTTGCCTCCGTTTCAAAAAAAACACGTCAAGAGGAATTTCTTTTATAGTAGAGCCGATAATGGAGTGAAGTCCATGCGTGCAACGGCACAAGCTACAGAGTAGTAGTAGAGCACTTTACGTACAGAGCCATATTGCACAGTTCCCAATGCCCCGCCAGGCTTTTCCGGCTCCTCGGGCTTAATTGGGAGGCACTAGTTTAAATATGCTACTAGCTGATGAGGAAGCTACAAGCGAGGTGCGGCTTGGGCGAGCACGCGAGCCACGGGATGCTGGGAAGGAAAACCCGTTCACGTGGCTAGGCTGTCCAGTGCACCCAGATTGTGGGGCTGCATGTCCGTTTGACTTCAAAACTCAAACTACCCGTGTAAAATATTGGCTCGCAACGAAGTGTAGTAGTACTATTTTTTTAAAAGAGGCCGCCGTGCGTTCGGCCGGGATCGAACCCACAAAACGAGGTATACACTTCGGCGACCACTAGTAGTACTCGTTGGAGTACAACGCAACCTAGAATCACCTTTTGTCGCTAGTAGTACGTACATTGTGCCTTACAAGAAACCCCTAAGAGCATGGTTAATAGTATAGCCAGCTGCTGGCTATAAGCCAGTGCCATGTCATCTACAACCCATCTTATAGCCAACATGTACAATAATAGATCAAAAGAGTGTACTACTTTTTTATTATGTGGCCCACTTCTCATTCTCACAAAGTGCCTACGAGCACGTGCTAGAGCTGGCTCTTCACGAAGAGCCCGCTTACCTTCTCTCTCCTCTTCTCTTTCCTCCAACTAAGCAGAAATATACTAGTTTATTTCTTATAGCCCGCTGACTCAGCTCTATTGTACTTGCTCTAATAATGCAAGAAACCACTAAAATGCCAAGAAACTACTACCACTTGCATACGTGGCAGACTTAAGATAAGACTACCTTATCAACCATTGCACATGCTCTTACCAACAAAAATCCTCGAGTGACCTCCTACCTCCAGCCCGTCCACCTAGTCATCCTCGGCCATGGGACGCAGCTACCGCTGCCGGCAGAAGGCGAGGTCAAAACCGCCGGCGGTGCGGAGCCCATGTTGCGGCAGCCCGGATGCTAGTTTCGTCCGGCGCTTGTGACCGCTAGCTAGCCAAGGTAGCTCCGTCCAGCTGCTTGTCTGCAAGGTTTGCTAGCTAGATTGACACGGTAGCGCGGCGGCTTGCTCACACGCGCCACACTAAGGCCAGCCATCTGGCTCGAGCGAAGGCCAGCGCGACAGCTTGCTCGCTCGTGAGTCACGCTCGGGCCAGCCTACCAACCCGTGCGGAGGCCAGCGTGGCGTCCGGCCTATCCGGCGGAGCGGCAGCCAACTCGCTTATCACCGGCGCCACCGACGAACACGCATCAGTACTGTTTGAAGTAATGTTCAGGAAAAATAATGATTTGAGGGGGGAATAACAGGATAGAAGGTCAGATGTGGGTCCCTCGTGTCAACGGTCACACAAAATGTGTTGGTTTAAGCTGCCTCGTCAGCACAGACGTGTGGGCCAACCCTGTCATAAATGGGTTTAAGCGAACCTAATCGGTAGGAGTACTAGGTAGTTTTTGGCGTGGATTAAGAAATTTTGGGTATGTTTTTGCTATTTTTTGTACAATAGATTCTTCCTAGGGCTGGTTGAAAGTGGTAGTTTTTTGTTAAATACTCTACATATTGTAAGTAGGAGTGGAAGTTAAGCTTTGGAACCCAATAAGCAAGGCTAGTTACATAGTGCATATGTGTACATCATTGAAAGTAAATATCAACCATGAGTGACTAATATCTTGATGGAAAACTCGAAACTATGGAATACTAGGGAAAAAATGCATGGTTGTAAATACTAGCAATGTTCATGTCCGTTGCAACGAATCATAATTAGAATAATACTTATTCACAAACTTGGTACAAAACACTCTAATTTTGATATACATATGTCACTAGAGATATATTATGTTTCAATTAGAATATATTCCTTGGGCTGTTTTGGTGAGGTCAGGGAGAGATGTGGTTGGTTTTAAGATACTAATTATGGGTTTTTCTGCAAATTGGTAGACAAGTGGGATGTTGGTGGGAAAAGGCAACAACTTACCTCACAGTCGTTAGATGTAGATCTAATGGTCAGAAACGACGGATGGCAGACACACCAGCATCACCAACTTAGTCTTGTGTAGGAGTACTAGCAAGATCCGTGCATTGCACAGAACATCAAGATGCATTTTTTTGTAAAACACTTGTTGTGATTGACCCTTGCGGGAGTAATCCCATGTGTAAAAACTAATGATATCTCGATAAATATGAGATAAGGTGAAGAGGAGTGGGGTGTGGTGGTGGTTGGTGGTCGGACTGAGCAGAGGCATGGGGATTGACGATGCCGGCAGCGGCCACCAGGCCAGTTTGTTCCAGAGGCTTCCTTTCTTAATTGCTCAACAATGAGGTTTGTTGGAGATAAGGATGAACGAGGGAAGGCCTTGTCTGCAAATGTGGAGAGGGGTGCGGGTATCTTTTAGTTTAATTTCCATCCGTCAGATATAGATCGGACGGTCTATATTACAAGATGGCACACGTACCATCATCACCAACTCGGTTTTTTATAAGAGAAGAAATATAAGTATGGAGATACAAACGTATTATCAATACTTGCTTCCGTAAACTAGCATCTACATTCTATTCAACGCCTCGGCATGTGGGGCCTTAGCACAATGACTTCTCGACTGTGTAAAACGAAGATTTTCCCGTCGCCGCCAAGGAGGAGGTGACGGCAGCGCACTTTTTGGCTTGCTCTAGTCCTAGTAGTTATACTATGTGGTCTAAGCACGTGTAGATTTATTCTTTTTCACGTCTCATGTTCACCGTACTGCCATGACTATTGATGAATAGACGGTAAGTTATTCACGAGGAAACCCTTGTTGAGCGTGTTTGCGAGAGAGAGAGAGAGAGAGAGAGAGAGTGCGTGTGTGATATGTTAGAGACTGAGGCAATGATAACAGATTCTTTGTGTCCATGTGTGTGGAGGATAGAGAGAGACATGTACATGGGGCTTTGTGTTGTGTAACGTGGATACACATATACATAATTAGAGAGTGAGTGTGTGAGATACACATTCTGACATGAGGAGAGATGAGGATCCAGATAAATGGGTGTTTGTGCGTGTCTGTGTGTGTTTGTGCACGCGTTTGTGTGGGAGAGGCAGAGAGTGTATGTGGAGTAGAGAGACCACTGATGATGTAAACCTAGTATAAGGGAAGGGGGAATGGTGTGACATGTGTAGTAGCGATATAGCATGGGTGCGGGTGAGGGAGCAGACTATTTGGAAGAGACATCGAGTGTGTGTGGGAGAGGGGTGTGAGAGTGAGAGAAAGAGAGAGCTAGCGACGGAGAGAGAGAGAGAGAGAGGAAGAGAGGGGGCGAGAGGGGTCATTTGTGTCCATAAATGGCGTATAGATAGGGAGACAATGTTGATGTTGTCCGAAATTGGCCTATGAACGGAGACGCAAGGGAAGTGAGTCATCATGTGTGATAGGGACTTCATGAGAGATCTAGAATAGATGGTGTAGAGAACAATGTGCGAAATCGAGAACGATTATACATTAGGGAGCTATGCAAAGAGTCACGACATATATGTATACAGGGAAGGAGCTGGGGCGGTTCCGCATGTGGGAGAGATAGAAAGAGGAGAGTGGTGCACAAGGAGACAAAGTGTGCTTGTTTGGAGTGGGGGTGGTGTGTGAGGTGAGTGCGCGAGAACCACATAACTAGGGAGATAGACGTTTAGGGCGACGTTTTGTGTGTATGGGAAATATACACTCTACATAGTGTGTGTGCTTCGGTAAGAGAGATAGCGAGAGACCTAGAGAGTGAGGGAAGAGATGTGTGCATGCCCGAGAGACAAAGTGATAGAGACCTATGTTGGGGTCCGAACTTTACAAGAGAGAGGGGTGTTAATGTGCTCGTGTGTTGGTGTTTGGGGGAGAGAACGACTTCTCTATATGTGTGTGTGTGTGGTGGTGGTGGGGGGGTGGACTTCAGATAAAGAGTGAGGCGTCTATATTTGAGGGACTTTAGCGTAATTGAGATATTGTGCATTCATTGTTGAACAATTTGTTTGACAGTTTGTACTATGAGATAACGATACTTTTGAACATGCGTGATATACCTTGATGTACCAGAATTACAAACCTAAGATTGGAATTTTGGAATTCGACTCCATCATTAGCTTTTGTAATTCATTTAAACGGAGGTACATTTTTTAAGGAGGGATTTCGTGATTTCAAATTCATATATCAAACCTAGAGATATACACATACAGGCATGTTCAAACTTTATAATCATCCACTTTATTCATACACATACACATTTTTGCTTTTGTCATCATATTTAGGATAAACACATTTGGAATTTCATTTGAATTGGACCGTATGATGGTATTTTCTTGTAGTAGCCAATGATCCATATTTGAATTGAATGGACAATCTAAGTTTCGATTTGGAGACATTGATTTTCAAAACTTGCACATTTTTTGCGTGCAAAACAAACAAATTGTCGGCCATGATATCATAGTCGGCCGTACGAGAGCAGAATACTTATAATTTTAGGTGCCAAAAGCTTTCAAACTTCCCGCTCACATCGAAATAACACGCGCCCGAAAGTTTAGCCCTGCGATATTCCTGTTTTATCCCTGCCACATGAACGGAAAAGGGCTGCTTTGGTAACTCCATTGTTTTCCCCTCTTTGCCCCCAACATTCTTCCCCAGAGCCCCTCCCCTACCCCTCCCCGACCCCCCAACCACGGCAAGCCGCCGAATCTAGTCCTCCGCCACAGCGGTGGACCTCACACCCCGCCGGATCTACCTTTCGCACCTTGGAACCCCCAACTGCCAACTCACCACTTCACCGGAGCCGCTTCAGCGACTGGCTTGTCCACCGCTCCAGATCTCCTTGACCGCCATCATGGTCCATTGCACCGGATCTGCTTAACCGGCGCCCTTGTCCACCACAGTGTAGGCCCTTCACTGACTCCCTCGTCCGCCCCTTCGTTGGCCCTTCATACAAGCCCTCGTCCACCGCAATAGATCCGCCTCACCGAAAGCACTATACAACACGCCCACCGAAGCCTTCGTCCACTGCACGGACCCGCTCCACGGACGCTATATTCAACTCCACCGGCCCTGCTTTACCGACGCCGTAGCCTCATCAGGTTTTTTCGATTTTTACTCCTTCGGTTTTTCTCTTTATCGTGCAACTGTTCACTTACCACAGATGAGCTTTCTTGTATGTCGACAGGCACCACAACCGTCGCACCAGAGCCGCTTCAGCGACGGCGACAGTCGGCCCAAACTCAACCGCAACACGAGCACCATCGACAATCCTTAGCTATCAAGTATGACAACGATACCCATACGCCGCCGAGAATCAGGTACTATTATCCAACGGCCGGCGCCTACGTTCACTTTCCTAGCATAAGCACCGCACCTTTGAATTTCTTCAGGGCATCATTCAGTTTTTCATGAGACGAGTTATTCTGCTTGCACCTGTAGGGACATACTTCTGGCAGTGAACATGTTACATGTGCTAAATTACATACCAGTGCACATATAGTTAATATGCTTTAGTTTTCTTCTGATTCCACCTGTTGGTTCCATCAGACTGCTTAATGTTCTCTATGCTTAATTACACATCAGCAATCTAGCATGTGGTTCCGCTGCTTTTTGTTCGTTTTACCCTACATTTTCTGATGCTAGCTATTACATCACTGCTCCGAGCCTCTGTTCATTACTTGTTTGTGTGTTCTTGATCTTCCCAAGTTGCATGACTAATTTGATGCTTCTATTAATTATGGAGCTGCCAACCCCATCAAGCAAAATATTTGTTGTTTTGGGGCTGGTACCTCGAACAAGCATAAAAATAGAGGGAAGCAGATATATTGTCGTGTATGCACACACCCTTCTTTCATTAGTTTAGATAAACCATTGATGATCAATTCGGACCAGTGCATACGATTAAAATTAATTTTACCTAAATAGATGGTGCAGAATAAACTACAACAACTAGATTTGCATCCACGGGATGCTGACGATATCTTCAAAGAACATTGCAACAGCGGCTAGGCTTCACAACGACATATGGTAAGCCAGTGTGTTTTAGTACATGTGAAATGTAATGCGAGTGGGTTGCTTTCTAGGCTTGTGCCCTCAACGTGTAATCCTACCAAATTACAAATAGTTCAGTTGTCTGCTTTGCTGTATTGCTTGATTCGAATGCTTATTTGTTGTTACGCTATACCTGAGTTGGCCAATATGTCAGCAGTGCCTGTTGTACTATCGTAAAGAAATGCATGCCTATTTCATTTGAGTCCTTAACTTTTCCTCTCAACTTCATCACAAGACTGTCTTCGTAGTTTATATGAGGCCACACTGTTAAGTGCTTTCTCAGAGTATTTCAACTGCTTAGATGCCTTGGCAATTTAAATATAGCGGTTGTACACTCCCTTTCAACTAGGGATGTCAACTGGGTCCCGTTTAATCCCGATTAAAGTCCACTAGTGGTATGATAGTTCAAAAGAGTTTTTGTTTTTTGAGGAAAATGAACTAGGGAGATAGCAAAAACTAACTAGATAGGACTGGTGGATGTCGTTTATTTGCCACTTACATCCCTAGTTTCATCTTACCATTTTAATTTGTTTTCGGCTGATGCTGCTTCGAACTATTTAAATATAGTTTGCCATGCTCGGCAATAATTCGTTCGTCGTTTACCATGTAAGCTTACTGCCTGGATCATACGATAACTATCTCTTACTGATGTCTAGCAGAAACCTTTCAGGATGTCGTTCACACTAGGAAACAATGTACAACCCCAGAATCTATTTGTGGAAGCAGTGCGCCATCCATGTTACCAGATGGTAACAGTTCAGAGGCAACACCACCCGAGAGCAGTCTGAGCACATATATTATAGTGCTTGAGGCTCTGCTAGAGGCAGAAAGAGATGGTGTAGCTGCCATGAATGAGGTAATCTTTTTCTTGAGGCTGGAAATTACGGAATTAGCGACACGCATTATGCAAGCAACCCAAGAATTGGAGGAATTAAGAATGTTGCATTTGAAGACGGAGGAGGTCCTGCTGTTTCAGCTATCTGAAGCCCAAGGTAATCCCGGTTCTTCATACCAGTTGAAATTGTCATTAGATTATTGTACTTGCATGTTGTGTCATGTCTCTGAATGGATTATGTTGCAAGACCCCCTATGTTGTCCATGTGTTGTAATGATCCGAATTTTTTAGGCAAGGCAATCCTCGGTACTTGTATGATTGACATAAGGTGAACTATTTTTCGTGTGAGCATATTGTATTGGATGAAATAACTGTTTGACTCAGAGTGTGTCCAACCTACTAAATTGAAGATCACGATATTTCTAAATCATAATCATATATAAAGGTGTAATAAATCTTTGTTGTGGTTTTGAACAAATAAATAACAAAATGTATAATTATCTGTGGATATTCGTAATCGAATAAAAATTGGATTTGAATTTAGTTTGCCAGGTCCCAGGGCAAACGTGAATGCTAATTCTCCCAAGTTTTGAACGAAGCGGCTAAACACCCAATATAATTTGTGGGCTGCCCGAAGCAAGTGTTTGCGAGATGGAAATTACTGTCTACCCCTGACACTTGACATCCTTATCGACCGGATTTACACTGCTGTCGATAGGGGTAGACTAGTAACTTCAATCAGACATGACACGACGGCCTCTGAGCCCATTCAGACACGGTGGGCGCCAAACGTGGGCGGCAAAACACGTTTGATTCAAGCTCGTCCGAAAGACATGTGTCTTTCCTCCATTTCCCCATTCATATACGGTGGGCGGCAAAACAAACTCTCCTCGTCCGAAATTGATGTAGGCTAATATTTTAAATAGGGGCAGATGTGTAACTTCCATCAGACCTGACACAACCGCCCTACCTGTCAGCCCTGTTCATACACCGTGGGCGCCAACCGTGGGCGGCAAAATACCCTCTCCTCGCCCGAAATAGTTACCGGCAAATATTTGGGAGATGCGAGATTACCGTCCTATCCCCAACCGACGCGATGTCTGAAATTTTAAATGGGGGATAAGTTCGTAACTTTCCCCCATTTCAGAGAAGTGCGTCCCAAAGTTTGAGATCCCCTCCCCTCCATTTCCCCATTCATACACCGTCGTCGGCACGACAACCTCCGCAGTGCGGCCAGCCTCCTCCGTCCGCCACCCCATCCTCCACCTTGCCGGAGCCGCTACCCCTACCCCGTCGTCCACTGCAAGAGATGGACGTCTCTCATCCATGACGCTGGACCAGGATCCTTTCATCGCCTCCTCTCGCTTCATCGGCACCGTCGTCCACCTTGCCGTTGCCGCTCCTACGACCGCCTCTGTAACACCCACGATGCGGCTATATCTCTCACGTGTCGGAGCACGACTTCGAGGCATAACTGCATAGTAGGCATGCCGCAAGAGGGGTAACCTTTACACATCCCATGTACTGAATAAGCAAGAGATAAAGTCTTGGCTTACAATCGCCACTTCACACAATACATACATATAGCATTACATCATCCAGATACAATCAAGGTCCGACTACGGAACCAAAATAAAGACAACCCCTAATGCATAGATCCCCGATCGCCCCAACTGGGCTCCACTACTGATCAACTAAAAACGAAACAACACAACGAACACAATCTTCATCGAGCTCCCACTTGAGCTGGGTTGCGTCACCTGCACTGGTATCATCGGCACCTGCAACTGTTTGGAAGTATCTGTGAGCCACGAGGACTCAGCAATCTCACACCCGCGAGATCAAGACTATTGAAGCTTATGGGTGGGAAAGGGATAATGAGGTGGAGCTGCAACAAGCACTAAGCATATATGATGGGTAACATACGCAAATAAGAGCGAGAAGAGAAGCAATGCACGGGCGTGAACTAGATGTGATCAAGAAGTGATCCTGAAACTACTTACGTTCAAGCATAACACAAGAACCGTGTTCACTTCCCGGACTCCGCCGGAAAGAGACCATCACGGCTACACACGCGGTTGATGCATTTTGATTAAGTTAAGTGTCAAGTTCTCTACAACCGGATATTAACAAATTCCCATCTGCCCATAACCACGGGCACGGCTTTCGAAAGTTCAAACCCTGCAGGGGTGTCCCAACTTAGCCCATCACAAGCTCTCACGGTCAATGAAGGATATTCCTTCTCCCAGGAAGACCCGATCAAACTCGGAATTCCGGTTACAAGACATTTCAACAATGGTAAAACAAGACCAGCAAAGCCACCCGATGTGCCGACAATCCCGATAGGAGTCGCACGTATCTCATTCTCAGGGCAACACCGGATGAGACTAGCTACGAGTAAAACCAAACCTCAAGTTTCCCCGAGGTGGCCCTGCAGGAAGCTCGGTTCCGACCAACACTTATACAAGCACTGACCCGGGGCGGGGCTAAAACAAAGATGACCATCGGGAGCACGACTCCCAAGGGAAATGTAGGTGGTGGTGAGGCAAATGGTAAAACCAAGGTTGGGCCTTGTTGGAGGAGTTTTATTCAAAGAGAACTGTCAAGGGGTTCCCATAACACCCAACCGCGTTGGGAACGCAAAATCAAGGAACATAACACCGGTATGACGGAAACTAGGGCGGCAAGAGTGGATCAAAACACCAGGCATAAGGCCAAGCCTTCCACCCTTTACCAAGTATATAGATGCATTAAAGTGAATAAGAGATAATAATGATATCCCAACAATAACCATGTTCCAACATGGAACAAACTTCAACTTCACCTGCAACTAGCAACGCCATAAGAGGGGCTGAGCAAAAGTGGTAACATAGCCAAACAACGGTTTGCTAGGAAAGGTGGGTTAGAGGCTTGACATGGCAATATGGGAGGCATGATATAGCAAGTGGTAGGTATCGCAGCATAGAAAAAGAGCGAGCAACTAGCAAGCAAAGATAGAAGTGATTTCGAGGGTATGGTCATCTTGCCTGAAATCCCGCAAGGAAGAAGAACGGGTCCATGAAGAAGAAAAAAGGACGTAGTCGAACGGATCCTCAGAACTCCGGAACGAAACCGAAGCTAACGAGAGAAGCAACCCGGAAAGAAGCAAGTAACATAGTAAACAACCATCACATAAACATGGCATGATGCGCAAACAAGTATGATGCATGTCCAGTTTAAATATACATGGCATGGCAAAGGGCACAAACAAAACTACAAGTTAAGTGGAGCTCAATATGCAACGAGTTGCATATTGACGGAACACCACATCAATTATTTAGTTCTCTCTCGTTTATGTACCCAACAATATTAAATGTTGTTAAATATGGCAAGAGGTGAAGCATAATAAAACTACCTAACTAGGCAAGTTTAAATGAGGCCGGAAACATCAAACAACGATTCCGGTAAATCCTCACGTGCATTAGCAATTTAATGCAACAACAATTTTAAACATTTTAAATGTTATTATCATGATGCAGATGACATGTGCAAGTTTTATGCAAGTTTATGAAAATGTTGATAAGAGCATGTTATGAAGCATTTGTCCTCGTGGCGGAAACGAAAGGGGTGCCATGGCGACGAAACGGAAGTGATGCCGCGGAAACATTCCGATGGTCCGGTAGCTTACGGGCATACCGGTGCAAAAGGAAGTGGGTGTGAGTGTGTCATGGAAGGAGATGGGGTGCTCCCGGATACCGGGTGTCCCACATGACGGTGACAAGGCAAAAGAGGGGCTTCGTGCAACAAACAACTCCGGCACGGAGCAAGCACGAGCATTTCATACAACATATGCATTCGTTCCACGGGTCATCGTCTCGACGGTTATACCTTCGAAGGGTGCATACTCAGAGCGGTCCGGGTCCGGTGCAAAGTAGAGGTAGAAGACGTTCTCAGGACATTCGTATTGGAGGTAGTCGTTCATGTTCGGGAAGCGGTCAGGTAAAGGTCTTTGACAACGGTCATCGTACACGCTCTGAGGTCATCGGTAGAGGTTCTCACAATCTCGGCGACAGCAGTGGTACACGTTTTCGAAGGCGTTCGAGTCATCGGTAGAGGAACTTGACGGACTTGAATCTCTTCGAGGTTGTCGTGGTATTTGGGGTCTTCGGACTTGCCGGTCTCGTCCTTGTGACGGTAGTCGAACTTGAAGATTTTGGTTCATAGATCTTTGGCGACGGTAGTTGTTCACGGCGCTTGTGACCCGCGGTTCTTCGGCAACGATAGTCGTACACGTCCGTAGATGTTCGGGGTCGTCACCATTCATAGTCAATGTAATTGAACTTGACGGTCGTCGATGTCGTGGTACTTGGTATCCTGATGCCCTCTTGGCCTTGACATAGACGAAAAGGAACGCGATGATTGGTACTCGGTGTCCAGCGACAGCAACATAGGAGACTTGGGCGATGCCGGGCATCAAGAAGAGGAGCGTGCTCGCTCGAGCATGGAGTTGGACGCGGACAACGCGCGGGGTGATCGAGCAGGCAGCAGCGCTGCTCATCCTCCTCGGTTAAGGCCGAGGCGTAACAAGGCATGGCGGGCAGACTTGGCGCGGAGCAAGGAGGACCTGCAGGGACGCGGTCGGGGAGGAGGCCGACGTCATGGAGGAGGGCGGCACAGCAAGGAGCCACTCGGGGCGGAGGAAGGTAACGATGCAAGCGGCTGGAGATGGTGGCGGAGCTCTCTGCCCGTCCGACAAGTCACCGGTGGCGCTGTAGCGAAGCGAGGTCGAGGAGGAGGCTAGGTCGGGGACGAAACTGGACACCGGCGCGGACCCCGGGGTGTCTCCGGACCTGGAGGTTGAGGCGACCGGTGGCGGAGCTTGGGGCGGTGCGCCATGGAGGTTCGGGCATGGCTGCGGGAGGTGGGAGGTGGGGCACTTGGGGCGCGGTGCGGCTGGACGGCACCGGGGACAAGGCGCATGAGAGGAGAGCCGCTCGGGCCAAGCGCGGGTGCGAGGGCTGCTGCGGGAGCCGCTCAGGATCAAGAGGGAGAGAGTGAGATGGGGATCGAGAAGCAGCACTGCTCTCTCCCTGGTGCGAAGCGTGAGGCAGCGGGATGGAGGAAACGAGAGAGAGAAAGGGATCGAGCAGGGGATGAGGCTAGGGTTCGGGAGGGAGTGGGCCTTGGGCCTAAGTGGCCTGCGGCTACAGGAGGCCCAAGAGGCAAGGCTGGGCTCCCTCTCTTAACCTCTCTTCTCGAAAGAAAAAAAATAAAAAATAAAAAACAGTACATAGATAAGAAAGAAAAGAAAGGGAGGTTAGGGGAAGGAGTTGGGCACGCGGACAATTTTTCCGGAGCCACAAAAATACGAGGAATTTGAGAAAAATGGCCTGAGGATTTTTAGAGGAAGTAAAATCCACACGCATTGGATTTAACTCGGCAAGTTTGAATTTCGAAATTCAAAAGAACTCCAAATGTGTTGAAATTATAGGATGTGACCCTACACAATATATGTGATTTATGGGCAGATTTGGAACATTTATGGGTAAAGTAAAATTGCCACTCAATTTTACTAAAAGGCCCCAAAGAAAGAAGGGGAAGTTGATAAGGATAAAAGGAAATTCGAAGAACGGTGCATATGTGTTGTGGGTGATCCCAAGCCAATGGAATGGTTTAATATAGCTCCCTAATATTAGGAGGATATGTTTTAAAGAGAAACCACCATGTGAATTTCCTCGGTTTAAATGGATCAAAGATCCATGCCATTTATTTAGTTGAGTTAAAAAATGACATGATGGCATGATAACATGATGCAATGCACAAATGCAAAGAACCAAACAAATCACACGACGAAACCCGGAAACCCTGGAAGGCATCTGAAGCTTCGGTCTTGGGGCGTCACAACCTCGTCCACGACAACAGGATATATCCCCCGACCCGGCTGTCTGCCGTCTAAAGTCTTCTTCCCCGCCGCCGACAGCCATCGGACCCGCAGCACCCTCAACGTATCAGCATAGGCCTACACGGCGTCGCAAGAGAGGTGGTACTCTTCCATATGTGCTTAAGTTATTGATCTCACCCGGAAAATAGATCGTAATTTGTTTACTGTACATTTCTTGTCCGTACCAAATTGTAGTGGCTAGTTGAAAGCAAACATTGGTTGCGAAGTAGCTTTGCCCGGTTTGCACCTTCAGATCCGCCATGGCACGGGCACTATACTCGTAAATCTTATGGTTTCCCCCTTTATATTCACTACCATCATCGTAGGTGCTTCGTGTCGTGTTAGCACTGCTCCTCAAGACCTCAACCCAAACCTTACGTGTTGAAATAGGAATATGATATGATGCTCATATCACTAAAACAGAGAACGTTTAATTGGTCACCTAATGTTCCTATATTCGTTTCAAAAATCATGTGCGCCACCCACTGGCCCAGCTAGTTCCACTTTCCTGATTTTTCTCTTGATGCTTAGGGTTTTCCCCTTTTATATACTCTACTATGATCTGCATAGGAGCTTTCAGTTGTACTAGCATTACTCCACCCTTCAAGCTAAACAACACAACACTCAGAATTCGAAAGCTTAGTTGTTCAAATATGATTGTGATATGATATTGATATTAGTTAACCGACACATTTAATTGGTTAGCTAAAGGTCCCACTTGAGTTTCCAAATGCATGTCATGACATATAGAGAGACAACATAATTGCATTTCTTTGTCACTTGTTGACCGTACTTTCTTGTCCATACCAAATATTAGTTGTTATTTCAAAGCAAACATCGGTTGCTAACTACCCTTTGCGTGGTTTGCAGCTTCAGATCTGCCATCCCACTGCCACGGTCAACACTGTACTCATCATGCTTATGTTTTCCCCATTTTATGATGACCACAATCAGCCTACGTGGTTCGTGTTGTAATAGCACTGCTCCACCCATCGAGCTAAACAAGCTTAGTTGTACAAATTCATATCTGATATTATTGCTGATATTAGTAAAATTGAGAGATGTTTAATTGGTTAGCTAAATGTTCCTACTTTAGTTTCGAAATGCATGTGAGCCACATATGGAGAGACCAGAAAGAATAGTATTTCTTTGTGCGCTCTGGTTCATCATGGGTGGCCAACCGACATTGTATTGAAAGACTTGTAATATCTTCAATCATCTTGCTCTTCTGCTCTTCTTTATGATACTCTTCTCTTGTGGTCGACTGGTCAGGTCGAGTTGTTCTCCCTTAGTATATTTTGAATCTGTCAGGTCAGGTCGACTTGTTCTTCTTTACTATATGTTGAAGCTATCATCTGCGAAGTGTCATCACTTCTGGAGCTCTCATATTTTGAGTAGTAGGCCACATTATATTAATGCACACAACAAATTACAGCATGCATGGCATCTTTTAAAAGAATTGCAGAGATAGCACAAAGGGGTTTACAGGGAGGCAGTATTGGATTAGAATCACTTCTGCATTACAAAGAAAATCTCACTTGTTTTTATGTTTTCATGCATGTCAAATATTGAACATTATCAAAATGAATATGAGAATGGGCGCACGATAGGAATATTGTGGAACAATCCACTAGCTAACAAACTTGGCATGGTGGAGGATGGCCGATCTTATTCACCCATGAAGGTGCTTCCTCTAACTTTGCAAAGTTGTATTGGTCGCACATATTTTGCATCTGACCTCTTGCATTACTTCTACTTTGTTACACCATCTGCTTAGTTTAAGCATCATATATGAGTATATGCCATACCTATCCATTTTCTGTACCTATTCCATGTGTCGTCACACTATGTTTTTCCAGTCAAATGTTGTTCTTTCGTAATAGATGTCCAAAAGGAAGAGGGTGAGTGCAGATCCTCAAGGAGTACAAACTAGGTATTTGGAAAAGGTAGGGATACCTGTTAAATAAGATAGATCAGCAGCCACAGAAAACACATGCCCAACTGTACCACACTTTACCCCTACTCCAGTGGCCAAACCCCTATTAGAACTGTTGGGAGCCCAGCGTCAGGTACTGTCTATGATATCAATTCAAAATTTGAATTCCTAAATTTCTGCTTGTGCCTTACCTTCTCTCTTGTATGAGAACTAATTTCAGATGAATCTCCTTGCTCAAAGGATCATACGATCTCAAAACAATAATGGGCTCTATATTGCTCTTGTCAGTACCTCTCTCCCTTTTTCCTTGTAACGTTGTACTTAATTAATTGCTATTTGATTATGTATCATCAGTCTGCACCTGAGCTTCATTATCCTCTATTTCTTCCAATATTATTTGATCTATATTTACTCTTTGCAAAATGTAGAATAATGGCAACGCTTATAAAGAATTTTCTTTGGGGAATTTATTGAATTATCCTTCCATCAACATGGAGAAGGTCTTTGTCCAGCCCGTGTTAACATGTAATGTAAGTTCATCCTTCTCAAGCCTTCAAACTTTGTTCTAGTATAGATTTGGATAGGCATCATTTCCTCCACTGCTGTTTGCTTTGCTGTTTACATCTGATTGGATGTTTGCAACAACTACCAGTTTCAAAATGTAGTTGTAAAAACATGTTCCTTATGCAGAACAGATCCATTTATTTGCTTATATAATTGTGAAACCTGTTACGTGTCTCCTTGTTTCTCTTTCAGACTCGTATCTCTTACGCCAGGCAGAACTTTAGGGAAGATAGTGGGCCAAACCATCTTGAGGACATCGAGATGACCCCAAGGTCCTGTCTTGATGAAGACAGTGAGTTGAAGCTACTCACCAGCAGGTGTGAGACAACCTCTGTGCAGTCGCTGCCTCAACTAGTTTGACTTCTTTAGTCTCAACTTAAAGCGGAAAGGCTTACTTCAGCTCAGCTCTGACTTGAAGTCAATGATGCAATGAAGATGTCAGAGGACTGCTGTGCGCACCATCATGCCTTAAATCTAGTGTTCATGCATCTATTGTTGACACAACTGACGTCTACTCAGCTTCTTCAGCTGTTTGGGGGCCCGACCTGGCCAAGCCTAGTGCCTTCTGAAGTGCTCTCAGTTTTGTATATTCTTTTGTCGGCGCATTTATTTGCACTGGTGGCGAACTTTGATGCCCAGTGGATGTAATATGTGTGATAGCCGTGATAGCCTAGCGTAAGTTGCTTGCTTATTTATTTCCTTGTTGTCTTGTTTATTTGTTTGCTTGTAGTCATTGCAGTTCTTTTTCCACGGTTTGCTAGTGGCTGCAATAACCTATTTTTTAAAACTAGGCCACAATAACCATGGGCTAATATTTACTGTAGTGACACTGGGCCTCCTACGGGCCGTAGAAACAGTGGGCCTTCTACGGGCCATAGAAACAATGGGCCTTCTACGGGCCGTATCATCAATGGGCCTTATACGGGCAGTATGATCGATTGGCCAAACATGGGCCAATAACAGGCCGCATTATGGCCGTAAACGGGCTAGAGTTGGAATCGTCCGTTCATGGGCCGACCATAACAGGCCATCGTTAATAGGCTGTATTTGATGACGCTATGAAAACGGCCCAATGTATTAACGGACCACAAACGGGCCGACTGTAACCACGGGCTGAATTTGGCCCACAAGCAGAAAATGACAGTAACAGGCCGTAAGTAAACGAATGCTGGAAATGAGCCCAAGAATAAATGGGATCTGAGAAGGCTAAAAGATAACATGGGCTGGAAACGGCCCAACGGAATAACGGGCCGTTAATGGGTATAAAGTGATACACTGTTCATTACGGGCTAGTTTCACCACGGGCCGTTAATGGGTGTAAAGTGATACACTGTTCATTACGGGCCAGTTTGACCACGGGCAGTTAATAGGCCAAGAGTTACATAGGGCCTCATATGGGCCGAAAGACGTCATGGGCCATACATGGGCCAGAAGTGAAAATGGGCTGGAATCATATTGGGTGGCCCAGATGACGCTGCTGGGCCTAATTCGGATAGGGCATAACGGGCCTTGGTTAGCGGGCTGTAAATGGGCTATATGCGAACAGGCCGTTAACATGCTTTACATGGGCTGGCCCGCCACCTTTTGACCAAGTCAAACGGGCCGGCCTTTTCACAGGAATGGGCCTCTGTGGGGCCATGCCACGTGTCGACGTATCATAGGCGCCTTCTGTCCAATGAGTGGATGACATCTGTCCCAGCGATGAGCCGACACGTGTTTCCTCCAGCCAATGATGATTTTACACGTGGAAAATCCCCATTGGTTGGGTCTGTTAACGGGTTATCGGATCCAAAACCCGACCCGGTAGCTTAACGACGTTCTGTTACGGTGGATGCCACGTGTTGGTCAACCTTGACGAAAGCACTTCTGTGACGTGGGATTTATTGTCATGGAAGTGGACACTTCCATGATGATAATTTTGGTAATGTCATGGAACACTTCTACGACAGCACAAGTATGACTATCTTGATTCTGTCATAAAATCGTCATGGATGTACATGCATGACAGAAAATGCGACCTACTGTGACAAACACGTATCATCACGGAAGTGTATTTTTTTTGTAGTGACGAGCTTTTCACATATTGATCTGCGCTTAGTTACTTTACCATTGCCACTGTTACACTTGCTATAAAACTGCTACTGTTACTTTTGCTACCGTTACCGCTACTATCATATTACTTTACTACTAAATACTTTGTTGTAGATATTAAGTCTTTCAGGTGCGGTTGAATTGAAAAATCAACTGTTAATACTTGAGAATATTCTTTGGCTCCCCTTGTGTCGAATCAATAAATTTGGGTTGAATACTCTACCCTCGAAAACCATTGTGATCCCTTATACTTGTGGGTTATCAAGACTATTTTCTAGCGCCGTTGCCAGGGAGCATAGCTCTATTCTTTGAGTCACTTGGGATTTATATCTGCTAGTCACTATGAGGAACTTGAAAGATGAAAGAACCAAGATTTTTCCCTCAACCACGAGGGGAGGTAAGGAACTGCCATCTAGCTCTACACTTGATTCACCTTCTGTTATGAGTAAACTTGAGACACCTACTCCTGTTATTCATTCTGATATGTCACATATTATTGATGATGCCACTTTTGCTTTGCATGATGCTTATGATGAAACTACTTCTATGCTTGATAATACTATGCCATTAGGTGAATTTCTTAATGAACAACTTGATAGGGTTAGACAGAATGAAATTATTGAAACTGATAATATTGATGAAAGTGATGATGAAGATTCTCCCCCTAGATATGAATTGCCTATTGTGCCTGAGGGTTATGTTATGGATGAAGAAACTGCTAGAGACTTTCTTGCCTGCAATGATAGAAGTGACCTTAAGAAACTATTAGCTAAGCTTAAAGAAAAGTCTTTGAATGCTAGAATGAAATATGATCCTGCTTATGCTACTTCACCTATCTTTATTACTGATAAGGATTATGATTTCACAGTTGATCCTGAGTTAATTACTTTGGTTAAATCTGATCCTTTCTATGGCTATGAATCTGAAACTGTTGTGGCACATCTTACTAAATTAAATGATATAGCTACTGTCGTGGAATTGTCACGGCAGATGTCCTAGTGCGAGGACTTAGTCATGAGGCCAACGCATCTATGTGGTAGCTTGAGAGGGGTTGAGCGGAATCGAGAGACGCAACACAAGACGAGGGTTTAGACAGCTTTGGGCCCCTGGAAACATCATCCGATAACAACCCTACATGTTGTTTTTAGCTAGGTCTCATTATATTCATGAGGGAGTCACCGTAAACCGGCTCTCCTCGTTATCACTAACCCTTAAGATTCTCTCTCTCCTGGGGTGCCCTGCCCCTCCTTATATATGTTGAAGGGGCGGGTTACATGTAGAGTCAAACTCGGATTAAGACTTAAACTATTCCGACTTCTCTTCATGGGCTTCTTAACATCTTGGGCTTCATAACGTCTCGGGCTTATTAACCCCAGGCGACTCTGTCTGCTGGGTTATGACTGTCAACCGGGTTATGACTGTAAAGCGGGTTATGACTGTCCGCTGGGTTATGACTGTCTGCCGGGTTATGATCTGACTTAACACCTGTCGGGTTATCATCTGACTTAATTGTCTGTCTTAACTCTCTACCGGTTTACCATCTGTCCGGTTTACCAAGTCCCAGCCGGGTTATAACTCCGGCCGGGTCATACCACGGGGTATATCCCCGACATTAGCCCTAGTTTAATTTGGATTTATCCATGTTAAACTGATCCTGATCATCCTTAAGTCCTTGTCATTTCCTTCTTGTAGAAAATCTGGGTCAGTAGGCCATCTTCATAATCACTTTGCTGACATTGGTTTGTCATAGAGAAATATTATAAAACATAATCCATTTGACTCAGCTCCCAATGCTTAACAAAAATATTGGTCCTTGAAATACTCATCTGATCTTCAGCCGGCTTAAGGATGTAGAACTTGCCGGTTTATCATTGCCAAAATTGCCGGTTTCTGACTATTGATGGCTCTGGGTCATAACTGTTTGTTAACATCAGCTTCGAAAAATATACCTCTTATATGCCTATCACTTGTAGCCCCCAAGTCTTAAGAAGGTAACGTAGTAACAGCTTAAGAATTGCTTCAATATTAATTGTGGCTGTTAATCACAAGCTTGAAGAAATCCAGGTTGTTCATCTTAATCACTAGTCAGAACTAAGTATTCCACATATGTAGCCCCCAAGTGCCGGGTTGTCATGCTTGCAGCAACCTGGGACTTGTAATTGCCTTATGCTCATAAAAACTTCAACTAGTGTAGCCCCCAAGGGCCGGGTCATTATGCAATAATGAGAAGGGACTTTATAGATATGATCATGTAAACTTTGAACAACAATGTGTAGCCCCCAAGGGCCGGCTCAGTAAGATAATACTGAACCGGGACTTTATATATACTTCATTAAGAATAACATCATATGATGTAACCCCCATCATGGGGCTTGAACCCACGTCCACAAGGTTAAGAGCTTTGTGCTTTACCAACTGAGCAGTAGATCCTTCAATATAATGGATTAAGACTTGTGTACCTTGAATTGTTGACATGAGCAATTGGTAGCCCCCAAGGGCTGTCTCATTACAATGTGATGAGTCGGGTCTTCAATAAGGTGATGAAAAAATGACTTCGCATTAGCCCCCAAGTGCCATGGTGCATGCTGGGAGTGACATGGGACTTACATATTTGATGTAATCTCAATTTGAATAATGTAGCCCCCAAGTGCCGGGTCGTAAGTCTGCAGCGACTCAGGACTATTCCCTCCATTGTAGAATAAATCATATCCATTGCGCTGAAGCGACTTTGAAGACCTCAATCATAATATTGGTTATTGATAACCATAATAAAAATCTAGCCATGTTGGCTATTAAAGATTTGAATAATATAACCTGGTTTGAAAACCGATTCCTGCCATATAAACCGGTATGCACATATGATACATGCTATGATGATGAAATGCATGATGCAATATATGATGATGTATATGCATGTGGCATTTGACCATAGTTTGAGGAGTTCATGTGTTCACTAAGTGTTAATGCTTTGGTCTGGTACTCTATTAAAAGGAGGCCTTAATATCCCTTAGTTTCCAATAGGACCCCACTGCCACGGGAGGGTAGGACAAAAGATGCCATGCAAGTTCTTTTCCATAAGCATGTATGACTATATTCGGAATACATGCCTACATTACATTGATGAACTGGAGCTAGTTCTGTGTAACCCTAGGTTATAACTGTTGCATGAGGAATCGCATCCGACATAATTATCCATCACTGATCCAATGCCTACGAACTTTTCACATATTGATCTCCGCTTAGTTACTTTACCGTTGCCACTGTTACGCTTGCTATAAAACTGCTACCGTTACTTTTGCTACTGTTACCGCTACTATCATATTACTTTACTACTAAATACTTTGTTGTAGATATTAAGTCTTTCAGGTGCGGTTGAATTGGCAACTCAACTGTTAATACTTGAGAATATTCTTTGGATCCCCTTGTGTCGAATCAATAAATTTGGTTTGAATACTCTACCCTCGAAAACTGTTGTGATCCCCTATACTTGTGGGTTATCAGCGGCTCCATATCGTAAAACGCAATGAATCCTTCTCTCTACTTTTTTTTCTCCCCAAACGTGAATATATAGAGTTGGAGTTGAGGTCGGTGGAGCACCAGGGGGCCCACGAGGCAGGGGGCGTGCCTAGGGCGGTAGGCGCGCCCCCACCCTCGTGGACAGGGTGTGGGCCCTCTGGCCTTGATTCTTTTGACAATATTTTTTATATATTCCAAAAATATTCTCCGTTGATTTTCAGGTCATTCCGAGAACTTTTATTTCTGCATAAAAATAACACCATGGCAATTCTGTTGAAAACAGCGTCAGTCCGGGTTAGTTCCATTCAAATCATGCAAGTTAGAGTCCAAAACAAGGGTAAAAGTGTTTGGAAAAGTAGATACGATGGAGACGTATCAATGGTGGCTTTGCCCTAAATACAATGTCAACTACATGATCATGCAAAGCAATATGACAATGATGTCACATGTCATAACAAATGGAACGGTGGTAAGATGCATGCCAATATTTCTCGGAATGGCTATGGAAATGCCATAATAGGTAGGTATGGTGGCTGTTTTGAGGAAGGTATAAGGTGGGTGGGTGTATGGTACAGGCAAAAGTTGCGCGGCACTAGAGAGGCTAGCAATGGTGGAAGGGTGAGAGTGCGTATAATCCATGGACTAAACATTATTCATAAGAACTTACATACTTATTGCAAAAATCTATTAGTTATCGAAACAAATTACTACATGCATGCTCCTAGGGGGATAGATTGGTAGGAAAATACCATCACTCGTCCCCGGCCGCCACTCATATGGAAGACAATCAATAAATAAATCATGCTCTGACTTCATCACATAACGGTTCACCATACGTGCATGCTATGGGAATCACAAACTTTATAACAATTATTTCTCAAATTCACAACTACTCAATTAGCATGACTCTAATATCACCATCTTCATATCTCAAACTATCATCAAGTATCAAACTTCTCATAGTATTCAATGCACTTTTTATGATAGTTTTTATTATACCCATCTTGGATGCATATCATATTAGGACTAATTTTATAGCCAAAAGCAAATTACCATGCTGTTATATAAGAATCTCAAAATAATATAAGTGAATTATGAGAGATCAATGATTTCTATAAAATAAAATCACCGCCGTGCTCTAAAAAGATATAAGTGAAGCACTAGAGTAAAATTATCTAGCTCAAAAGATATAAGTGAAGCACATAGAGTATTCTAATAAATTCCGATTCATGTGTGTCTATCCAAAAGGTGTGTACAGAAAGGATGATTGTGGTAAATTAAGAATCAAAGGCTTAAATCATACAAGACGCTCCAAGCAAAACACATATCATGTGGTGAATAAAAATATAGCCTCAAGTAAAGTTACCGATAGACGAAGACGAAAGAGGGGATGCCTTCCGGGGCATCCCCAAGCTTAGGCTTTTGTTTGTCCTTGAATTTTACCTTGGGATTCCTTGGGCATACCCAAGATTAGGCTCTTGCCACTCCTTATTCCAAAATCCATCAAATCTTTACCCAAAACTTGAAAACTTCACAACACAAAACTCAACAGAAAATCTCATGAGCTCCGTTACTATAAGAAAACAAACCACCACTTCAAGGTACTGTAATGGACTCATTATTTATTTATATTGGTGTTAAACCTACTGTATTCCAACTTCTCTATGGTTCATACCCCCCGATACTAGCCATAGTTTCATCAAAATAAGCAAACAACACACGAAAAACAGAATCTATCAAAAACAGAACAGTCTGCAGTAATCTGTAGGATTTCGAATACTTACAAATACGTGAGGAATTCTGAAAAAATTCTGAAATAAATTGGTGGACGTGAGGAATTTGTCTATTAATCATCTGCAAAAAGAATCAACCTAATTGCACTCTCCAGTAAAAAATGGCAGCAAATCTCGTGAGCGCTAAAGTTTCTGTTTTTAAACCAAGATCGCAAAAACTTCCTCCAAGTCTTCCCAAAGGTTCTACTTGGCACAAACACTAATTAAAAGCATAAAACCACATATAAACAGAAGCTAGATGAATTATTTATTACTAAACAGGAACAAAAAACAAGAAACAAAAATAAAATTGGGTTGCCTCCCAACAAGCGCTATCGTTTAACGCCCCTAGCTAGGCAAATAGATTTCAATGATGGTCACATGAAAGACAAGAATTGAAGCACAAAGAGAGCATCATAAAACATGTGACAAACACATCTAAGTCTAACATACTTCCTATGCATAGGCATCTTATAGGCAAACAAATTATCAAGGCAAGCAAAGACTAGCATATGCAAGGAAGCGGAAAGAAACAATAGCAATCTCAACATAACGAGAGGTAATTTAGTAACATGAAAATTTGTACAACCATATTTTCCTCTCTCATAATAATTACATGTAGGATCATAAGAAAATTCAACAATATAGCTATCAAAAAACATATTATTAACACGATCCACATGTATGCAGAGTTGACACTCTTCCAAAATAGTGGGATTAACATTAACTAAAGTCATGACCTCTCCAAACACACTTTTATAAAAAAAATCATAAGATTGAACATTCTCCAAATATGTGGGATCTAAAGTTGACACTCTTCCAAACCCACTTTCAATAATATTGCAAACACTATTATCAATCTCATATTCTTCATGGGGCTTAAACAAATTTTTAAGATCAAAAGAAGAATCACCCCAATCATGATCATTGCAACAAATAGTAGTTATAGCAAAACTAGCATCCCCAAGCTTAGGGTTTTGCATATTATTAGCACAGTTGACGTTAATAGAATTTAAAATAACATCATTGGAATCATGCTTTTCATCGAAGGAACTATCAAGTATGGGTGCAATAGCAACGATCTCATGTTTAACATAAGGAACTATAGCAAATTCATCTTCATAAATATTGGCATAATGGCCACAAGAATAGCAAGCATCATGTTCATCAAGGGATATTTCAATCAAATCATCGGAATCATAATTATCTATAGATTCATGCATATCATTATTTTCTTCTGAAGCAACGGTCGTTCTTTCAATAAGTTCTTTGACATAGACATTATCAGCATAGTTTTCATAGCAATATTCAAGTATGTCAAAATTTTATATTCATAGAGAGTAATATCATACTTTTCAATCAAAGAAGCAACTTCATAAGCACCCTTAAAAGCAACAAATTCTTCAATTTGTTCGATATTGTAGTAACTATAAACACCCTTTGCATAAGAAGATAAGATTTCATTGTCATTAAACTCACATAGGTAGGGAAGGTGTTTTTTAGGATTCTTAGAGCAACAAGTAAAATCATAAATTTCACAAAGAGTCCAAGCATAACACAGTAATGTGTATATTTGATCCCATAAGAGTCTTCCTTTTTCAAACAAACGGTGACACACAAAATGAGCATGCTCATCTAAAGATTTCTCATCAACTAGGCTAGTTGGGGATTCAGCAAGAGCGCATATGGATCGAAGATGATCCAAGTAGAACACTTTAAGTGGATCCATATCAATAGATTTTTAGCAAGCAAAGATGGAAGCAAATAGAAGGCACATGGAAACACAAACAAAGATACATACGGGAAGAAGGCAAAGAAAAGGCAAAGGTTTTCGAAAATCGTTTTAGAAGTGGGGGAGAGGAAAATGAGAGGCAAATGGAAAATAATGTAATGCGAGAGATAAGAGTTTGTGATGGGTACTTGTTATGTCTTGACTTGTGCGTAGACAGCGCCAAAAATGGCTAGTTGTTGGTAGATCAAATCTTGACTTGACTTGGTGCAACCTCCACGGCAATGATACGTCTCCAACGTATCTATAATTTTTTATTGTTCCATGCTATTATATTATCTATTTTGGATGTTAATGGGCTTATTTATACACTTTTATATTATTTTTTGGATTAACCTACTAACCCAAGGCCCAGTGCAAATTGTTGTTTTTTTGCCTATTTCAGTGTTTCGCAAAAAAGGATTATCAAACAGAATCCAAACGGAATAAAACCTTCGGGAGAGTTATTTTTGGAAAAAACATGATCCAGGGGACTTGGAGTGGACGTCAAGAAACCAACAAGGAGGCCACGAGGCAGGAGGCGCGCCTACCCCCTGGGCGCGCCCTCCACCCTCGTGGGCCCTCGTGGCTCCAGCGACCAACTTCTTCCTCCTATATATATTCATATACCCCGAAAACATCCAGGAGCACCACGAAACCCTATTTCCACCACCGCAACCTTCTGTACCCAAGAGATCCCATCTTGGAGCCTTTTCCAGAGCTCCACCGGAGGGGGACTCGATCACGGAGGGCTTCTACATCAACACCATAGCCTCTTCGATGATGTGTGAGTAGTTTACTCCAGACCTTCGGTTCCATAGTTATTAGCTAGATGGCTTCTTCTCTCTCTTTGGATCTCAATACAATGTTCTCCTCGATCTTCTTGGAGATCTATTTGATGTAACTCTTTTTGCGGTGTGTTTGTCGAGATCCGATGAATTGTGAGTTTATGATCAAGTTTATCTATGAACAATATTTGATTCTTCTCTGAAATATTTTATGTATGATTGGTTATCTTTGCAATTCTCTTCGAATTATCAGTTTGGTTTGGCCTACTAGATTGATCTTTTTTGCAATGGGAGAAGTGCTTAGCTTTGGGTTCAATCTTGCGGTGTCCTTTCCCAGTGACAGCAGGGGCAGCAAGGCACGTATTGTATTGTCGCCATCGAGGATAAAAAGATGGGGTTTATATCATATTGCTTGAGTTTATCCCTCTACATCATGTCATCTTGCCTAATGTGTTACTCTGTTCTTATGAACTTAATACTCTAGATGCATGCTGGATAGCGGTCGATGTGTGGAGTAATAGTAGTAGATGCAGAATCATTTCGGTCTACTTGTCGCAGACGTGATGCCTATATACATGATCATGCCTAGATATTCTCATAATTATGCACTTTTCTATCAATTGCTCGACAGTAATTTGTTCACCCACCGTAATACTTATGCTATCTTGAGAGAAGCCACTAGTGAAACCTATGGCCTGCGGGTCTATTCTCCTTTATATTTATCTCCCGTCAACAAGCTATTTTTGGCATCGTTTATTTTGCAATCTTTACTTTCAATCTATATCATAAAAATACCAAAAAAATATTTATCTTATTATAATTATCTCTATCAGATCTCACTCTCGTAAGTAACCGTGAAGGGATTGACAACCCCTTTATTGCGTTGGTCGCGAGGTTCTTATTTGTTTATATAGGTACAAGGGACTTGCGTGTAGTCTCCTACTGGATTGATACCTTGGTTCTCAAAAACTGAGGGAAATACTTACGCTACTTTGCCGCATCACACTTTCCTCTTCAAGGGAAAACCAACGCAGTGCTCAAGAGGTAGCAAGAATGATTTCTGGCACCGTTGCCAGGGAGATCTACGCACAAGTCAAGACATACCAAGTACCCATCACAAACTCTTATCCCTCGCATTACATTATTTGCCCTTTGCCTCTCGTTTTCCTCTCCCCCACTTCACCCTTGTCATTTTATTCGCCCTTCTTCTGTTCGCCTTTCCATTTGCTTTGATGTCTTACTTGGCTCGTTTGCTCATTTGGTTGGAAAAGTTGTTTATTTATTGCTAAACAGAGAACCTAAGATCTATGGATCCTCATCCACTTTCTAATCTTTTTAAGAGATCCAATTATGATGAGCCAATTGCTAGTGAGTTTCATGCACTAGATTATCTTTATGAAGTTTTGCTTGAAATTCGTGAATCTGAAAATTGTGATGAAGTACTTTATGGAGTGATTCACGATGGATCTTTGAATAGAAAGCATGATTGCAATGATGATAGTATAAATTCTATTAATGTCAATTGTGCTTATAATATGCAAAACCCTAAGCTTGGGGATGCTAGTTTCGCTATGTCTACTACTTGTTGCAATGATCATGATTGGAGTGATTCTTCTTATGATCTTGAAAATTTATTTAAGCCCCATGATGAATATGAGATTGATTATAATGTTTGCAGTAATATTGAAAGTGGGTTTGAAAGAATGTCTACTTTAGATCCCACATATTTGGAGAATGTTCAATCTTATGAAGTTTTTGATAAAAGTGGGTTTGGAGAGGTCATGACTTTAGTTAATGTTAATCCCACTATTTTGGAAGAGTGTCAACTTTGCATACATGTGGATTGTGTTAATAATATGTTTTGTGATAGCTATATTGTTGAATTTGCTCATGATCCTACATGTAATTACTATGATATAGGAAAATATGGTTGTAGAAATTTTCATGTTACTAAATTACCTCTCGTTATGCTGAGATTGCTATTGTTTCTTTCCGCTTCCTTGCATATGCTAGTTTTTGCTTGCCTTGATAATTTGTTTGCCTATAAGATGCCTATGCATAGGAAGTATGTTAGACTTAGATGTGTTTGTCATGTGTTTTATGGTGCTCTATTTGTGCTTCAATTCTTGTATTTCATGTGAGCATCGTTGAAATTTTTGCCTAGCTAAAAGGCTTTAAAGAAAAGCGCTTGTTGGGAGACAACCCAATATTTTTCCTTGTTGTTATTCAATAAATAATTCATCTAGCCTCTGTTTAGATGTGGTTTTATGCTTTTAATTAGTGTTTGTGCCAAGTAGAACCTGTGGGAAGACTTGTGGAAAGTCTTTGCGATCTTTTTTGACCTAAAACAGTAAGGAAAATGCCTTACTGTAGATATTTTTTGTATAATTAAAAAGGAAGTAACATAGTATTTACAATGGTTGTTGGGGAGACAACCAAGGGAGTTTATTGCGATTTTGCTGTAAAAAACAGAAACTTTAGCGCTCACGAGATTTGCTGCAATTTTTTACTGGAGAGTGAGATTAAGTTGATTCTTTTTGCAGATGATTAATAGATAAATTCCTCACGCCCACCAATTTATTTTAGAATTTTTTGGGTTACATAAGTATTCTAAACCTACAGATTACTACAGACTGTTCTGTTTTTGACAGATTCTGTTTTTCGTGTGTTGTTTGCTTATTTTGATGCATCTATGGCTAGTATCGGAGGTTATGAACCATAGAGAAGTTGGAATACAGTAGGTTTAACACCAAAATAAATAAATAATGAGTTCATTACAGTACCTTAAGTGGTGGTTTGTTTTCCTATACTAACGGAGCTCATGACATTTTCTGTTTAAGTTTTGTGTTGTGAAGTTTTCAAGTTTTGGGTAAAGATTTGATGGATTATGGAACAAAGAGTGGAAAGAGCCTAATATTTGGATGCCCAAGGCACCCCAAGGTAAAATTCAAGGACAACCAAAAGCCTAAGCTTGGGGATGCCCCGGAAGGCATCCCCTCTTTTGTCTTCTTCTATCGGTAACTTTACTTGGGGCTATATTTTTATTCACCACATGATATGTGTTTTGCTTGGAGCATCCTGTATGATTTGAGTCTTTGCTTTTTAGTTTACCACAATCATCCTTGCTGTACACACCTTTTGGGAGAGAGACACATGAATTGGAATTTATTAGAATACTCTATGTGCTTCACTTATATCTTTTGAGCTAGATAATTTTGCTCTAGTGCTTCACTTATATCTTTTACAGCACGGTGTTGGTTTTATTTTATAGAAATTATTGATCTCTCATGCTTCACTTATATTATTTTGAGAGTCCTTTAGAACAACATGGTAATTTGCTTTGGTTATGAAAGTAGTCCTAATATGATAGGCATCTAAGATGGGTATAATAAAAACTATCATAGAAAGTCCATTGAATACTATGAGAAGTTTGATACTTGATAATTGTTTTGAGATATAAAGGTGGTGATATTAGAGTATGCTTGTTGAGTAATTGTGAATTTGAGAAATACTTGTGTTGAAGATTGCAAGTCTCGTAGCTTGCACGTATGGTAACCATTGTGTAACAAATTTGAAACATGAGGTGTTCTTTGATTGTCTTCCTTATGAGTGGCGGTCGGGGACGAGCGATGGTCTTTTCCTACCAATCTATCCCCCTAGGAGCATGCGCGTAGTGCTTGGTTTTTGATTACTTGTAGATTTTTGTAATAAGTATGTGAGTTCTTTATGATTAATGTTGATTCCATGGATTATACGCACTCTCACCCTTCTATCATTGCTAGCCTCTTTGGTACCGTGCATTGCCCTTTCTCACATTGAGAGTTGGTGCAAACTTCGCCCGTGCATCCAAACCCCGTGACATGATACGCTCTATCACACATAAGCCTCCTTATATCTTTCTGAAAACAGCCACCATACCTACCTATTATGGCATTTCCATAGCCATTCCGAGATATATTGCCATGCAACTTTCCACCATTTCATTTATGACACGTTTCATCACTGTCATATTGCTTTGCATGATCATGTAGTTGACATCGTATTTGTGGCAAAGCCACCATGCATAATTTATCATACATGTCAATCTTAATTCATTGCCCTTCCTGGTACACCGCCGGAGGCATTCATATAGGGTCATATTTTGTTCTAGTATCGAGTTGTAGTCGTTGAGTTGTAAATAAATAGAAGTGTGATGATCATTATTAATAGAGCATTGTCCCAAATAAAATAAAAAGAGAAAGGCCAAAAAAGGCCCAAAAAAAGAGAGGAAAAGAAATAAATAGGGACAATGCTACTATCCTCTTTTTCCACACTTGTGCTTCAAAGTAGCACCATGATCTTTATGATAGAGAGTCTCTTGTTTTGTCACTTTCATATACTAGTGGGAATTTTTCATTATAGAACTTGGCTTGTATATTCCAACAATGGGCTTCCTCAAATGCCATAGGTCTTTGTGACCAAGCAAGTTGGATGCACACCCACTTAGTTTCTTTTGTTGAGCTTTCATACATTTATAGCTCTAGTGCATCCGTTGCATGGCAATACCTACTAGGGCTGGGCATAAAAACCGACCAACCGAAAACTGAACTGAAACCGAAACTGAATAAACCGAATTTTTGGTTTTTTTACTATGTACAAGAAAATTCGGTTAGCTGGGCTACTAACCAAACTAAATTCGGTCGGTTCAGTATATTTCTTGGTTAACCGAGATGGCCGAATCCCAGCCCACTCCACTCATTGCCCCTGGCCCAGTACAAGCCCACCCCACCCACCAGCCCCATAGCCCACGTCTCCCCACCGCACCAAGCCAACCAGCACCCCACATCCCCACGTCTCCCCACCCCGACTAGAAAACCTAAGTCTACTAACCCCCTCCCCCTGTGGCCCTGCCCTACCTACTCAGCCGCCGGCCGCTGCCGCTACTCATTTGAGCTGCTGAGACGTCGCCAGCGCCACCGCATCTTCTTCCCCACCCGGCCACCCCCGATGCCATGGACTACACTCCATCTCGGCATCTGCACGAAGGAAGGAAGGAGAGGAGTAGGGTCAGGGAGACAAGGATCGGCCGTCGCGGCATCGCCCGTCTATCGTTTCACCTCTCCAACTCCAACTCAGATCCGACCACCGGTCCACCTCAACAGCATCTCGAGGGCGTCTTCTCTAGTTCCTCACCACGTCTTCCACGGGAGAAACTGAACATTCAGTCAATGTAATATGCCCAGAGTCCCGTCCTTTGTCTCCAATTCCTGTTTCATTCTTTGTGCGTAGATGTCTAGATGGTAAACTTGGATGCACTTGTTGTTTAATTCATCCAATCTTGTGAGCAGAGGCCTAATTTTGCCTACATCTGATAGTCCAGTGTCTTTTAGTCTGTTAGATTCATGTGACTATGCGAGGTTCTGAATTCTAGTGTCTTCTTGTAATATTCAGCATGGAAATGAACTTGTATAAATATTGTGTACTAGTAGTCTCTTACTGCTGCAATATTATGTACTAGTAGTCTCTTACTACTGCAGTTTTTGCAATGAAGACATTGTTTTGCCATTATTATTCCTCCCGTCTTAGTGTGGGAACGTACTCATATAAATTTTTGCTGAACTTGCTATTGTTCAACTGGAAATTCTCAGCCATCTACTAGTACTCAGTGCACTCACACTGTACATACTGATTTTAGTAGATGCATTTTGGTAACTTATATTTTGGACATCTTGTTTAATTCTTCTTGCAAGTAATTAGTATAGATGATTGATCACAAGAATTCTAATTATGTTATTGTTTTTAGATGGTTGAACCTGGTGGGCTTGGTTAGGAGATGACTGAAGAGGAGATACGAGTTTATGAGGAAGAAGAAAGAAAGATTGAGGAGTGGGAAAAGAAAAAGAAGGAGATGGATGAACAACCTGCAAGAAGGCAGATGAAAAAAGATCACCAATGTGGGATCACTTTGCTGAGGTAATAGTTGATGGTCTTCTCAAGTTTGGAAAGTGCAAGTATTGCAATCGTGATATCAAGGCCGTTCCAGGGGTTAACGGTACATCTTCCTTAAAAGTCATTTTGCTACTTGCAAGTTTAATCCGCATAATGATAAGAATAAGAATCAAGGTACTTTGCAAATAATCCCAGGGGAAAGTCCTATAGTGCATAAATTTGAACCTGAAGCACTAAGGAGAGCTATTGCTAAGATGATTATAGTAGATGAGCTTCCCTTTGCATTTAGTGAAAAAACTGGTTTCCGAGAAGTGATGCCAATTGCATGTCCATGTTTCAATATGCCTTCTAGAAGAACATGCACTCGGGATGCTGTCAAGCTTTAATTTGAAGAGAGAGCAAGGCTAAAACTTTTTTTCAAAAACTCATGTCAAAGAGTGTGTCTCACTACTGATGGTTGGACTTCTCAAACAGAAGATTGTTATATGACAGTCACGGCACATTTTATTGACCCTGAATGGAATTTGCACAAGAAGATCATTAGTTTTTTCTTAGTAAATGGTCGTAAGGGAGATAATATTGGAAAGGCCTTAGAGCAATGCTTGATGGAGTGGGGAATAAACAAAGTTATTACAATAACTGTTGATAATGCTAACACGAATGATGGTGGTGTAGGTTACATACAGAAGAAAATGATCAAAACTGGAAATAGCATAGCTGAAGGTAAATATTTGCATATGAGATGTGCTGCGCATATTATAAATCTGATTATCACTGATGGTCTAAAAGAGTTGGATGAACCAGTTAAGCATGTGCGAGCTGCGGTTAGATATATAAGACATGGGCCATCTAGAATTACAAGATTTAAAGAGCTTGCTGCATTAGAAAAGTTGGACAGCGAGGCATTCTTGTGTTTGGGTGTATGCACTAGATGGAATTCCACATACCTAATGTTAAAAACTGCAATCAACTTTGAGTAAGTGTTTGCGAGGTATGAGGAAGAAGATCCACTCTATAATTTGGAAATAATGAGTGATAAAGCTCCTGGTATTCTGTTGATAGTGATTGGGAGAATGCCAGGAAAATGGCTGATTTTCTTGGACATTTTTATGAGCTAACTCTTAGTGTTTCCGCCACACTCCATGTGATAGTGCATCAATTTTTCTTGGATATTGCTGAAGTTAATGTTGTGTTGGAAGAGCGAGCTGATAGTGATGATATTTTGCGCAAAATAATGGCCAAGAAAATGCAAGAAAAGTATGATAAGTATTGGGGATGTTGGCATGAGGAGGTGGAGAAGGAGAATGAAAAGGGGAAGGGGAGAGGGAAAGGAAAGAAGAAGGAAGAGGAGAATGTGAACATGTTTGTATTTGCTGCAGCTGTTCTTGATCCTAGATTCAAGCTATCAAATTTCACAAAACAACCAATTGAAAAAATGTATGGTGAGTTAAATGGAGGCAAAGCTTGGGAAGCGGCAAAAACATTTTACCATGCTTTGTTTGAAGAGTACAAAGCTAAGTATGCACCAAGTGATGCAAGTAAGCATGTGGGTGCTCCACAATCTGAACCAACTCAAAAAAGGGAGGGAAGGAAATTGGTGTCTCGGATAAATAAAAAGTTGAGAATTGGTGATGGTGGTGAAACTAGCATGAGCAAATCTGAATTGGAGAAATACTTGCATGAAGAGAATGAAGTAAATAGGGATGATTTTGACACTCTAAAATTGTGGAAGAACAATGCTGCTAGATTCCCAATATTGGCAAGAATGGCATGTGATGTGTTAGCTGCTCCGGTATCAACGGTTGCATCCGAGTCGGCATTTAGCACAAGTGGACGCATCCTAAATGAGTTTAGAACCTCACTTACGCCATTCATGGTCCAAGCTCTTGTTTGTACCCAAGATTGGCTAAGGGATTCTATTACTATCGACATTGGAAAAGATGAAGAGAAATTGTTAATCTTGGAAAAGGGTAACATATTGTGGTTGTTTTCCATATATTTTTCTTTATTTCTGACTTCCTATGCTTATAATATGTTTTTTCATTCTTTTCCATAATTAATTGAAGAGTTTGGTAGTACAAATTCATCTGTGTCGAAGGCAAGTACTAGCAAGTCTGTTTGCAAGCCATTTGGAGTTGGGTCATCTTGCCCGCCTCCATCCTCTACTTAAATGTTGGTGAGTAAGTTACAAGAGATGCTCTCAGGTTTACATGTTTCACTTTGTAGAAATCCTCTTCATCATGCACATGTTTCACTACATCTCTGTTCATTTTACAAGAAGGATGCTCCTGTTCATGTTCTTATAGCTTTGTACTCATTTTTTGTATTATAAATACATATCCTGTTCATGCTGATATTTATATATGTTAGAAGTTAAAGTACTCATGTTCATGTTTACATATGTTACAAGCAAGATGCTCCTGTACATGTTGTTTTTCTGGCTGTTCATTTCTAATTATAACTTGTAATTTTTCCTACTGTGGCTACAGAGACCTACATGTTTCTTGGTGGCTTGCTAGGAGCCTGGGAGTGGAAGTCCTACCGTTGGCCTGTTGAGTGGGAGTCTTGATGGCTGCTCTTGAAGACTCCAAGTTGGAACTGGAGCACATCTGCAGTGCTCTTTTTGGTGGCACTTCAAAATTTGGCTGTTTGCCTATGTTTTAAAGTGTAATAAGTAGACTTTGATTTTGGTTGGTTGTGTGCTGCACTTCATTCTCGTGGAGAACTTATCAGTTTGTCCTGTCTTGGAATTTTAGTAGACGCACTTATGAGATATGCTATCATGCACTTACTACTTTGTCCTACTATTATGCTATTATGCATGAACTTGTCCTACTGTTAGGCTATTTTGCCGATTCCTTTCTTGCACTTATGAGATATGCTGGAACTGTTGGGGAACGTAGTACTTTCAAAAAAATTCATACGCACATGCAAGATCATGGTGATGCATAGCAACGAGAGGGAAGAGTACGTCCACGTACCCTCGTAGACCGTAATTAGCTGAAGCATTATGAGAATGCGGTTGATGTAGTCGAACATCTTCATGATCCGATCGATCCAAGTACCGAACGAACGACACCTCCGAGTTCAGCACACGTTCAGCTTGATGATGTCCCACGAACTCCGATCCAGCAGAGCTTCACGAGAGAGTTCCGTCAGCACGACGGCATGTTGACGGTGATGATGTTGCTACCGACGTAGGGCTTCACCTAAGCACCGCTACGATATGATCGAGGTGGATTATGGTGGAGGGGGGCACCGCACACGGCTAAGGGATCAATGATCAACTTGTGTGTCTAGAGGTGCCCCTTGCCCCCGTATATAAAGGAGCAAGGGGGGAGGCCGAATGACCCTCTATGGCGCGCCAGGAGGAGGAGTCCTCTTCCTAGTAGTAGGACTCCCCTCTTTCCTACTCCTACTAGGAGGGGGGAAGGAAGGGGAAGAGGGAGAAGGAAAGGGGGGCGCCGCCCCCTTTCTCCTAGTCCAATTCGGACCAGAGGGGGAGGGGTGCGCGACCTGCCCTAGGCCATCCCCCTCTCTCTCCACTAAGGCCCATATGGCCCATTATTTCTCCCGGGGGGTTCCGGTAACCCTATGGCACTCCGGTTTTCTCCAAAATCACCTGGAACACTTTCGGTATCCGAATATAGTCGTCCAATATATCGATCTTTACGTCTAGACCATTTAGAGACTCCTCGTCATGTCCGTGATCATATCCGGGAGTCTGAACTACCTTCGGTACATCAAAAAACAAAAACTCATAATACCAATCGTCACCGAACTTTAAGCGTCCGGACCCTACGGGTTCGAGAACTATGTAGACATGACCGAGACACGTCTCCGGTCAATAACCAATAGCGGAACCTAGATGCTCATATTGGCTCCTGCATATTCTACGAAGATCTTTATCGGTCAAACCGCATAACAACATACGTTGTTCCCTTTGTCATCGGTATGCTACTTGCCCGAGATTCGATCGTCGGTATCTCAATACCTAGTTCAATCTCGTTACCGGCAAGTCTCTTTACTCGTCCGGTAATACATCATCCTACAACTAACTCATTAGTTACAATGCTTGCAAGGCTTATAGTGATGTGTATTACCGAGTGGGCCCAGAGATACCTCTCCGACAATTGGAGTGACAAATCCTTATCTCGAAATACACCAACTCAACAAGTACCTTCAGAGACACCTGTAGAGCACCTTTATAATCACCCAGTTACGTTGTGACATTTGGTAGCACACAAAGTGTTCCTCCGATAAATGGGAGTTGCATAATCTCATAGTCATAGGAACATGTATAAGTCATGAAGAAAGCAATAGCAACATACTAAACGATCAAGTGCTAAGTTAACGGAATGGGTCAAGTCAATCACATCATTCTCCTAATGATGTGATCCCGTTAATCAAATGACAACTCATGTCTATGGTTAGGAAACTTAACAATCTTTGATTAACGAGCTAGTAAAGTAGAGGCATACTAGTGACACTATGTTTGTCTATGTATTCACACATGTATTATGTTTCCGGTTAGTACAATTCTAGCATCTATAATAAACATTTATCATCAAATAAGGAAATAAATAATAACTTTATTATTGCCTCTAGGGCATATTTCCTTCAGTCTCCCACTTGCACTAGATTCAATAATCTAGTTCACATCGCCATGTGATTTAGCACCAATAGTTCACATCACCATGTGATTAACACCCATAGTTCACATCGTCATGTGACCAACACCCGAAGGGTTTACTAGAGTCAATGATCTAGTTCACATCGCTATGTGATTAACACCCAAAGAGTACTAAGGTGTGATCATGTTTTGCTTGTGAGAGAAGTTTAGTCTACGGGTCTGCCACATTCAGATTCGTATGTATTTTGCAAATTTCTATGTCAACAATGCTCTGCATAGAGCTACTCTAGCTAATTGCGCCCACTTTCAAAAATGTATCCAGATTGAGACTTAGAGTCATCTGGATCAGTGTCAAACTTTGCATCGATGTAACCCTTTACGACGAACCTTTTGTCACCTCCATAATCGAGAAACATATCCTTATTCCACTAAAGATAATTTTGACCGTTGTCCAACGATCTACTCCTAGATCACTATTGTACTCCCTTGCTAAACTCAGTGTAGGGTATACAATAGATCTGGTACACAGTATGGCATACTTTATAGAAGCTATGGCTGAGGCATAGGGAATGACTTTCATTCTCTTTCTATCTTCTGCCGTGGTCGGGCTTTGAGTCTTACTCAATTTCACACCTTGTAACATAGGTAAGAACTCTTTCTTTGACTGTTCCATTTTGAACTACTTCAAAATCTTGTCAAGGTATGTACTCATTGAAAAAACTTATCAAGTGTCTTGATCTATCTCTATAGATCTTGATGCTCAATTTGAAAGTAGCTTTACCGAGGTCTTTATTTGAAAAACTCCTTTCAAATACTCCTTTATGCTTTCCAGAAAATTCTACATTATTTCCGATCAACAATATGTCATTCACATATATTTACCAAAAATGCTGTAGTGCTTCCACTCACTTTCTTGTAAATACAGGCTTCACCACAAGTCTGTATAAAACTATATACTTTGATCAACACATCAAAGCGTATATTCCAACTCTCAGATGCTTGCACCAGTCCATAGATGGATCGCTGGAGCTTGCACATTTTGTTATCACCTTTAGGATCGACAAAACCTTCTGGTTGCATCATATACAACTCTTCTTTAAGAAATCCATTAAGGAATGTAGTTTTGACATCTATTTGCCAGATTTCATGAAATGTGGCAATTTGCTAACATGATTCGGACAGACTTAAGCATCGCTACGAGTGATAAAATCTCATCGTATTCAACACCTTGAACTTTGTCAAAACCTTTTTCGACAAGTCTAGCTTTGTAGATAGTAACACTATTATCAGTGTATGTCTTCCTCTTGAAGATCCATTTATATTCTATGGCTTGCCGATCATCGGGCAAGTCAACCAAAGTCCACACTTTGTTTTGATACATGAATCCCATCTCAGATTTCATGGCCTCACGCCATTTCACGGAATCTGGGCTCATCGTCGCTTCCTAATAGTTCGTAGGTTCGTCATGGTCAAGTAACATGACCTCCAGAACAGGATTACCGTACCACACAGGTGCGGATTGATACGTCCATTTTTCATCATGCTTTTATATCAATATTTATTGCATTATGGGCTGTTATTACACATTATGTCACAATACTTATGCCTATTCTCTCTTATTTTATAAGGTTTACATAAAGAGGAAGAATGCCGGCAGCTGGGATTCTGGGCTGGAAAAGTGTAACACCCCGAAAAATTTGACCTTGATTTATTAATTAAAATTTTGCCAGGAAATTAAATTTTTATTTTCTGGTTTTATCTTTTAATTTCAGATCACCCTGTCCCTCTGAATTTTTGAGTTTTTCCTTCTAGGTGGAAACCTTTCAAAAATATTGTTGGACTTGTATATCTCCCCAAGACCATTTCTTTTTATCAGCGGAATTATTTCTACAATTATTTTTCCTGAGCTTTATTTCTTTTAAAAAATGATTTTTCATAAGTTTTAGAGTCCCATTTGCACTACAACCCTTTTAAATACTTCTTTAAAAATTCCAGCAAAATTTGGGGATGACATGTGATATTCCTACATCACTTTTATGCATAAATATCTTTTAGTCATTTGGAGATTTTGAGCCCTACCTCAAGTTTTCAAATCTGGTTTAGTTTGTAATTTGCACTACAATCTATTTAAATATTTCTTTAAAAATCCCACCAAAATTGGGGGATGTTAGTAGTAGTGTATAATTCAACTATATACAAAAACCCATTGGTGTTATTTTGAAAAATTTGAGCAAATCATCCTATTTTGCTCTCTGGTCCAGTTCGGTATTTTCTACTGCAACCATGTTTTATCTTGCCCTATTACCCATGATTTTTCTCCTACTTATAAACCACCCTACCAAACCCTTAAGTCCAGGACATTGGGCCCTTTGGAATACTTTTGGTCCATACAATAGTAGCCTTCATTTTCTGTCCAGATTTGGTTTTCTCAAATACTTGCACTAACAAGTTTCCGGTCTTGCCAAACTAACCTTGACACCATCACCTACATCTAAAGAGACTCTGATCTGGAGATTTTGGCCACCAGAAGGGATGCCCAGATGCCCATGGCATTCTATTGAGCACCTTGTGTGCATGGCCAGATTTGACATAGTTTTTAGTTTGCATTATGAACTTGATCCCCTGACCCAACAACCATGTCCACTAAGCTCCTAGCTACCTCTAACCTGGCCCTGTTAATTCCCAGCCTCACCCAGGCCCCCTAGCATGCTTTAGCATTTTGCCGAACACATGGTGTGCGTGCTCTAGGCGCGGCTCGAGCGCGCATTTTGCACGTGTGTGCGCCCGAGACGTCGTGTCTCGTTGCCGCCCTCCCCGCGCCCGTTCTGATCCTTTACCACTCGCCGCCAACGCGCCCGACCCCTCTCTCGTCGCAGAGTCGCCCTGGCCCCCTCTTGGCACCCCACAACGCCACCACCGCAAGCCGCCACTGCCGCTCCGCCAGCCTCTGCCAAGGACGGTGCTGCCCGAGCCACTCCAGCGCGCCAGCTGCCCCAGGAGCAGGACGATCTCATCCTCGAGCCCGTCCGCTAGCGCCCGTCGCTGCCACGTCGCCCTGCCAGCAACAGAATGGCGGTTCGCCGGTCTTATCCTCGCCCGCCGACGGAACCAACCTCCCCTCCCTATAGATAGGAGACCCCGTGCTCAACCAGACCCTCAGGCGACCTTGGGCCATCCCTCTAGAGCCCCCACAGCCAGCAATCGATGGAGGGAGGCCATCTTCCCCGTCTCCGGTCAGTTCGGCCGCCGCCACACTCCGGTCCCATTCGTCGCGAGCAGGGCCTCCCCAGTCCATCCAGTGCCACCGTCCGACTCCCCTAGACCGTACGGAGCCGCCCAACCGCTCAGCCTCAACCGAGGGCCGCCTAGGCCGAAACCCCTTTAGCTCCCGAAGCCGCCGTCCGCCGTGGAGCTCGCTGCCGGCGACTCCCTTCGTCCCCACCAGCCTTTCGACCATTGGGAGGACCGCCCTGTACCAGCGGATCCACCCCCGCCCTCAGAATCCCGCGGGGAGCCGCCGTTCGTCGGCGGCAATCGCCAAAGCCCCGCCTCCGCTCGGGCAGAGGAGGAAGGAGACGCGGGCGACTGGTCAAACCTGACCAGTGGGCCCAAGGGACCCACTGTCAGCGACACAGCGACGGCCCACGCTGGTTTAAGTGGAAACGTAAACCCAGAAGTACGTCTTCCCGCCTCAAAAATGTATTCTTATTCGAACTATTTTTATTTTTCTGTTTTATTTAAAAACAGAGTTTTGACTAAAGTGTGACTGGCTATAACTTTTAAAATACAAGTCCATTTGACTGGATTCTTTTTCTGTCGTTTCTCAAATTTTGTCTAGTTTATTTTCATATTTATTTGAAGATTTTACAAACAATTTTTTTTGAAACCATGTGTTAATTTAATTTTTCTTAAAATAGGAGTTTTGAAGAAGGAAGCAACTTTCAAAAAGTGCACCCCACTTACATACTCTTGAAGGCAAGCATTCTGAACCCCGGCATAACACTACACAAAAATACACTTCTGTGATGATACGTGTTTGTCACTGTAGGTCGCGTTTTTTGTCATGCATGTACATCCATGACAAATTTATGACAGAATCAAGATAGCCATACATGTGCTAGCGTAGAAGTGTTCCATGACATTACCAAAATTATCATCTCGGAAGTGCCCACTTCCATGACGATAAATCACGCGTCACAGAAGTGCTTTCATCAAGGGTGACCGACATGTGGCATCCACCGTAACGGAACGCCGTTAAGCTATCGGGTCGGGCTTTGGATCCGATAACCCGTTAACAGCCCCGACCAATGGGGATTTTCCACGTGTAAAATCATCATTGGCTGGAGGAAACACGTGTCGGCTCATCGTTGGGACAGATGTCATCCACTCATTAGACAGAAGGCGCCTATGATACTTTGACACGTGGCACGGCCCAACAGAGGCCCATTCCTGTGAAAAGGCCGGCCCGTTTGACTTGGTCAAAAGGTGGCGGGCCGGCCCATGGAAAGCCTGTTAACGACATGTTCGCATATAGCCCATTTACAGCACGCTAACCCAAGTCCCGTTACGCCCTATTCAAATTAGGCCCAGTAGTGTCATCTGGGCCATCCAATATGATTCCAGCCCGTTTTCACTTCTGGCCCATGTATGGCCCATGACGTCTTTCGGCCCATATGAGGCCCTATGTAACTCTTGGCCTATTAACGGCCCGTGGTGAAACTGGCCCATAATGAACAGTGTATCACTTTACACTCATTAACGGCCCATGGTGAAACTGGCCCGTAATGAACAGTGTATCACTTTATACCCATTAACGGCCCATTATTCCATTGGGCTGTCTCTAGCCCATGTTATCTTTCGGCCTTCTCAGAGCCCATTTATTCTTGGTCTCATTTCCAGCATTCGTTTACTTACGGCCCGTTACTGTCATTTTCTGCTTGTGGGCCAAATTCAGCCCGTGGTTACAGTCGGCCCGTTTGTGGTCCGTTAATACGTTGGGCCGATTTCATAGCATCATCAAATACGGCCTATTAACGATGGCCCGTTATGGTTGGACCATGAACGGATGATTCCAACTCTAGCCCGTTTACGGCCAGAATGCGGTTTGTTTGGCCCGTATAAGGCCCATTGATGATACGGCCCGTAGAAGGCCCACTATTTCTACGGGCCGTAGAAGTCCCACTGTTTATACGGCCCATAGAAGGCCCACTGTTTCTACGGCCCGTAGGAGGCCCAGTGTCACTAAAGTAAATATTAGCCCATTGTTATTGTGGCTTAGTTTTAAAAAATAGGTTATTGCAGCCACTAGCAAACCGCAGAAAAAGAACTGCAATGACTACAAGCAAACAAATAAACAAGACAACAAGGAAATAAATAAGCAAGCAACTTACACTAGGCTATCACGGCTATTACACATATTACATCCACTGGGCATCAAACTTCGCCACCAGTGCAAATATAGGGAACACAACAGCATATAAACGTCGCAGCAAAACAAGTCCAGAACTGAAACCACTCCAGAAGAGCTCAGGAAACAATATCCTGGGTACCCATAATGCTGGCAAGATGCTTAGCAAGCTTATTAACTTTCTCTTGTTTGGCGCTTAAGTCCTCCAACGCTTGTTGTTGCACCAGAAAGTATGCATCTGAATTCTGCAGGGACTTCCTCAGTCCTTCGGCTTCCTGTCGCATAACATTTGATCAAAGTCTTTCAACTTGAAGTTGAGAGTCAAGAAGCCAAACTGATTCAGGCAATGAGTTTGAAGAGCTGGTGCCAGCAGTGGTAGCCAGTAACTCAAACACTACATCAAGACAGGACTTTGGGGTTGTCTCAGTGTCTTCAATATAGTTTTTATCAGCTTTCTTGGAGACCAACAGGGATGTCTCACTATCTTGAACCTTATCTGCATTACTTCCTTTACCATTGCATAATAGGGTACTCTTCTCCAATATTTTATCCGCGTTCTAAAAGAGAAACAAACAAACACATCTCAGGTTTACAATGTAGTATATGAAACTCATTTTGGTAAACCAGATCAGTAGTAAGGTGGACAGGATAACAGCATGAAACAAACATATATCTATGTAGTATGGTCACTTTATGGTCTATATCATTCTAGTTTATGTTGCCAAATCAAGATAGATACAGTTCGAATCATATCTATTTAAGACAAAGCAGCATAGACAGAATATAAGTGTGGGAAACTACATAGCAATAACAACACTTGTAATGTGCATGGCATGAGAACATAACTGTTTATTCAACTGAAACTGAAATCAACATAGAGCAAGTTACAATAGCAAACAGCCAAACACGTTGAAGAAACAGGTTTAAAACATACCTGTTGCGCCATTGGAGTTTCAATTGGATCCTTCAAATTTAAAATTAGTTGGTATCAGTAAATACAGTGATGCAAGAGCAAAGTAGTATGAACCATAGGTACGGAACCTGACCTGAGAACAATTCTTCTTCTGCTTTAAGCGTTGACTTTGGGTTCAGAGTGGTGGTCCTCGTGATTTGGGCACTGCAGTTGCCTTACTAACTGCTCGTGTTTGGGTGCTCTGTGGTGGAGACGGTGCTGTGTCAACAGGAACTGGGTGTCTATCTGCTGGGGTTGGGGATAGAAGGGGTGTAGCTGGTTCTCTGTCCAACTGGGTAGGGGTACAATCTGCATGAGTGTGGGTTATGTGTGGTGGGGCTGGTTCTTGGGCAAGTACAACCGTGGTTCTATCTGCATCGACAGGTAGCACGATCTTTTCTGAAGACCGTGTTTTTACTCCCACAGATACTGTCGTCACTCCCTCCAATTGAAATGGTTGATAAACAAGAAAAGTAATTGAATGTACAGACATTGTAAGATAGACAGGTGCAATGGATAGTAGGGAAGAAAACAGGGCATGAAATAATTCACATTTATGTTGTCTAAGCAAACAGAATAGCAGGACATAATTTCACATATATGATGGCTAATTAAACAGGATAGCATGACACAGTTTCACATGTATGATGGCTAACTAAACAGGATAGAATGACATACTTCAAAATATGATGACTATGTAAACAGGTTGACATGATATAACTATACGATGTGTCTATTAAAGTGGTTGGCATGCCATAAATCACAAACATGCCGTCGATGGAAACATGATGGCATGATATAATTCACGGATAGAATGACATAATTTAAATATGATGACTATGTAAACAGGATGAGATGATGTAACTATATTATGTCTTTAGAAAATGGGTTGGCATGCCATAATTCAGATACATGTTGTCTATGTAAACATCATGGCATGACATAATTCAAATATATGATTTATATACTAAGGAAGTGAGCAGAGGGCAATCGCATATATGGTGTGTCAACTAAGGAGATGGAATTCAATATTTTGTATATGATGTAAAAACTAAGCATTGCAATACAACATATGCATTATATGAGTAATATAACCCTGCCAAGTTTGAGCATACACCTCAGGGGGATAATAGGACTGGTCATCTACCTCTGAATCCTCCTCTGAAGAGCTATCTGTAACCAGCAAGATATCTGCTTCAGCAGGTAGCATTGTCTGCTCTGAAGATCTTGTTTTCACTCCAGATTTCTCCATCACCAATTCAAATGGCTGATGCACAAGAAGAGCAGTTGAATATACAAACATTCTCGACAAAAGCAATGAGAAATACAAAAAAGGACGGCATGATATAATTCACATATATGACGCTTGCCTAAACAGCATGGCATTGCATAATTCACATACATAATGCCTTGCAACAAGATAACATTGCATAATTCACATATATAATGTCTTGCAACAAGATGGCATTGCATAATTCACATATATGGTAATTAGACACTAAACAGGTGGCATTCACACAAAGCATGTCTAAACTAAGCAAATGACATAGCAATGCAAGATACCACATGCACGATATGAGCAACATAACCCTGCTAAGTTAGGGCATGCACCTCGGAGGGGGGGGGGGGAATATGACTGGTCATCTGTCTCTGAATCCTCCTCTGAGGAGCTATCGGTAACCAGCAAGACATGCGCTTCGTCAGATAGCATTGTCTGCTCTGAAGACCTTGTTTCCACTCTAGATTTTCCATGACCATGCCAAATGGCTGATGCACAGGAAGAGTAATTGAATGTACTAAAATTGTTGACAAATTTAACATGTATTAAAAAAATGATGGCATGATATAATTCACATATAAGATGACTGGCTAACCAGGGTGGCATTGCAAAATTCACATATATGATGCCTGGCTAGACAAGATGGCATTGCATGATTCACATATACGATAAAGAAACTAAACAGATGGCATTGACACAAAGCATGTCTAAACTAAGCAGATGACATCTTTAATGTATACAGTAAGCAATGCAAGGCACCATATGCATGATATTGCCAACATCAGCATGCCAAGTTAGAGCGAAGACCTCATGGGGTAAATAGGAGTGGTCTTCTCCTTCTGAATCCCCCTCATAACAGTTATCTTCCTCTTGATTACGATCCGAAATGGGTGGAGGGGGGGTTGCCTTTGCGCCCACCATGGAACGACGTCTGCATGAAATTTTATTGCCATGCAAGGCTCGTCTCTTTTGCTCTACATGATCAGTTCCATTGTGTACAATAACTGACATGCATAGGAATAAAACATAGTGAGATTATGTAAGGAGTGCATGCACAAATCCAGAGTGATGGTAGCAAACTGTGGATAGACCCAAAACCAATGATAGCAGGCAGATAATAGCTTTAGTTAAAAAATACAGATAATGGCTCCTTTAATGTTTGTTTGCACCCAACATGAAACTCATAGTAGACACCGGAGATTAACCAGATAGTAGACAGATAGTACTGATTGCTGCCCCAATATGTACCCCACAACCATTTAAAAACTCAAGTTTCAGCATTAGTTTGGACCTGACTTGGAGTCTAATAGGTGAACACGATGATAATGTAGCATGTCATCATATTAAGTGACGCATAACGTAGGCAGACACGGAAGAGTGCGACCTCTCTTGAGGACCCGTGTAGTCCTCAAGGTCATCTGCTCAGTTGATGATGGTAATGCAGTTGCCGTGGCTGCTGGCGGCGGGGAAGAAGATCTGAGGCGGCGAAAGACAGTCTGGAGAGCGGATCCCTGCTGTGGTGAACCCTTCCGTCGTTGGAGCAGCTGAGCTGGGGTGGAACACAGCGCCGCAGGAGCAGGACAAACCACACAAGGTTTTCTTTGACACATATCTGTAACAGAAGTAATTGAGTAAGGGCTTGTTTGAATTTGAGGATTCTAACAATGCAAGGATAGGAAATAGACAGGAATAGGATAGGAATGCGCGTGCAAAACAGAGAATTTAAAAACACAGGATTTCTGCCAATCTGGGTGTTTGATTCACAACAATTGGAAGATCACAGGATGCAAAAAAGCATGGTGAGATTAAGTCAAACCACAAGAAAATGTACGGTTATAATGCTATTATGCTACTAGCTCTTAGTCTTGTGCTTGATGAATAGGAATATGAAAATGAGGAGAAGTGGAAATTAGAATTCCTACGGTTTTTCTTTCAAGGAGACACTAAAGGAACAAATCCTACAGTTTTCCTTTGCTCCATTCCTTTGCACCAAATTCATGAAAAGTAGTACCATAGGAAACTTTCCAATTTCGATGTTTTTCATTCACTTTTCCTTTCAAGCACAGGCGATTCTAGTAGGCAGGCTTGAGCAAGGAAAATCCTACACTAAAAAATGTTGTTGTGCTACTTCTATTACTTTGGACCCAGGCCACTGCCATACTAGCTCAACTCCCAGGCCCATCGACAAATGCACAGCTCAAACGCGCAGAGATAAATAATGATGGCGTTCAAGAGAGTCCATCACGGATAGCTAAGTTGCCTGGTACCTCACTGCTTGTCATATAGTAGGATAAAATAATCGTATTTCCTGTTACTACGAGTGCTCAGTGGACAATATATATAACATGTAGAGTAAAAAAGAGATGCAACAAGTGTACAACCTCTTTGGCGAAGCCATGTCGATATCAGCGTGATTGGGTTGGCCGGTGAGGATGCTCTGGCTGACTTGGCTGTCGGAGGAGGGGAAGAAGATCTTAGGCGTCTGGAGATGGAGCCCGAGGTATTGCTCCACTGTGATGGAGGGTTTCGTCATTGGAGCAGCTCTGGTGAGTTGTACGACGCCGAGGCTGAAGCAGGACAAGAGAGACAACGAACAACGTTAACCTGAGTAGAATTCTAATAGCATCTCCAATACATGACGTAAAATACATAACCACAAAGTGCTAGATGTAAAATACATCAGCCGCTCATCTTTGTACTTAACTGTCAAAACTAAACTTAACTGTGAAACTGAACTTAACTGTCGAAACTGAATTTTGCTGTCGAAACTGAACGCACTAGCAAGGTGAGGCTACACGTCGGTCGACTGACTTTTTCATCTCTGGTCAGTCGATTTTGCAGCCGTTGGATACGAAATCAAGGCTCTGCGGTTCATCTTCAACCTCCACCCCCCTGAGCCGGCCAAACAGTAGCCCCCCGCCGCCCCGCCCGCCCAGAAAACACTCACCACCGCCGGTCCACCACCGCCCCGGCCATCCCTCTAGGCCCCCCCGTGTCAAGCTTTTTCTCCGGTGATCCCCACGCCACCGCCGGCGACCACCGCCCCCATCCTGAACCCTAAGATAGATAGTGGGGTACCTCTCCGGCAAGCCCCCCTCCCCGCTGCAGCTGGTTTTTCCTTCACCCCGGCGGCATCGGAGTGAAGTGTAGCTAAATCCGAGCAGCATCGCAAGCAAGAGCAAGAGTGAGAGCAGCAGCAATAGCAAGAGCATACCAGGTAGGGGACCGAGAGCAAGAGCAGAGCAGCAACGCGAGCGAGAGCTAAAGCAGCAGCAGGTCCTACTGATGTGGACGTCGCCGCCGTGGATGGAGCCGCGCCGTGTCAGCTCGGGACCGAGCGCCGGCAGCACCATGAGATCGAATCAAGAAGAAAATGCAGCGATTAGTGTTCAACCACTTTGGTGGCGCCAATTAGGCCGCAGCTTCATCCGAGGAAACGGTGATGATGATGCTCTTCCGGTGGTGCAGGTGAAGACGGCGGTGTGGGAATGGAGGTGGCGCGAAAGACGAGGGGAACATCGGGGCGGCTCCTGGGAGGTGGAGGACGGGGTGGCTGAACCGGCGGGACGATGAGATCGACGACGGATCCTCATCCGGTACGGTGGATGAGGGACGTCGAGGTGTTGCTGTGGATGACGTCGTCGGGGAAGAGGCTCCGGCTGGGTGGCGGATGGAGCAGGGTGTGGGGTTTCGTCACAGGTTTTTGCGGCCTCGGTGTACAAATGGGTGGGTGGATGGGATGGCAGTGGGGAACCATGGCTTAGAGACGCGCTTGTCCGAAATGTGGGGTAAGTTACGAAAGTACCCCCACCGATTTGAGGTGGTTCTTTTGGTTCAGGGGTACCACGGGCATTTCGCGTGTCGGGATTTCACAGGAGGTGGGAGTTTTCGCGCGCGTTGTAATTTCGGAATAGCAAGGCGCGGGTTGAGATGGAGGGAGTTGTCGGAGCACAACGAGACAAAGATATATCTTAAATATTTCGGGCTAACAAGGCGCTGGTTGAAGAGGCGGGAGTTTCACAGCACGATAGACAGAGACGCTAGCTTGAATATTCGGCATAACAAGGCGCGGCTTGAAATTTCGGAAGAACAAGCTTAACGTGTACCCAAAAAAAGACAATTTGCACCTCAACACGCACAACACACACAAACACCATTTTGACTAGAGTAAGGTACACGTGCATTGCACGCATGAGATTTGGCAACCAAATTATGAGTAAATACCACATTATAGCATGCAAGCTTTGAGTCATATATGCATGATGTAGATGTTCGTTTAATTCTTATAGTTCATTTCGTTCAAAATCATCTAGTTTTTATAAGAAAGCTAATCTATTTTAAGATTCATGGAATTGTGCGTCGTAAGACATAAAGTAAAAACAAATAATGGCAAATCATGTAGAAAACATGTGGGCAATTCTGATACGGAAGATTCTAGAACAAATAAGAAGTGCTTGTATTTTGATGTTTGTGCATTATGCTTAAGTTCAACCATGGAGTCTTCTAGATTATACATGTGGCGAAATCTGGTGGAATCTAGATGATATCCAACGGCCAGTAGTGCTCAAATTTGCCATCTTTGGACCATCGGATTCGCCTCATCCAACGACCATCTTTCAAAGTTAAAGTTACCTGCACACAATATAAAAAATATAAAATATAATATATATATATATACATAGGAGTATAGATATAGATATGTGATGCAAAAGCCGCCCATCATCTCCAATTAGAATAGTGTGTCCATGCACGGATGCGACGTGGCCAAATGATGTCTGCCATCGGTATCTCAAATTCAAATCAGTCTGACCTTGTTCAATGTGTATACATTACAACATGCTCGTTTCCAAACCACACTGCGTAGATCTCCGTTATATTCATGCATGCATGGGTTTCAAACATCAGGATCTCTTATTCAAATATTTGAATTCAACTTTACATTGATTGTGACCTCACCTATTCAGCTATTCTTCTACACCCACACAGTAGTCTTCTCTTTATAATTGTACCACTAACTTTCTCTCGTGCATGCATGCACACACACTACCAGTCAGCATTATCCATCGCACGCATGCAATCTTTTTCTTCAGGTCGGTCTCCCATGAAGGCACACACCAACACACATCCCCCTCTCCATCATAACGGGCATTCTTTAGCTCTCATGCGTGCATGCGCAACGATCGATGTTCCTCTATGTATGTGTGTATATAGCTAGGTCTTTCATAGTTTTCCACACAAACCGATCAATCGATATATCCAGTGAGGTCTCACCTTCTTTCCCACGTCCACATCGATCAATCTATGCCTCTCTATATAGGATTAACATATATAGGTAATACACCCACATTAATTATGTATCCAACGTCCCCCTCTCATCATCCATGCCTTCCGCTTCATCTCTCAGACGCGTGCAGAATGGCGAAGACAGGGGGCAGTAAGGGCCCTGCCCCCCCTGCCCCCCTAACATCACTATATATCAAGGTTAATATGAATGTGATCATTATACAATTGCTGCTAAAAATGGTTTAAGTTCATGAATTGACCCTCCTCGTAAAGGATTAGCAATGCTTGGCCCCCTAGCTCATTTATTTTTCATGGCTCCGCCACTGCGTGCATCAGCGCACGTGTTCGCCCCCTCTCTCTAAATATCGATCTCGCACTTGCGCATTCCTTCATAGTCTCCCTCCACTCGGCCCCTCGCACCATCTTCTAGCTCCCCACCGGATTTTGCCACATGTACAATCTAGCAGACTCCATGGTTGAACTTAAGCATAATGCACAAACCTCAAAACAACAGTGGTTCTCTTTTGTTCTAGAATCTTCCATATCATAACTGCCCAAAAAAATTTCTAGTTGAATTGCCATTATTTGTTTTTACTTTATGCTTTACAACGCACAATTCCATGAATCATAAAATAGATTAAGGGCTTCTTTGATTCAAAGGATTCTCAAAGGAATTTTGGAGGATTCTAATCATTAGGAATTTTTCCTATCTTGGTTGTTTGATTTGTAGGATTGTAAACCATAGGAATTTTTCCATATGATTCATTTGCACTAGATTTCATAGGAAACATCCCATCCACTCAAACCTCTTTGAAAGAATTCTGCATTTTTTCTATGCACAATCAAACGCTCGTACAATCCTGTAGGATTCAAGACGACATTCCACTATAATCCCATGTTTTTCCTATTCTCGCGTTCTTAGATTTTTTATAAAAACTAATTGATTTTGAATGAGATGAACTATAAGAATTAAACGAAGGGCTACATCAAGCATATATGACTCAGAGCTTACATGCTATAGTGTGGTATTTATTCATAATTTGGTTGCAAAATCTGATGCGTGCAATGCACGTGTACCTTACTAGTACTTCGAGTATGTGCAAAACACGTAAATTAGAATACCAATGGAACGCTACACGGTGTCTCTCTTACTGTTCATGAAGCCACGTGGCACATGTGTAGGTGTTGTCGCGACCTCCTTGCGTGGATTGATCACAGTGACGTGCTGCTAGTTCCAGAAGAATGTACTTGTCCTCCCTGAGCCATACTGGCGGTACATGCATGAAGCGAAGATGTGCACGCACACCATGCACGCACTCATTCCTCGCACGCACACGCGGGTACACGGGCGGACGCAATTTTGTACCAAGATCCACCCCATGTGGTAATTTGACGCATGTAAAGTCGTTCCCTTCATTGATGGTCAATTAATATAGCGCATGCAAATTGAGTGGACGTGAGGGTGGAAGAAAGACATTATTACTCCACTACGCGCATGCGAGTAGTTAAATCGTGGGTTGCTAGTAGTACTTCCATTGGTCTCCTTCGTATTTTGTGCCAATTTTTGATAGTAACATAATATTTACGCATTTGAGCAGTGTAGTACTTGAAATTTATGTTCCGCTAAACTCATCGGGAGCCGTTTCGGGCCTCGAAACCAAAACCATCAATTAATCTTTAACTTGTTCCCATCACATTCGAAAGCCTGCTCACACCTACTAGTAGTACATACCAAACTTGAACGTGTTCCCACTATGCAGGTATTAGTGTCTTATATGGGCCTAGGCCCATCCATAATCCAACAAGTACTAGTGCTAGTACTTAGGTGATAAAAAGGGGAACTACCTAACCGAAAATCACTCTACCTTTCCACCTCATAAGTGCTTCTTCTTCGTCCGTCATTGCCATGGCCGGTGAGCAGAGCTCTAGGTCGAGAACTACTCGTAACAAGGGAGCAGCAACCAAGGCTGTGGAAAAAAAAGAGGGCTCACCGCCACGCAGAGACCTCGAAAGATCTCTCACGGGCAGGCGATGGCTCCCAGGAGCACCCTAGCCGCGGAGGCGAACATGCCGAGCCAGCGGAGCTGGAGTCCTTATCCCTCGACGGCATGCCCGATCAGCTCAATAAGCAGAAGGAGTTCATCCAAGGCTTGATGGAGTTTTTGAAGGAGAGCCTCGACGACATGCCCGCTGAGCTCAATCAGCAGGGGGAGTTGACTGCCGGCTTGGTGATGCTACTGAAGAAGAGCATTGCCTCGGAGAAGAAGGCGACCGGCGAAATCCTGTGACTTTGGGAGGACAATGCGAAGCTCTGCCACGAGATCGACCTGTTGAAGGAGAAGAACGTCGGCTGGAAGAAGCTGCATGAGAATAGTAGTTCCTCGATGAAGATGCTGCAGGACCTCGCCATGGAACAGAAGGAAGAGTTGGCGAAGCTCCGCATCGAGCACCCGGCTGCTGTCAAGGTACATAATATGGCCGTGGAACAGACGATGAAGGCTCGCGTCGAGAAATGCCGCGTCATGGACACAATGATGAAGATGGCGGAGGAGACGCGCAAGGAGATGGAGGTCGTGGAGGCGATGAAGAAGCAGTTACGACTCGGCGGCGAATTAGATCATTTGGTGTGATAATCTTCCTTCTTCTTTTGCTCCTGTGTTTCATCTTTTGCTTCGGGTGTTTCACCGCACGTGACACGTTCTCTGCGAGGCATGAATAGAACAATGTTTTTTTTGAGGGAATGAATAGAACAATGCTAACAATGAGATGACTAGCAAATTAGATCATTTTTTATCGCCATATGGCACTGGGCTGCCGTGTTTCGTGCTCCTCCGTCGCAGTACTACTCCAGTGGAAAACTTGAGTATACCGCACGGTTCTTTTCTCCTCCTCGATTAGGTCGTCGGCGCATTTATACGAGCAGTCAAATCACAAGGCCCCGCCTTCCAGCAGTAATGAGCCGTCAAATCACAAAGGCCCTCGCCTCTCTTGAAACCGACCAAGCTAGACTGCCCTGCCCTCTAGCCTTTTAAAAAATGTATACTTTTGTACAGCAGTAGTATCGATGGATTGCGCCATGGAGCAAAACTTGAAATTAAAAAAAAGGTGGTACATATAGAGAGCGCTCGTTGCCAAATTATGCATATATTACTATTAAAAAGGCTAGTCACAATAATGGTGTCCAGCACAACCCACCCCTCAAATAAAACTAAGAGGGTGCTTGGATATGTTTTAGTCCCATGACTAAAAGTAGTGGGACTAAAACAGGCTAGCCTCACCCATGCTTGAATCCAAATACTAAAACGGCTAAAATCATGTTAGTGAGCATTTATTATCCTCCAAACCCTCCAATCCAGAACTCGCCTGTGTTAAAGGAGAGGAGTTAAATGAGTAGAGAGAGGACTAATCCACATTTTAGTAGGGGTAACCCTGACTAAAAAAATTTAGTCTCAAGACTAGTTTTAGCTCCTCTTTAGTCAGGGGTGCTTAGAACTTTAGCCTCTTAAAGAGACTATTTTTAGTCATACTAAAATAAGTCCCTTGGATCCAAGCACCCTCTAAGCATCCTGGAATTCTTTGACAAAACTAAGCACCCTGAATTCTTTGACAACTAAACTGCTGGCTATATGATGTTGGCCATATATATTGTACGTATATAATGTGAAGAAACGAGTGGTAGTACTATACCAACTAAAAGATGAAATGTAAGAAATACTAGTATGTACGTACTGACGAGTTAAAGTAACGAGAAGAAACATAACATAGTTCTGCTGGGGGCTCAGCACAACACACCCCTCAAATTAAATTAAGCACACTTGAAATTAAACTTTGCAACTATTCCGGTAGACACTGCATTAAAACCACCATGAGCAATGACAGTGCCACCTTACTCGGAGTCCTCGTCCACGTCCTCGACTTCGTCCTTGTCCCTCTTCCTCTTGGCCGATACTTCTTTGCTTGAACCGCACACTTGGTTGTTGCTCTTCATCCAACCCTTGTAGATATTGAAGCAAAGGTAGCCATCCATTGCAGCATAGTGGATGTGGTCTATATCTAGTACATTCCGCTGCCATGCATGATGATGAAACGTGTAATGAGGTTTCTCCAGTTTACCATACGAAGGATGAACCATGGTTCCTGCCAGGGTCAGCATTGAAGGCTGATGAGAGGACACCATCAGATTCTTCTGGAGGTCGAAGGTGTTGCCTACAACGAGGCCTATCCGACGCAGGACTTCTTTGTCGTTACCAAAGTCTACAGTAACGAATTTCACTGTTTTGTCCTTGAGGAAGTTCTTAAAATCCTGGCACTAAACATCGGCATGGCATATGTGGTAGACCAAGAAAACATTATGTACGCAAATCTGGATCACGGCGGGCTTCTTCCTCTCTTCGTCCTTTAGATCCTTCTCTCGTCCCAGGACTGTGTTGTACTCAACATCTAGCCCAGCGACCCACTCATCATCTGAGTTTTCGAACATGCGGCTGAAGCGAGAAAGGCATCCTTTCACCATCGCGGAAGAACGGGTGTAGATGACGTCGAACTCATCGCCGGTGATGGTTCTAACCTTGTACTCACCGCCGATCGTGGAGATTTGGGATGCCATGGATTTGGGAGGAGGGTTAGGATTAGTGGAACTGCCGTAATGTGAATGGACGGGACGACTAGGAGCGAACCGCCGTAGTATTGAAGGACGTGCGGGGACGTGTAGGAGCGAACTGCCAGCGTGCGAACGGCAGGGTAGTAGCTTTCCATTCTCCCATGATATGGGCTTCCGAGAGCCCTTGGATCTGAGATCGAATGGTTGCATGGCATGATTCTAGACCTATGGGTGAATATCCTATCCTGGAGGGTTATTCTGCAAATTTTCAGCAACTTAGCATGCGACCGTTTGATCTCAGATCCAAGGGCTGCCAGCAGCCCGTATCATGGTCGCGCCTACCACGACCGCCGCGTCGCTCGCGCGGTCACGCCCTTGGAGATTTAACACGGTGCGTTAGGCTATCTGATGTTGGCATGTCATACATAGTCATCACTTAGTCACTCATACTACAACAAGGTTGTCTATAAGTGTATTTTTTTACTCCTCTCTATCTCTTTCTTCGTACTCAAGGAAGAAACGGTGCTAAGCGCGTGTATTTATTGCATTTGCCAAGGAGTGACCTCTTCCAATGAAATGGTGTTGCTAAGTTTGCTTCATTTAATTAGCTATAGACTCAAAATTGTCTTTTCACCTAGGTACACGCGCTTAGCACCGTTTCTTCCTTGGGTCACCAAACTAGTCTCTCTCTTCTTGATTAACTTGCCACATCAGACTTTATGCCTATGTGGCAAGCTTAAGCACATGTAGGAGCAAGTACAAGTAAGTACAATAGTGCACTTTACATGGCATTTTTGCATATGTGGAGGAAAGAGAGGCAAGGAAAAAGTGCAGAAGTGGGCTCTCATGCAAGAGCCAGCCTCTACTACATGGTGGAGCATTGGGAGAGGCACCTGTATGGAGGTGGTCTGGAATCTGGGAGACTCACGCCGGTCGTAGCGCCGCAGTTAAAATGATAATGGCAAGTCAAATCACGGGGCCCCACCTGTCCAGCAGTAACTCACTGTCAAATCACATAGCCCTACGTTTGCAGCAGCCTACTCCCTCGTCTTCTCGCGTCTCTGTCGAACAGAATAGGCGGAACTGCCCCGCCGCCTACCGCGCAGGAAAAGCCCCGCCCTCGACTTTTAAATAGTATACAGTATACTAATTTTGTATCCATGGATTGCGCCCGCGCCATGGAGCAAAGCGTCTAGAAAACGGAGGAGAGACGGTGGTCTTGCAATAGAGAAGAGGGAGAGGCGAGACGGTGGTTTTGGAATGGAGATGATGGAGAGGAGAGGAGGTGGTTTTGCAATGGAGAAGAGGGAGAGGAGCGTGCGGCAGCGATTTAGGATTGGACGAGAGGGCCGGCGCGCTCTGACTGGATCAAAATCAAAATCAATTTACCCTTCAATTAAGAAAGCGACTCCACATTAACTAGTCTCCCTTTTATTCTGGGTCATAATTAACCATGATTTTCGCACATAAAATATATGTTATACGTTGTATACAAGGCCACTATCAAAATTACAATTTGCAACTATACAAGGCCACTAACATTAATCGAGGCAAAATTGATGGCGTTTGCCTCGTACTAGCACCCGAGGACATTAATATCCCTTGTGTGCATGCGGGAGTGAGAAGTTTAGCTTGCATTCCCAACATTAATCAACCAATGAGGAGTAAGAGGGTTGGCTTGCTGTGCTTGGGAGAGAAAAACCACATTAATTAACATGACAATCAAGGTGACAAGCTAGCTTGCAACATTGAATTAAACATAGCATTATTTTTACCTTGGTACCTGTAATATGAGTTTGTGGCCTTGTATACAAAAATGGAGGGAGTATAATTTTGAAGTACATTCAGATACGAACCAAACGATACAATTTTTGGTGACATGCATTCAAATTTTGCTTGTCAAATACAGTACGTGGTCAAACTTTGACCCAAAATACGCGAAACAACAAAAAATACTTCCAAGACCAGCATCGCTCTTCCGCTCTTCTCCTCTTAAACCATCGCCGTTCCTCTCATGTTCCAATCTAAATGCAGCGCTGCTCCTCTCCTCTTCCATTTCAAAACCACCGCCCCTCCTCTCCTGTTCCAGTCCAAAACTAGCGTCACTCCTCTCCCGTTCTAATCCAAAACCAGCGCTAATCCTCTCCTCTTTGATTCAAAAACCACCGCCGGCGAGTGAAGGTGCTGTGGAGAAGTAGATCGATGGAGGAGTACAACCGATACGTGAGGATTGCAGACGGCGACCCTGTGAAGCTAGCTAGGATGTTGGAGATACAGTACTGATTTGACAACAAGGACCAACTAGCGGTGACGGCGACATCCATGGCCAAATATCTGCAACAGAGCGAAAAGGCGGCGATACTCCCGGAGGGAGTCGCGCAGGAGTACATAGAGCTGCTCCTCTGGGCCATGGAGCAAACAGATTCACCGAATCCGATCGCGAGGGAGCGGTGGTGGGAGTATCGATCCCAGATGGAGCATCCACCAGAGATTGAAGGATCGAGCATCTACAGGGTGCCGTTTGTGAGGGTGTCCTGCCAGAGCGAGCCGGTGGAGTCTTTGTCGACCGAACCCAACTGCAAGAGGAGAAAAGCAGTTGGCCCGACGACGCTTCCCCGCCATTGTCTCCCTCGCCGTTCACATCATCTCACGGGGTGGCTGTCTGCCGCTGAGGAATAGGTGGGGGCTGCCCCCCCCCCCCCAGCCCAATAGTCGGGCGGGTTGTGAATTGTCAGGAGGAGCTTAGGGTTGTCAGTATTTGCAGGTTGTGAATTGTGTATTTTGAGAGTACTTTCATATATGAATGTCTTTTGAATTTCAGATTTGCAGTATTGAGCATATAAAGTATTTTATGAATTCTAGATATCTATTTTTAGCACTTAAAAATGTAGTTTCATAGGAGTATAAAAGTGCAGACAATGTGATTCTCAGAGAAGAAACTGCAAGTTTTAGTTTCAGATAAGAAACTGCAAGTTCAGTTTCAGCTAAGAAACTGCAACTTTCTTTCAGAGGCAGAGCATTTATATTAACACGGCCTTTTCAAACAGGGTTAACATCATGTTGGAAGTTTTATTCATGGTCGAAAATGGAACTACCAACCAGTTAACATCATGCTGATCAACATTCATGCATAGCACATATTCATATGATGCACAGTCAAAATGCCCACACAATGTCGAGTGTGCGAAACACAGAAAACGAGGGACGAAGTTTTGGCAAGTGTTGGACGTGGTTTTGGGCTGCCCCGTCTAGGCTTTGATTTTTAACATGTGCAGCCCACGACCTCGGATGGGAGGTCCATAGGCTTGTTTGTATTTTCTTAGGGCCGTCATGTATCGACCGGCCTATGGACCTCCCATCTGAGGTTTTATTTTTGGCAGCCCAATTTATGTATTTTTTTGAAGAAAACGCAGAGGTCTGTTCTATTTTTCTATATAAGAATAGGAACGCCAGGTCCAACTTATGTTTCCCTTCTAACTATATTATATATATTTAAATTATTTTATATGTTGACTTTGTAGTTCACACACTCCCTCCTTTTCGGTTTATAGGGATTATCTCAAAATTTCAGTTTTCCATTTTATAAGGCTCAATTTGGTTGTTTTCCATCACATGTTCAAATTCCAAGGTGCATTAAATCATTGCATGCAAGTATTAAGAGAAAATTGACCAATGCATGTACTTTATGCATGCATGCATTGCAATTTATGCATTGATAAACATAAATTTTTTTAGGAAAACAAGTGCATTAATTAGGTGCTTTTGCAAACTACAAAAAGTATTCCACCATTCATCATCTACCTTGGTTGGTGAGATTTTTGAATTGAGCCCTATAAACCGAAAAGGAGGGAGTAATTGGCAAATAGATCTCGCCGCCACCCCCCGCCTCCTGACTCCGGGCGCGCCTGCCCCCCTCAGCAAGTCCGCTCGCGCGCCCATGGAGTCGCTGGCCATATCCATGGGGGAATGGCTGGAAGACAGGCAGATGTACAAGATGCATCTCCCACGTGTCTACAAAGCCTTCCCACGGATGCTCCAGCCTCTCGACTCCGTCGCGCCGGCGGTGCTGCGGGAGACTCAAGGGAGGAGATGGAGGGAGCGGGTAATGCAGATCCGCGACGATGCTCTCTCCTGGACCCAGTGCACGCGCGAATGGAGGGAAGCAGAGGAGGAAGCTGCGAGGGAGGAAGCCGAGGAGGGACCGAATCCGTTCTCTCACTCGCGCAGGTATGCTTGGATGTGCAAGGATCATGTGGATTGGGAGTTGCTGAATCTACCCCTGCGGATCTACTTCGAAGGAGATTTCACGGAGAAGCACAGGATGCCCCACCCCAGTGAGCCACCAATTGCGTTCGTTCGATGGGCGAAAGGAGAAGTGAATTTAGGAGATCCATGCCGTGCTGCGAGATGGGAATGCTTGACTCGACTCCTGCCCACCAGCACGCCACCGGAGCCGGAGAAGGTGGATCCCCTACCTTACCTCTCCCCCAAACCTACAGAAGATTGAAATTAGGCTTGAAATCTGCTTCAATTGAGATGTCTGGTGGTTATTTCTGCTTCCTGAGAGACAACATCTGGCTGGAGGATGAGAAGGAACCAGGAACTCCGATGAATTTCCCCTATCACAATGGGGGGAGCGCCGGTTGGGCAGTGGTACGGCCCACCTCCGCCCCAAATGGGGGCACAATCTGGGCAGGCTCCTGTAATTGCCCAAGATCAATCTGCTGGTGGTTCTGACTCTCAGATCAGTGGGAAATCTCAAGGCAAGAATCAGCAAAAGAAGAGATAGGACATCCGGAAAACTGCTCCTGCCCCTGCTTCGAGCCTTTTGGCATACTCTGAGGTGATCTGCTACAACTGTGAGGAACCAGGGCATCATTTGGATAAATGTGTCAAGCCCAAGAGTTGTTTTATCTGCAAAATGGTTACCCATAAAGTTGAGAATTGCCCTGTTAGAAGGAAAACCCACAGTTCTGCTAGCTATGTTGGAAGTGCTGCTCCAGGATTATATCCACCATTGACAGAATTTTCTATGACACAGAATTAGATAGTTTCTTTCCCCTTTCTAGTTGTAGAGCTCTGCCCAGATGTGGTAGTGACCACACTCCTTTGCTCTGGGACTCTGGTATTAACCTAACTCCAAAGAGCAGTAGTTTTAAATTTGAAAAGTGGTGGTTGCTTAGAGAAGATTTTACTGAGCTAGTCAGGAAAATCTGGAATGAGCCTACTGGGAGCAGCTGCCCCCTAGAAAATTGGCAGATTAAAATCAGGAGATTTAGAAGAACTACCAAAGGGTGGAACTCCAATGAGGAAGCTAATCTTAGAAGATACAAAAGGGTTCTCCTCCTTGAGTTTGATTCTCTAGATATTAAGGCAGAAACCACTGACCTCTCTGAGGCTGAGACTAATAGATTAAACTTTGTCCATGGAGAGCTCAAGAAAATTTGGCTTCAAGAAGAAATCAAAGCCAAACAAAGGTCTAGAGATATGAACATTAAGGAGGGTGATAGAAATACTGCTTACTTCCATGCAGTAGCTAACCAGGGGAGGAGGAAAACCCTCATTCACTCCCTTGATGGCCCTAATGGCCCTGTTACTGAGGTAGATGAGATGCTGAAAGTGGCTAGTGACTTCTACGAAGACCTGTTTAAGAAAGAAAACCCTTCTGGGTACTCTCTACAAAACAATTTTTTCTCTGCTTTTGAAAAAGTCTCTCCTGCTAAAAATGAGCTGCTAGAAGCCCCTTTTTCAGAGACAGAGGTGAAGGAAGCCATTTTTAGCTCTTATCCTGATGGGGCTCCTGGTCCTGATGGGATTCCCTTCTTATTTTACCAGCATTTTTGGGACTTGGTGAAAAATGATCTCTTAGATCTTTTCCAAGCCTTTCATAGAGGAGAGTTGGATCCAGCAACTTACTCATGGGGGGTCTGTTGGGGTCAAGTTAAATAACTGTGAAAGTGATTTTTTTCCTTGCTGGTAAAGGCCTTAGGCAAGGTGACCCCATCTCCCCGCTTTTGTTTAATTTAGTAGTTATGTTCTTACTAAAATGCTGAGCAAAGCTGCTGATCATAGTCTGATTGCAGGGCTCTGTACCAAGGTCTGCCCTGGTGGCATCATCTGCCTTCAATATGCAGATGATACCATCCTTTTCTTAGACAATGACTCCACACATGCTAGCAATCTGAAAACTGTTCTAACCTGGTTTGAACAAGTCTCAGGCATGAGAATCAACTACTCTAAAAGTGAACTCATCCCTATCAACATCGATGATCAGGAGTTAGCTGACTTCCTCTCTATTCTAGTCTGTAATAAAGGTAACTTCCCCATTAAGTACCTAGGTATCCCTCTCCACTATGATAAACTGAGGAGAGAGGATATACAACCCTTCTGGATAAAATCATTAAAAGGATTTCTGGGTGGAGGGGCAAACTTCTCTCTTACAGAGGTAGATTGATCCTCATACAAGCTTGTTTGGCTAGCATTCCAGTGTATCTCCTCTCCTTCTTCAAGTTTCCTAAATGGGCAGTGAACCTCATCAATTCTCAGATGTCTCATTGCTTCTGGAATGATTTTGAGGGAAATAGGAAGCTACACCTTGCTAATTGGGCCCTAGTCTCTATGAAAAAAGATTTTGGAGGCCTAGGCATACCTAACCTCCAAGAAATTAACATATGTCTTCTAGGGTCTTGGATTAGAAGATTCTATGAGGAAGACCTGAAACCCTGGAAGCTTCTTATTGCCCATAAATACATAGAAAATAAACCTAATATTTTTGTCCCTTCCTCCAACCCTAAGACCTCTAGATTCTGGAAAGGATTAAAATCTATTATGCATGCTGTGAAATTTGGCTACAGATGGAACATGGGGGATGCATGGGAGCAGAACCAGGTTCTAGGAAGATACTTGGTTTGGCACATCCCCCTAGCAGTCCAATTTTGGCCTATTTACTCTATCCTCAATGAGCTTAACAAATGTTTCAATGAAGTTTGGGACGGTCAATGCCTAAAACTCTCTTTTAGAAGGAACTTTAGTGATAGTCTCATGGAACAATGGTTCTAGTTGGAGGAAATTGCCAAAAGCATTACCTTTACTACCGAGACGGATGCCCTGATTTTGGCAGCTGGACAATAAGGGGAAGTATTCCTTCAGCTCCCTCTATCATGTTATCAACTTTAGAGGGGTTCAACCCGTGTTCATCCCTGCTGTCTGGAAATTGAGAGTTCCCCCTAAAATTCATGTATTTCTCTGGCTTCTCTCCAAAAACAAATTGATGACTAGGGATAACCTTAGTAAGAGACACATCATCAAACCCCTTGATTGTGTTTACTGCTTGGAACAAGAGTCTTGTTCTCACCTATTTTTTGAATGTATATTTGCTAAACATCTATGGGCCCACATTGAGGAATATTTCTCTAGTCAGATTGGCTCATCCTTCGAATCTGTCGCCAGATTCTGGATTGCTACCAAAAAGTGCTCAGTTTTAAACACTGTTAACTCAGCTGTACTTTGGTGCCTCTGGAAATATAGAAATGCTATGATTTTCAGTAACACCTCCTGGATTTCCATTCCGCAGGTCTTGAGGTTGATCATGAACATGGTGAGGAACTGGGAGATTCTCTCCTCTGGATCGGACAAGGACAAGTTGACGAGCTTCGTGGAAACCCTAACAAGATCCCTCCAAAACCGTTGGCGATCACTTGTGGCTGAACAAGGCTCGACCTGCTCTGGGGCTGGACCCGTGGGCTCGTCTCAAGATCTCTAATGAAGATGATGGGCACCTGGCGCCGAAAAAGAGGGACATCCACCATGCTACGCCTTCCAGCTCGGTGTCTTCGCTTGCTTAGTGGTCGTCGCAGGCTGACACGGCCCCTCGGCGGAAGACCATGAAGGCTTCGCTGGACCCTCCTTGTGTCATTTGAGTGCTCTATCCGCTCTGCCTTTGGCACTGCTCGGGTGATTTGTGTTATTCAGAGAACTTGTTCATCCACCCCCCTAGTTTGTAGCTTTTCTACCTTTGCTTTCGAACTGCTCTTTGAGCTGCTGTATCAGAATATGTTGTGGTTTCATTCTCAGCAATGGAACCGGGGAGATGCTTGCTACATCTTGAGCTTGCGTTGGTTTTCCCCGAAGAGGAAGGAATGATGCAGCAGAGTGGCGTAAGAATTTCCCTCAGTTTTTGAGAACCAAGGTATCAATCCAGTAGGAGGCCACGCTCAAGTCCCTCGTACCTACACAAAGCGATAGCTACTCGCAACCAACGTGATTAGGGGTTGTCAATCCCTTCACGGTCACTTACGAGAGTGAGATCTGATAGATATAATATTTTTGGTATTTTTAGTATAAAGATGCAAAGTAAAAAGTAAAAGCAAAGCAAGATTAAAGTGATGGAGATTGATATGATGAGAATAGACCCGGGGGCCATAGGTTTCACTAGTGGCTTCTCTCAAGAGCATAAGTATTCTATGGTGGGTGAACAAATTACTGTTGAGCAATTGACAGAATTGAGCATAGTTATGAGAATATCTAGGCATGATCATGTATATAGGCATCACGTCCATGACAAGTAGATCGAAACGATTCTGCATCTACTACTATTACTCCACTCATCGACCGCTATCCAGCATGCATCTAGAGTATTAATTTAAAAACAGAGTAACGCCTTAAGCAAGATGACATGATGTAGAGAGATAAATTCATGCAATATGAAATAAACCCCATCTTGTTATCCTCGATGGCAACGATACAATATGTGCCTTGCTGCCCCTTCTGTCACTGGGTAAGGACACCGCAAGATCGAACCCAAAGCTAAGCACTTCTCCCATGGCAAGAACTACCAATCTAGTTGGCCAAACCAAACGGATAATTCGAAGAGACTTGCAAAGATAACCAATCATACATAAAAGAATTCAGAGAAGATTCAAATATTATTCATAGATAGACTTGATCATAAATCCACAATTCATCGGTCTCAACAAACACACCGCAAAAACAAGATTACATCAAATAGATCTCCACAAGGGAGGGGGAGAACTTTGTATTGAGATCCAAAAAAGAGAGAAGAAGCCATCTAGCTACTAACTATGGACCCGAAGGTCTGAGGTTGTAGGATCAAAAGTATGTCTAGAGGGGGGTGATTAGACTACTTGACCAAATAAAAACTTAACCTTTTCCCAATTTTAGTCCTTGGCAGATTTTAGCTATATTAGGACAAGTCAAGCAATCATCACACAATTCAAGCAAGCATGCAAAGAGTATATTGGCAGCGGAAAGTAAAGCATGCAACTTGCAAGAATGTAAAGGGAAGGGTTTGGAGAATTCAAACGCAATTGGAGACACGGATGTTTTTCCCGTGGTTCGGATAGGTGGTGCTATCCTACTTCCACATTGATGGAGACTTCAACCCACGAAGGGTAATGGTTGCGCGAGTCCACGGAGGGCTCCACACACAAAGGGTAATGGTTGCGCGAGTCCACGGAGGGCTCCACCCACGAAGGGTCCACGAAGAAGCAACCACCCACGAAGGGTCCACGATGAAGCAACCTTGTCTATCCCACCATGGCCATCGCCCACGAAGGACTTGCCTCACTAGCGGTAGATCTTCACGAAGTAGGCGATCTCCTTGCCCTTACAAACTCCTTGGTTCAACTCCACAATCTTGTCGGAGGCTCCCAAGTGACACCTAGCCAATCTAGGAGACACCACTCTCCAAGAAGTAACAAATGGTGTGTTGATGATGAACTCCTTGCTCTTGTGCTTCAAATGATAGTCTCCCCAACACTCAACTCTCTCTCATAGGATTTGGATCTGGTGGAAAGAAGGTTTGAGTGGAAAGCAACTTGGGGAAGGCTAGAGATCAAGATTCATATGGTAGGAATGGAATATCTTGGTCTCAACACATGAGTAGGTGGTTCTCTCTCAGAACATATGAGTTGGAAGTGTAGATGTGTTCTGATGGCTCTCTCCACGAATGAAGAGGAGGTGGAGGGGTATATATAGCCTCCACACAAAATCCAACCGTTACACACAATTTACAAATCTCGGTGGGACCGAATCAACAAACTCGGTCGGACCGAAAAGGTAAACCTAGTGACCGTTAGAGATTTTCGGTGGGACTGGCATGCAACTCGGCGTGACCGATTTTGTTAGGGTTTGGGCATAACTTAATCTCGGTGAGACCGATTACACAAACTCGGTGAGACCGATTTTGGTAATTAGCTAACCAGAGAGTTGGTCAGGCAAACTCGGTGGGACCGATTTGCTCTTTCGGTGAGACCGAAAAGTTACAAAAAGGAAACAGAGAGTTTACATTGCAATCTCGGTGGGACCGATCCGCTCTTTCGGTGAGACCGAAAAGTTACGAAAGGGAAACAGAGAGTTTGCAATCCCATCTCGGTGAGACCGAGATCCCTATCGGTAGAACCGAATTGCTAGGGTTTGGCAGTGGCATATGACAAGTGAAACTCGATGGCGCCGGATAGAAAGAATCGGTAGGACCGAGTTTGGCTTAGGGTTTAGGTCATATGTGGATATGGGAAAGTAGTTGAGGGTTTTGGAGCATATCACTAAGCACATGAAGCAAGAGGCTCATTAAGCAACACCTCATCCCTCCTTGATAGTATTGGCTTTTCCTAAAGACTCAATGTGATCTTGGATCACTAAAATATAAAATGAAGAGTCTTGAGCTTTTGAGCTTGAGCCAATCCTTTGTCCTTAGCATTTTGAGGGTTCCACTTTCACATCCATGCCATGCCAATCATTGAGCTTTCCTGAAATAATCATCTTGGAATAGCATTAGCTCAATGAGCTATATGTTGTTATGAATTACCAAAACCACCTAGGGATAGTTGCACTTTCAATCTCCCCCTTTTTGGTAATTGATGACAACATATAGATCAAAGCTTCGACAAATGATAATAAGCATGAAATATATCGTCGCTTTGAGAAGTATGTGATAAGTAAGAGCTCCCCCTAAATTTGTGCATATTTAAAATTTGCTTTGGACTACAAATGCACAAAGAGTTAGAGTCATGGGTTACTCTTCCATGTCACATACATCTTGGTGGAGCGCTTAAAATGATAAGAATGAAATACATGCACTCATCACCAAGAAAAGTGAATGATCACGTAAGATAGATAGGATAATAATATTAAGCAAGAATTAAGTGTAGCTTATGATCAAACACATGATCATCAATGTCTCACAGATAATGACATAGTATCTCAAGCACTCAAAAGCAAACAAAGTTCGAAAAACCACCAAATAAAACAAGAGAGAAAAGCAACACTCTCTCTCGAAGCCTATGATCTATACATTTTCTCCCCCTTTGGCAACAAGTTACCAAAAAGTTCCTAGAAAATGCATAGTGCTAAATCGACACTCAGGCTTGATCTTCAGGTGGTGGTGGAGTCCGGAGTACTCCAAGGACGAAGGCTTCCGTAGACGCTGGAGTAGATGCTGGAGTTGGAGCTGAAGTAGACGCTGGAGCAGGTTGGGCTGGTGCTACGGCTGGAGCTGAGGCAGTTGCTCTTGTGTCAGGAACTGGCACTTCAGATGACCTCGGACCTCGTGGCACTCTGGCAAAGGCATCAATGGTTGTCTTCCCTTTCCTCTCCTGCATGTCATCTTGGAGCTGTTGCACTGCAGTCTGAATCTCTGTCACCTTGATATCCAAGTCATAGAACTTTTGTTCTATGATTCTCTCTAGGCTTGCCTGGTTCTGAGTTAGGGTGGCTAGTCCTTTCTCAATCCGCGGGGTGGATGCAATCAAGTAACCAAGCTGCTCTTGTTTGGTCTTCAAGAAGTACTCAGATGCCTCCTCTTGAGTTGGCATCTTGGCAGCTTTCTCCTTCCTTGCCTTCTCCTTCTTGGCTTGTGCTTGTGCAGACGATGGTTCATTCTCAGTCATAACAACTTGATTATCTTCAAAGTCTGGACGGATGGGCAGGTGTTCCTTGTCCAACAAGTATATGCCTGTGCCCATCTTTGAGTTGATGAGCTCCTGAATCTGTGGGGCATATCCACAACTCCTCTTTTGGTCTGCTGCAGTCCTCTTGATTGTTTCTATCATAAGGCTCATGACTTTGAATTTCTGTGGCACATCAAAGATATGAAGCAAGTTGATTGCATGGCCTCTGATCATCTTGTGATCACCTGACTTGGGCAATAAGGTGTGCCTCAGTATCCAATTGATGGTTGGCAGCCCTGACAGAAGATAGTGTACTGAGCCAAACTTGAAAGTGTCAAGTGCTTCATTTGGAATCTCCTTGTACATGTTTGACATTGAGTTATGATCCATCTTCTTTTTGGCGTAGACATCCAAGTCATCTGCTTGCTCTTCTGGGGCATTGATCAGCTGAGCCCATTCAGCAACTGTTGATTGGTACCTCGTACCCGCAGACATCCAAACAATTCTCCCATCTGAATAAAAATGTGCAGTGGAGTAGAACTGCATGATGAGTTCCTAGTTCCACTTTGTGAGCTTCTGCCCAACAAAGTCCTCTACTCCACATGCCTTGAAGCTGTCCTGCACTCCAGGGTAGTACTCTTCGTTGTCCTTGATGTATTGCCAATCAACCCATCTCATATCGCATACAATTGGCTTCTTATCCAATAAGACTGTCTCATAGAAGTCCTGCTGTTCCTTGGTGTGAAATCGGTAGTCAACAGCAGTCCTCCTCCTTGAAGCATACGGATCTGCTTCTCTCCACTTCCCGAGCCCTGAATCTCTCCTGAGCTTCATGTCCTCAGCCACAGGATGAGCATCATTGTGGTCTGGGATCTTGGGCTTGAGTTTTCTGAGAACTTGCTCTTCATCATCTTCTGCAGTGTCAGGCACTGGGGCCTTGTTCTTCTCAGCAGCTGGGATGCTTCTTGTATTTCTCTTTGGCTTTGGCTTTGGAGCTGGCTTGGCCTTGGAAGCAGCTGCCCCTGATCTTATGGCATCACCCATCAGCTTGGGTGCCTTTGGTGCTGGTGCAGCTACCTCTTCTTCTTCCTCCTCATCTTCCATGATGGAAGCCTTGCCAAGCACTCTGGCTACGGTTTTCTTCACCCTTTCCTTCCTTTTCTTGCTTTCAGCAGCAACTGGCTCTATGGGAGTGGACTTCTCAGTTGAAGCTCTGGCCTTTGACATAGGCTGCCTGCCTGCTGGCCTTTTGATCTTTAACCCTAGCTTTGTGCCCTGTGCTGGCTCAACTCTCTTTGAAGTTGCTTCCTCTTCTGCCACATAATCCTCATCCTCTGATTCTGAGGTTCTCTTCTTTCTTTGTCTTGCGGCAGCTTTAGGCAGATTGCTAGGAGTACTTCTGCTGCCATCATCTAAAGAACTTGAGGGACTAGTGCCCTCACTCATCTGCACTTGCTGCTCTGACAAATTCTGGCTATCACTCTGATCAGACATGTTGCAAACTCTGACTGCTGACCCTGTGAATAGGTTATAGATGAGATAGAGTGGATGAGCATCACAAAATGCAGAGATTTTTGCAAAAGAATGATCCAAAAACTTAGTTTTAGTTTCACACTGAAAGCATCTCGGATCTACCGATTTTCAAACTCGGTGATACCGAAGCAGTTTTTGGAACCTAAACTAGTGAACTCGGTCAGACCGAGTCACAGTTCGGTGGCACCGAGACTGCTAGGGTTTCACAGAGTTCCAAAATCGGTCACACCGATTAGTAATACTCGGTCAAACCGAGTCTCACTTGTGCAATGGCATAAGCCAAATCGGTGGGACCGAGTTTTTCAACTCGGTGGGTCCGAGATGGTTTCGGCGGAAACCTAACCCTAAAATTTTCGAATCAAACCTAATCTACGAGTTCATTCACTGGATAGAAGTGTTTCAAACGTGGCAAGAATCATGATGATCACAATGTGCTAAGAATCGGATTGGGGAATAGCACAAAGATCGAGTCCATACCCTAGTTCGGCGGAGACTCGCTACGGTGGCAACGGCGGGGTAGAATTCCCGTTGACGGCGACGGAGACCAGCGACTGGAGGCGGCTGGCGGCGAGGAGACGATCCGGAGACCACGTTGGCAGAGCAGGCTATCGCGCGGGCGAAGGGGTTTGGAGAAATTTCCAAATTTTTGCCCGTGACTATATATAGCCCGACCCTGTCGGTGTGACCAAGTGGAACAACTCGGTGGCACCGAGATGCAAAACTGTATACAGTTGTTGCAACTTGGTGTGACCGAATGGTTCAAATCGGTTGCACCGAGATCGAAAACATAGATCAACTTAATGATCTCGGTAGGACCGAAAGTAGGATATCGGTCAAACCGAGAATCACACAGAGGTTTTGGAAGTTTAACTCTATGACGAATCGGGGACTCTGAGTGCTCCTCACACAGAGTGGTTCGAATCTGACTTGATCAAATTTTGTGATGTAGCATGAATAGAGTTTGAGACGAGAAAAGCATAGATAGCTAGAGGAGGTTCTTAGGCATTCTTGTCCATCCACTTGGCAAAAGGAAATAAAACCAATCAATCAAAACAACAAGTGGATGTCCTCGAATGAGTAAAATATGCAACCAACATGCTCACACAATAAGATGGCAAATGAAATATGTGACAAAGCATGCACAACCAATTCTAGCATCTATCAAGCAATTTGCGATGACTAGGTCATCTATATATGAGTATATTGACTTAGGAGTCAAGTGAGAACACTTGATCATAGGTCATACTCATCGTTTAAGCTCAAGTGGGGTTACCACTTTTACATAAAGCATTGTTGTGTTCACATCTTTAGAGTTGCTTTAGCTCAAGTCTTAGAGTAAAGCTCCCCCTAGATGTGATATCCCCCCTAAGAGGGATGAACTAACCTTGGGTTTTGTCGATGATGACTTCATGTAGATGTTGAAGATGTGGATGCTCATTGTTGATGTAGATCACTTGGAGCTATCCATTTGAGTGAATTGCACTTTCAATACCTACATGGGTTAGTCCCACAAGGAACAAACAAGGATATCCATAGACATAGAGTGATGCACACACAAGATGATGTCCATGAAAACTTTTAGGTTACCTTGTCCCTTGTCTTACCATCAAGAGGGTTTGTGACTCCTTGAACTAGTGCAAGATGTGGAAGTTGATTGCACTTGTTCTTGCCAAAATGATAAGAGTGAAGTATGTTGGCGGAGTCACCCTCAAGAACTCTCTAGTTCTTCTTCTTTTGGATCCACACCATCTTGATGGGAATCCTTGGAGTTGTAGTCGTACTTGATGAAGTGGAACTTGAAGTGGTCTTGGGAATCCACTTGACTAAGGTCTTAGGAGCTTCTTCAAATGCATCAATTTCCTCTTGAAGCTTGTCCTTGCCTTTTTGCTTGTAGTCTTGTGGTGGAAGATCATCTTGAGCTTGTGTCCCCTTGAAGGAAGTATCATACTTCTCTTGTTGAGGAACAAACTTTGTCTTGGGGTATTGATCTTCTTCCCACTCAACTCCATTGGCATTGAACTTTCGTTCAAAACCAACACCTTGATTCTTCTGGTGCATTCCTTGCTTGCGCACAATTTCCTCGAATTGCTTACTCCCGGCAAGGCTTTTGTACACTCCTTTCTCTATAATTCCCTTCAATAAGCTATTTTCTTGCTCAAGTGTAACTTGGCTAAGAGAATCATTAGTGGAATCAAGAGAACTACTAGAAGCAACAATATTGGATTTAGCATGATCATTGTTACTACTAGAGGAAGAATCTTTCTTGTTCTTGTTACTAGACTTGACTTGAGGCATGTAAGTGGATAAGAGTAAACGCTTGGCAATGTAAGAAGAACTTTTCTTGTGGAGATCATCATTGATTGTCTTTAAAAACTCATGCTCTTGCTCAATATTGAGCTTTTCAAAGCGTAATTTCTCATGAGCTCTTAAAAGTTCTCGATGATCTTCAAAGATAGTTTCATCAGCTAACTTAAGAGTGTTTAGTTCTTTAGTTAGAGCCTCCATCTTCTCCTTATCATTGTCATTCGTTTTATCTTGATTAGCATGATTAATTGACGTTTCATCATAGTATTCATCACTAGAGTTGTCAACAAGCAAATCATCATCACCTAACAAGTCATCTTCATCACTATTAAAATCAACATACTCGGGGTGTGTTACCTTAGGACCTTTGGCCATGAAGCATCTTCCAATTCCTTCATTTGGTGAGTCAAATATGTCGTAGGAGTTGGTTGGCACAAGTGCTAGACCGGCAACACCTTCATCTTGAGTATATTCGGAGTCGGAGTGATAATTTCTCTCGGAGTGGCTGTCGGAGTCGGAGCCGGATACCCATTCACCAACATGAGCTTGATGTCTTCGTTTTGTGTAGCTCCTTGATGATTTTTCCTTCCTTTCTGAATCTTTGCTTCTCCGTGAGTATCTTCGTTCATAACGATCATCTCTACTCCTTCTCTCTCTTGGTGGTGATTCTTTGCTTCTTATTTTTGGAGAGTCTTCTGTTCTCTTGTAGGGAGCCGTACACTCATTGGAATAGTGTTTGGGTCTTCCACAATTGTAGCAGTTTCGCTCTCGACTAGAAGATCTTTTGTCATTGTAGGACCTTGACTTGAAGTTTCTATCTTTGCTTCTACTCTTGTAGAACTTGTTGAAGTTCTTCACCATTAAGCTCAATTCTTCATTGAAGTTTTGTTTCTCACTTGATGATGTAGGAGCTTCACATGAGGCTTTGTAGGCACCACTTGATTTGTTGTGAAGTTCCTCTTTATCCTTAAGTGACATCTCATGAGCAACAATTCTTCCAATCACCTCCGTTGGCTTGAGATCTTTGTAATTGGGCATCATTTGGATCAATGTGCACACGGTATCATATTTTCCATCCAAGGCTCTTAGAATCTTCTTGATGATGAATCTATCGGTCATCGCTTCACTTCCTAAGCCGGCAATCTCATTTGTGATGAGAGCAAGCCTAGAGTACATTTCAGCGACACCTTCACCATCCTTCATTTTGAACTTGTCAAGTTGACTTTGAAGCACATCCAACTTGGATTCCTTGACGGAGTCGGTACCTTCGTGCATATCAATCAAAGTGTCCCAAATTTCCTTTGCATTCTCAAGACGGCTGATTTTGTTGAATTCTTCGGGGCACAATCCGTTGAAGAGAATATCACAAGCTTGAGCATTGTATTGCAACATCTTCAACTCATCCGCGGTAGCTTCACGGTTTGGTTCTCTCCCATCAAACAAGTCACCTTGCAAGCCAACACACACAATAGCCCAAACGGCGGGGTTATGTCCAAGAATATGCATTTTCATTTTATGCTTCCAACTAGCAAAACTAGTACCATCAAAGTAAGGACCTCTACGGTGATAATTTCCCCCGCTAGACGCCATACTCTCCTAGGTTGTGAAACCAAGGCTATGACCACCAAAAGCTATGGAAATCAAAGCAAATGGAGACCAAAGCTCTGATACCACTTGTAGGATCGAAAGTATGTCTAGAGGGGGGGTGATTAGACTACTTGACCAAATAAAAACTTAACCTTTTCCCAATTTTAGTCCTTGGCAGATTTTAGCTATATTAGGACAAGTCAAGCAATCATCACACAATTCAAGCAAGCATGCAAAGAGTATATTGGCAGCGGAAAGTAAAGCATGCAACTTGCAAGAATGTAAAGGGAAGGGTTTGGAGAATTCAAACGCAATTGGAGACACGGATGTTTTTCCCGTGGTTCGGATAGGTGGTGCTATCCTACATCCACGTTGATGGAGACTTCAACCCATGAAGGGTAACGGTTGCGCGAGTCCATGGAGGGCTCCACCCACAAAGGGTAATGGTTGCGCGAGTCCCCGGAGGGCTCCACCCACGAAGGGTCCACGAAGAAGCAACCACCCACGAAGGGTCCACGAAGAAGCAACCTTGTCTATCCCACCATGGTCATCGCCCACGAAGGACTTGCCTCACTAGCGGTAGATCTTCACGAAGTAGGCGATCTCCTTGCCCTTACAAACTCCTTGGTTCAACTCCACAATCTTGTCGGAGGCTCCCAAGTGACACCTAGCCAATCTAGGAGACACCACTCTCCAAGAAGTAACAAATGGTGTGTTGATGATGAACTCCTTGCTCTGGTGCTTCAAATGATAGTCTCCCCAACACTCAACTCTCTCTCATAGGATTTGGATCTAGTGGAAAGAAGGTTTGAGTGGAAAGCAACTTGGGGAAGGCTAGAGATCAAGATTCATATGGTAGGAATGGAATATCTTGGTCTCAACACATGAGTAGGTGGTTCTCTCTCAGAACATATGAGTTGGAAGTGTAGATGTGTTCTGATGGCTCTCTCCACGAATGAAGAGGAGGTGGAGGGGTATATATAGCCTCCACACAAAATCCAACCATTACACACAATTTACAAATCTCGGTGGGACCGAATCAACAAACTCGGTCGGACCGAAAAGGTAAACCTAGTGACCGTTAGAGATTTTCGGTGGGACTGACATGCAACTCGGTGTGACCGATTTTGTTAGGGTTTGGGCATAACGTAATCTCGGTGAGACCGATTACACAAACTCGGTGAGACCGATTTTGGTAATTAGCTAACCAGAGAGTTGGTCAGGCAAACTCGGTGGGACCGATTTGCTCTTTCGGTGAGACCAAAAAGTTACAAAAAGGAAACAGAGAGTTTACATTGCAATCTCGGTGGGACCGATCCGCTCTTTCGGTGAGACCGAAAAGTTATGAAAGGGAAACAGAGAGTTTGCAATCCCATCTCGGTGAGACCGAGATCCCTATCGGTAGAACCGAATTGCTAGGGTTTGGCAGTGGCATATGACAAGTGAAACTCGGTGGTGCCGGATAGAAAGAATCGGTAGGACCGAGTTTGGCTTAGGGTTTAGGTCATATGTGGATATGGGAAAGTAGTTGAGGGTTTTGGAGCATATCACTAAGCACATGAAGCAAGAGGCTCATTAAGCAACACCTCATCCCTCCTTGATAGTATTGGCTTTTCCTAAAGACTCAATGTGATCTTGGATCACTAAAATATAAAATGAAGAGTCTTGAGCTTTTGAGCTTGAGCCAATCCTTTGTCCTTAGCATTTTGAGGGTTCCACTTTCACATCCATGCCATGCCAATCATTGAGCTTTCCTGAAATAATCATCTTGGAATAGCATTAGCTCAATGAGCTATATGTTGTTATGAATTACCAAAACCACCTAGGGATAGTTGCACTTTCAGAGGTAAACTACTCACACTTCATCGGAGAGGCTAGGATGATGTAGAAGCCCTCCGTGATGACGGCCCTCTTCCGGCGGAGCTCCGGAACAGGCCCCAAGATGGGATCTCGTGGATACAGAAAGTTGCGGCGGTGGAATTAGGTTTTTGGCTCCTGTTCTGATCGTTTTGGGGTACGTAGGTATATATAGGAGGAAGGAGTACGACGGTGGAGCACCGAGGGGCCCACAAGCCAGGGGCGCGCCCTAGGGGAGGCGCGCCCCCCACCCTCGTGACCTCCTCTTTGACTCCCTGGAGTAGGTTCCAAGTCTCCTGGATCACGTTCGATGAGAAAATCACGTTCCCGAAGATTTTATTCCGTTTGGACTCCGTTTGATATTCTGTTTCTCCGAAATACTGAAATAGGCAAAAAAACAGCAATTCTGGGCTGGGCCTCCGGTTAATAGGTTAGTCCCAAAAATAATATAAAAGTGTAAAATAAAGCCCAATATAGTCCAAAACAGTAGATAATATAGCATGGAGCAATCAAAAATTATAGATACGTTGGAGACGTATCAGGCATCCCCAAGCTTAATTCCTGCTCGTCCTCGAGTAGGTAAATGATAAAAAGAGAACTTTTGATGCGGAGTGCTACTTGGCATAATTTCAATGCAAATCTTCTTAATTGTGGTATGAATATTCAGATTAGAAAGATTCAATACAAAAGTTTATATTGACATAAAAATAATAATACTTCAAGCATACTAACAAAGCAATTATGTCTTCTCAAAATAACATGGCCAAAGAAAGTTATCCCTACAAAATCATATAGTCTGGCTATGCTCCATCTTCACCACACAAAGTATTTAAATCATTCACAACCCCAATGACAAGCCAAGCAATTGTTTCATACTCTAACTTTTTCAAAAAAAATCAATCTTCACACAATACATGAGCGTGAGCCATGGATATAGCACTATAGGTGGAATAGAATGGTGGTTGTGGAGAAGACAAAAAGGAGGGGAAGATAGTCTCACATCAACTAGTCGTATCAAAGGGCTATGGAGATGCCCATCAATAGATATCAATGTGAGTGAGTAGGGATTGCCATGCAACGGATGCACTAGAGCTATAAATGTATGAAAGCTCAAAATGAAACTAACTGGGTGTGCATCCGACTTGCTTGCTCACGAAGACCTAGGGCAATTTGAGGAAGCCCATCATTGGAATATACAAGCCAAGTTCTATAATGTAAAATTCCCACTAGTATATGAAAGTGACAACATATCCGACTCTCTATATGAAGAACATGCTGCTACTTTGAAGCACAATATATGAGACTTGCTATATCATGGTGCTACTTTGAAGCACAAGTGTGGAAAAGAAGATAGTAGCATTGCCCCTTTTTATTTATTTTCTTTTTTTTGGGCCGTCTTTTTTCTTCTTTGGCCTTTCTCTTTGTTTTTATTGGGACAATGCTCTATTAAATGATGATCATCACACTTTTATTTATTTACAACTCAATGATTACAACTCAATTCTAAAACAAAGTATGACTCTATATGGATGCCTCCGGCGGTGTACCGGGATATGCAATGAATCAAGAGTGACAAGTATGAAAAAAATATGAACGGTGGCTTTGCCACAAATACTATGTCAACTACATGATCATGCTAAGCAATATGACAATGATGAATGTGTCATGATGAACTAGATGGTGGAAAGTTGCATGGCAATATATCTCGGAATGGCTATGGAAATGCCATAATAGGTAGGTATGGTGGCTGTTTTGAGGAAGGTATATGGTAGGTGTATGATACTGGCGAAATGTGCGCGGTATTAGAGAGGCTAGCAAAGGTGGAAGGGTGAGAGTGCGTATAATCCATGGACTCAACATTAGTCATAAAGAACTCATATACTTATTGCAAAAATCTAGAAGTTATCAAAGCAAAGTATTACGCGCATGCTCCTAGGGGGATAGATTGGTAGGAAAAGACCATCGCTCATCCCCGACCGCCACTCATAAGGAAGACAATCAATAAACAAATCATGCTCCGACTTCATCACATAACGGTTCACCATACGTGCATGCTACAGGAATCACAAACTTTAACACAAGTATTCTTTAAATTCACAACTACTCAACTAGCATGACTTTAATATTATCACCTCCATATCTCAAAACAATTATCATGCTTCAATCTTTTCTTAGTATTCAACACACTCAAAAGAAAGTTTCACAAATCTTGAATACCAAGCATATTATTATTAAGCAAATTACCATCCTATTAAGACTCTCAAAATAATTTAAGTGAAGCATGAGAGATCAATAGTTTCTTTAAAACAAATCCACCATTGTGCTCTAAAAGTTCTAAGTGAAGCACATAGAGCAAAATTATAACGCTCAAAAGATATAAGTGAAGCACATAGAGCAAAATTATCTAGCTCAAAAGATATAAGTGAAGCACATAGAGCAAAACTACTTAGCTCAAAAGATATAAGTGAAGCACATAGAGCAAAACTACTTAGCTCAAAAGATATAAGTGAAGCACATAGAGTATTATCAAATTTTAATTCATGTATGGCTCTCTCAAAAGGTGTGTACAGCAAGAATGATTGTGGCATACTAAGACACAAAGACACAAATAATACAGGACGCTCCAAGCAAAACACATATCATGTGGGTGAATAAAAATATAGCTCCAAGTAAATTACCGATGGAAGTAGACGAAAGAGGGGATGCCTTCCGGGGCCTCCCCAAGCTTTGAATTTTTGGTTTCCTTGGATTATCTTGTGGGTGCCATGGGCATCCCCAAGCTTAGGCTCTTTCCACTCCTTGTTCCATGATCCATCAAAAGAATTCACCCAAAACTTGAAAACTTCACAACACAAAACTCAAAATAGAAAACTCGTGAGCTCCGTTAGCGAAAGAAAACAAAAGACCACTTCAAGGTACTGTAATGAAATCATTCTTTATTTATATTGGTGTTAAACCTACTGTATTCCAACTTCTCTATGGGTTATAAACTATTTTAGTAGCCATAGATTCATCAAAATAAGCAAACAACACACGAAAAACAGAATCTGTCAAAAACAGAACAGTCTGTAGTAATCTGTAGCTAGCGCAAGATCTGAACCCCAAAAATTCTAAAATAAATTGCTGGACGTGAGGAATTTATCTATTAATAATATGCAAAAATAATTAACTAAATATCACTCTTCAAATAAAAATGACAGCAGTTTTCGTGAGCGCTAAAGTTTCTGTTTTTTACAGCAAGTTCGACAAGACTTTCCCCAAGTCTTCCCAACGGTTCTACTTGGCACAAACACTAATTAAACACAAAAAACACAACCAAAACAGAGGCTAAATAATTTATTTATTACTAAGCAGGAGCAAAAATCAAGGAATAAAAATAAAATTGGGTTGCCTCCCAACAAGCGCTATCGTTTAACGCCCCTATCTAGGCATAAAAGCGAGGATAGATCTAGGTATTGCCATCTTTGGTAGGCAATCCATAAGTGGCTCTCATGATAGTTTCATATGGCAATTTTATTTTCTTTCTTGGAAAGTGTTCAATGCCCTTTTTTAATGGAAATTGAAATCTAATATTCCCTTCCTTCATATCAATAATCGCACCAACCGTTCTAAGGAAAGGTCTACCAAGAATAATAGGGCAAGAAGGATTGCAATCTATATCAAGAACAATGAAATCTACGGGCACATAATTCCTATTTGCAACAATAAGAACATCATTAATTCTTCCCATAGGTTTCTTAATAGTGGAATCCGCAAGATGCAAGTTTAGAGAGCAATCATCAAAATCACGGAAATCTAGTAAATCACACAAAGTCTTGGGAATAGTAGAGACACTAGCACCCAAATCACACAAAGCATAAAACTCATGATCTTTAATTTTAATTTTAAAAGTTGGTTCCCACTCATCATAGAGTTTTCTAGGGATAGAAACTTTCAACTCAAGTTTTTCTTCATAAGATTGCATCAAGGCATCAACAATATGTTCGGTGAAGGCTTTATTTTGACTATAAGCATGTGGAGAATTTAGCACGAATTGCAACAAGGAAATACAATCAATTAAAGAGCAACTTTCATAATTAAATTCCTTCAAATCCAATATAGTGGGTTTAGCAACATCTAGATTTTTATTTCTTTCAATCCCACTTTCATCAATTTCATCATTAAGATCTAAATACTCCGAATTTTTTGAACGCCTTCTAGTTAAAGGAAGATCATATTCAGTTTCATAAAGATTCATATTGCAAAACAAAGATTTAATAGGGGACACATCAATAACTTTTAGATCTTCATCTTGATTTTCATAGGAATTGGAGGAACACGCTTTAATAAAGGCATCTTTGGAAGCACGCATCCTAGCGGTTCTTTCCTTGCACTCATCAATGGAAATTCTCATGGCTTTGAGAGACTCATTGATATCATGCTTAGGAGGAATAGATCTAATCTTTAAAGAATCACCCTCAAGAGAAATTCTATCAACGTTTCTAGCCAAATCATCAACTTTAAGCAATTTCTCTTAAAGCAAAGTATTAAAATTCTTTTGTGAATTCATAAACTCTTTAACACTATTCTCAAATTCAGAGGGCATCTTATTATAATTTCCATAAGAGTTGTTGTAGGAATTTCCATAATTATTAGAAGGATTACTAGGATATGGCCTAGGATTAAAATTCCCTCTATAAGCATTGTTACCAAAATTATTCCTACCAACAAAATTCACATCCATAGATTCATTGCTATTCTCAATCAAAGTAGACAAAGGCATATAATTAGGATCAGAAGAAACACTCTTAGTAGCAAATAATTTCATAAGTTCATCCATTGATTTCTTCTATCGCATGCACTTTTTTATTACAAGATCTTTCAGTACGCCATTGATAATAATTAACCATAATATTATCTAGGAGTTTAGTAGCATCTCCTAAAGTGATTTCTAGAAGAAAAATTCAATCCGGCATAAAAATTTTGTATAATCATCCACAAATTCAAACCATGAGTATGGCAATTACGTATCATTAATTTCATTCTCTCCCAAGCTTGTGCAACATGTTCATGATCAAGTTGCTTAAAATTCATAATATCGTTTCTAAGAGAGATGATCTTAGTGGGAGGGAAATACTTAGAGATAAAAACATCTTTGCACTTGTTCCATGAATCAATACTATTTTTAGGCAAAGACGAAAACCAAGCTTTAGCATGATCTCTAAGCGAAAAAGGAAATAGCTTCAATTTAACGACGTCATTATTGACATCTTTTTTCTTTTGCATATCACATAAATCAACGAAGCTATTCAGATGAGTAGCGGCATCTTCACTAGGAAGGCCGGCGAATTGATCTTTCATAACAAGATTCAACAAAGCAGTATTAATTTCACAAGATTCAGCATCGATAAGAGGAGCAATTGGAGTGCTAAGGAAATCATTATTATTGGTATTTGTGAAGTCACACAATTTGGTAGTATCTTGAGCCATCGCGACAAACAAGCAATCTAACACACGAGCAAACAAAAAGCAAGCGGGCAAAAGAGGCAAATAGAGAGGGAGGATAGAGAGAGAGAGGGCGAATAAAATGGCAAGGGTGAATTGGGGGGAGAGGAAAACGAGAAGCAAATGGCAAATAATGTAATGCGAGAGATAGGGATTGTGATGGGTACTTGGTATGTTGACTTTTTGCGTAGACTCTCCGGCAACGGCGCCAGAAATCCTTCTTGCTACGTCTTGAGCTTGCGTTGGTTTTCCCCGAAGAGGAAGGAATGATGCAGCAGAGTAGCGTAAGTATTTCCCTCAGTTTTTGAGAACCAAGGTATCAATCCAGTAGGAGGCCACGCTCAAGTCCCTCGTACCTGCATAAAGCGATAGCTACTCGCAACCAACGCGATTAGGGGTTGTCAATCCCTTCACGGTCACTTACGAGAGTGAGATCTGATAGATATAATATTTTTGGTATAAATATGCAAAGTAAAAAGTAAAAGCAAAGTAAAAAGGAAAGCAAGATTAAAGTGATGGAGATTGATATGATGAGAATAGACCCAGGGCCATAGGTTTCACTAGTGGCTTCTCTCAAGAGCATAAGTATTCTACGGTGGGTGAACAAATTACTGTTGAACAATTGACAGAATTGAGCATAGTTATGAGAATATCTAGGCATGATCATGTATATAGGCATCACGTCCGTGACAAGTAGATCGAAACGATTCTGCATCTACTACTATTACTCCACTCATTGGCCGCTATCCAGCATGCATCTAGAGTATTAAGTTAAAAACAGAGTAACGCCTTAAGCAAGATGACATGATGTAGAGAGATAAATTCATGCAATATGAAATAAACCCCATCTTGTTATCCTCTATGGCAATGATACAATACGTGCCTTGCTGCCCCTTCTGTCACTGGGTAAGGACACCGCAAGATCGAACTCAAAGCTAAGCACTTCTCCCATGGCAAGAACTACCAATCTAGTTGGCCAAACCAAACGGATAATTCGAAGAGACTTGCAAATATAACCAATCATACATAAAAGAATTCAGAGAAGATTCAAATATTATTCATAGATAGACTTGATCATAAACCCACAATTCATCAGTCTCAACAAACACACCGCAAAAAGAAGATTGCATCGAATAGATCTCCACAAGAGAGGGGGAGAACTTTGTATTGAGATCCAAAAAGAGAGAAGAAGCCATCTAGCTACTAACTATGGACCCGAAGGTCTGAGGTAAACTACTCACACTTCATCGGAGGGGCTAGGATGATGTAGAAGCCCTCCGTGATGACGGCCCTCTTCCGGCGGAGCTCCGGAATAGGCCCCAAGATGGGATCTCGTGGATACAGAAAGTTGTGGCGGTGGAATTAGGTTTTTCGCTCCTGTTCTGATCGTTTGGGGGTACGTAGGTATATATAGGAGGAAGGAGTACGTCGGTGGAGCACCGAGGGGCCCACGAGGCAGGGGGCGCGCCCCCCACCCTCGTGACCTCCTCTTTGACTCCCTGGAGTAGGGTCCGAGTCTCCTGGATCACGTTCGGTGAGAAAATCACGTTCCCGAAGATTTTATTCCGTTTGGACTCCGTTTGATATTCTGTTTCTCCGAAATACTGAAATAGGCAAAAAACAGCAATTCTGGGTTGGGCCTCCGGTTAATAGGTTAGTCCCAATAATAATATAAAAGTGTATAATAAAGCCCAATATAGTCCAAAACAGTAGATAATATTGCATCGAGCAATCAAAAATTATAGATATGTTGGAGACGTATCAATGCTCCCTGTTTTTCTAAAAAATATATTTTATATGTTATTATATAGTATTTTTATTGTCATCATATATTTAACAGATACTTACATATGTAAGAAAACAATATCCCACATCTTATTAACTTATAAAAATAATTTCTTAACAAATAAAATCCTAGATTGTTTTGGCACGAATATCCTAGTGATTGTGTACAAAAGCTTGGTAAAATTTAAGGACAAATGTAATAATATCACTTATTATTTAAATATATTTATAACAAAATGCTCAGCCCCTTTTTATTTTTTGATAACATTGCTGGCCCAACCCAACATTATAACTAGAATCAGCCCAGCAAAATAGTGTATTTCGAGAAAGTGCAAATGGCGTGTAATTTTTTAGGAAATAAAATAAACGGGCCGCATGGACGCTACATTATTTGTTCATCCAGCCCAGCTAATGGCTGTAATTCAAAAAAGAGATCAAATTGACTATAAATTCTACCGCGCAAAAAAAAGACTGTAAATTCTGAAAAAATGGGTTGAATACGTGCCACATTTTTGGAGGCTGAAATGTGGGCCAATAGGTCGAAACCAATGCAATTCGTTGTCAATTTAGTCAACAAATGATTCTGACATGTTAGCCGTTGGATTTACATCCAACGACCGGCATCCATCTTCAATCTCTCGTCTTCTTCCTCCAGCGCCGCCGGGACCACCTCCCGCCTCCTGCTGCTAGCAGCTCTGCTTAGCACGCTTCGCTATGAAGCGCTACTCCACCATTGGCCAGGCCATCCCTCCACCCCTCCACACCTCATGTTCTTCTCCACCGACTGCCGAACCACACCGCACTAGAACCAGTTAACCCTCGTACACCTCTCTGTCTGTGACTCTACTCCCTCGTCTTCCCATCTCCGGCTCGTTGCTGTTCGGGGCCTCACCGTCGTCCACCACCTTGGATGCGCTCGGCGCGGCGTGGTCAACGTGGTCAACGAACGACACCATCGGAAGTAGACTGTGCGTGGAGAGGCTGACAGCTGGGTCCACGGCCGCACACAAGGAAATGCCTCCTTATTACGCGCAAAATAATGATTCCTCCACCTGACATCTGGGACCCACCGGAAGGGCCTCTGTATTTCGTGAAATAAAGTGCCCCCGCTGACATGTCGGACCCACTAGCTATCTTCGCACGCAAGGAAGTGCCTCCTTATTACGCACAAAAAAATGAATATTCCCCCTGCCAGCCGGAACCCAGCATAGTGGGAGGCTGACTTGTGGGCCTACCAAGTTGACGGGGACGGAGGGCTTTGTCAACTTAGTCAATATGAACGATTCTAGCTGCTGTTACCGTACGATGTTCATCCAACGGCCGTAGTGCTTCTTCAACCTCTGGTCTTCTTGCTCCAGCCGCCCAAACCAGCACCGGTCGTGTCACGTGCTCCTGCCTCCCGTGGCCGGCTGTGATGCTGTGGAGGCCTCACCGCCCCCTACTACTCCCACAGCTGGCCAGGCCATCCCTCTACTCACCCACACCCCCTGTTATTCTGCGGCGACAGCAGCCTCACACCGCAGCCGAACCAGTGAACCCTCGTACTCCTCTTCGCGTGGGCATCCACTGTTGCGTCTTCCCCGGCTCCAAGTCGTCCCCTTCCTAGTCCTCGTCGTCGTCCACTGCCCTAGTGCTCTCGGCGCGGCGTGGTCAACGTGTTCAACGACCGACTTCCATCGGAAGAGTACTATACGTGGAGAGGCTGACAGCTGGGTCCACGGTAGCCGCAAGGAAGTGCCTCCTTATTATGTGGAAAATAATTATTCCTCCACCTGACAGTGGGGACCCACCGGGCGGGCCACCAGTATTTTGCAAAAAAAATCATTTCCCCTGACTGTTGGGACCCACCAGACAGGCCACCGTATTTCACGAAAAAAACATTCCCCCCACTGTCAGCTCGGACCCACCGGAAGTGCCTCCTTATTACGCACAAAAAAATGAATACTCCCCCGGCTAGCTGGGACCACCTTGCTGGGAAGCTGACTTGTGGGCCTACTAAGTTGACGGGGACGAAGGGCTTTGTCAACTTAGTCAATATGAACGATTCTAATTCCAGTGACCGTACGATGTCCATCCAACGGCCGTAGTGCTTCTTCAACCTCTGGTCTTCTTGCTCCAGCCGCCCAAAGCAGCGCCGGTCATGCCGCATGCTCCTGCCTCCCGTGGCTGGCTGTGCTGCCGCAGAGGCCTCACCGCCCCCTACTATTCCCACCGCTGGCCAGGCCCTACGGTGACGGCAGCCTCACACCGCAGCCGAACCAGTGAACCCTCGTAGTCCATCAGTAATGAGAAATGGGTTGTACATTTTTAAAACACATCAAACCGGCAATTAGTTTCAAATATCTTTTTTTTCATTTCAAGATTTTAAATCACATTAATTTTTATGCATGGAGAATTTGTTGGATTTTATATTGATATACATTTATTTTGAAAATCAGTTTGAATGTGAGTCAAAATTTCGGGATTAAAAACAGTTCGGACCGCATTGAAATATGCAAAATTTCGTATAATTTTTTAACCGTTGCCACAATATGGGATGTAATGCTAACAAAAAGAATATGGGCTCCAAAAAAACCTTAAGATTTAGCAAATGGGCTGTAAATTATTAGAAATAATGGCAGATGGTTGTATGTTGTTTTCCACAGATTTGAGGCTTTCCTAAAAAAAGGTTAACGCACAAGCACTGACTGTTGGATATCCATCCAACGGCCGTCGTGCTTCTTCAATCTCTGCTCTCCTGCTCCAGCCGCTCAAACAAGCCCCGGCGGGACTACCTGCTCCCTCCTCCTCGCGGCCGGCTGTGCTGCCGTGCAGGCCTCACCGCCCGACCGTACTCCCATCGCTGGCCTAGCCATCCCTCTACTCACCCACACCTGCTATTATTCTCCGGCGACAGCAGACGAACCAGTAAACCCTCGTACAGTCGTACTCCCCTCCGCGTGGGAAACAACTATCGAGTCTTCCCTGCCTCCATGTCGTCCCCTTCCTAGGCCTCGCCGTCGTCCACAGCCCTAGTGCTCTCGGTGTGGCGTGGTCAATGTGGTCAAGGAATGACTTCCATCGGACGTGGACTATACGTGGAGAGGCTGACAGCTGGGTCCACGGCCGCAGCAAGGAAGTGCCTCCTTATTACGCAGAAAATAATGATTCCTCCACCTGACAGCTAGGACCCACCGGACGGGCCACTGTATTTCGTGAAAAAAATGTTTCCCCCTGACTGCTGGGACCCACCAGCTACATCTTCGCACGCAAGGAAGTGCGTCCGGGAAAAAAAATGATTCGCCCCCTGACTGTTGGGACCGACCAGCTACATCTTCACAGGCAAGGAAGTGCCTGACAGTCGGGACCCACCTGGTCAAAGCGTACGTAGCGTTGTCATTCTGGTCGCGAACGTGTATGTACATACTGGTCGATGTAGAGGCGCGCACGTGTCATAGTAGAGGCATGCATGTGTCGTAGTAGAGGCGCGCACGTAGCATTTACACGCACGTACAGCGGCCAGGGTGCAAGAAAGAAAATACGGCCACGTATGTGTACATACGTGCGGGGTGTCGAATGCCTACTCGCGCATACGTACGGCCAAGGCTCGTGTACATGGTTGGGTCGGAACGGAGAAACAGCGTCGTCGTCGTGTTCATGGGGAGGCAACGGAATGCGTCGTGTTCATGGGGAGGCAACGAAATGCGTCGTGTTCATCGGGAGGGCTTGGACGGAACAGGCGATGGAAACGAGGCCTGGCGTACCGCATAACGGAGGAAACGGACTTGTGTTCGACCGGCCACGTTCGAAATGGGATCCTGTTCATCGGGAGGGGTCCGGCGTACCGCATAACGGAGGAAACGGACCTCCTACGGTCGAAACGGGGGTCTGTTGATCGGGAGGGTTGTGGCATACCGCAAAACGGAGGAAACGGACTTGTGTTGGAGCGCTACGGTCAAAACGGGGGTCTTGTTCATCGGGAGGGGTGTGGCGTACAGCAAAACGGGACTCCACGGGATACTGTTCATCTCCACCGTCGACCTCCTCCAGCCTCCACGGGCTCCTGTTCATCCAGCCTCCACGCGCACTACTCCACCGTCTACTGTTCATCCAGCCCTCCACACCACGGGGTCCTGTTCAACCACCTCTCCACCGTCAACTATTCATCCAGCCCTCCACACCACGGGGTCCTGTTCAACCACCCCTCCACCGTCGACTATTCATCCAGCCCTCCACACCACGGGGTCCTGTTCATCCACCCCTCCACAGGCACCCTTCCACCGTCTACTGTTTATCCAGCCCTCCACCACACCACGGGGTCCTGTTCATCTAGAGGCAACGCCACCGCTCACTATTCATCCACCCCCCCCCCGCAACGCTCACTGTTCATCCCATCGATCGGCTTTAGTTAGTAGCAGTAGCGAAGGAATCGCTCGATTGGGTTCAGCTAACAGCCATCGATCGATCGCTCGGGTTCAATAACGTGTAGCCTGCAGTGCAATCGCTCGGGTTCAGTTAGAGCCCAGCGCCTCGCTCGGGTTCAGTTAGAGCCAATGCCTCGCACACACGCGCGTACGTGTACGAGAGAAACGCGCATCGCTCGGCCCCTGACCTCCCACCGTAACCGAGAACTCCCCAAAATTTTCCTCCCCCTCGCTTCTACCACGGTTTTTTCCATCATGGACGGCCCAAAGAATGTCATGCAGCTGCGTCTCCGGCCCGCCCAGGACAAAAAGCCCATTTTATGTCATGATTTTTTGTCATAGAAGTAGGATCCCACCACATCTCTGATGATACCGGGTTTTGTCACAATTATCTTCATAGAAGTGTCATATGTATGACAGAAAAAAAATTCGTTCGGCCCAAAATGTCACGGATGTTTCTTTTTTTGCAGTGTAATATTTGTTGTCCGCCATTTGATGCAAATACGACACCACCTTGACGCGAAGTATTCGATATTTTATGTGGTGTTATGATCATATTCATGAGTGCATAATGATGATTCCTTGCTGTTGGAATTTGATATGCTTCTGATAGTAATTACCCTCGTATGCCTTTCATGCCTATCGGGAGGAATCCGGGAAAGTCTCTGTCTTGAGTAGACACGAACTTGTCTCTAATAATTCGTTGAGACGATTATGTCCGGTAAGGCATGGTGAGGTATGATGAGTGGTGATTCTGTTTGTTGGTGTGAAATATATTTGTTATACTAATCCTGAAGTGAATGCCTTAACCTCCTGAGTTGACCGTAGATCGAGTCTTGTTCCAGTAACCCCCATACTTGTTTCGTACTACCACTTGTCCCTGCCATAGGTAGGGTACGGTTCAGTAAGTTGTCAACCCCTTCCTAGCACACATCGTACAGAGAGGCCATGGTGGAAGATACTGGCTGCATCCGGTAGACATGCCACCTGGTCCGGGGGCATGGGTGTTTCCGGTTGGAGCCGAGGGGGTAGCTCCCCTAGTTTGCGTGCGTTATAAATTTTGTGATCCCATGCTAGTCGAGGTTGTAGCCTCCCCACTTAGAGTTTCGCTTAACGGGTGTCATGGGTGATTCCAGACACTGGTAAGTTAGGCTGGTGTGTGCGGTCAGGTGTGTTTTCAATTAAAAGACCGTAGACGAAATTAGTCCCAATGGACTAAAGGAATCCGTTACTCGTGGGTAAGGAGTACAACCTCTGCAGAGATTATATCTATTTGAATAGCCGTGTCCATGGTTAAGGACTACAGTCTGGGATGGGTCAAGTGTCGGTCTTCGGAGGAAAAATTGCTAAACCAGAACATGGATCATGACTTGTGACTCATGATGATTATGATTACTATTATTATGGACTAACCATTTACATTATTTGAATTATTGAGTATCCCTGGGACGGTTCTACCTCCTGGATATTCACTGTGATTATTCTCTTATAAGCCCTTTTTGTGGTGTCGCTCAGACGCCCGACTGTGGCATGCTTGTTATTTAAATTACTTATAAGCCCTTTTTGTGGTGTCGCTCAGACGCCCGACTGTGGCATGCTTCTTATTTAAATTACTTATAAGCCCTTTATATGGTGTCGCTCAGACGCCTGACTGTGGCATGCTTGTTATTTAAATTATTTATAAGCCCTTTATGTGGTGTCGCACAGACGCCCGACTGTGGCATGCTTGTTATTTCTTTTATTTATAAGCCCTTTATGTGGTGTCGCTTAGACGCCCGACTAAGGCATGCTTTATATTATTATCCTTTCGAGGCGTCGCTTCAGACACCCGATCGGTGCATTCTATTTCTACTCCCTTATTGCATATTCATGTTGTATATGAATAACCTGCTTGCGTGCATCATGGATTTTTTTTATTTTGTGACTGACGTTGTGATCATAGAATATTTTAGAGCATGATTATCATTTGTTATCTTATACCTGTGTTCATAATGTTTGCGAGTACATTCAAAGTACTCACTGGCTTGTCCCTGGCTATTGTCTTGGCCAGATTTCTTGCATGGAGAGGAGCGTTGCGATGACAGCCCCGAAACCTGTGCAATGGTGATAGCATCCTCGCGAAGATGGGAGTTATCCAGGTCAGCTGTTCCTGTGGGAAATGGAGTCCCATAAACACTGATGAACCACAAACCGCTTCCGCCAGCAGCAACTAGAAACCTTGTGTTGTACTCATAGGCCAGAATGGTCTTGTACTACATATTTTGTATTTTGCTTGGAATTTCTGTATCAAGTTGGTGCCTCATCAGCTAACAGTAATCCTAGGGCTGGTGAGCACAAGGACCAATTTTTATGGGAAATTGATATCCCGAAAATCCGGTCCTGACAACCTTGGTATCAGAGCCAGGCTGACCATTGGCTAATCCTATCTTGGCCAGGTCAATAAACCTAGGTTAATCAACCCACCAGACCTTAACCTAACCCCGGCCAAGCTTCTCGTGTAAGATAGCCACACAGTGACCCCAACACCTTTTGGCAGTCGGTGCCCAACCTATTAGCCTAGCCTGTCGATCACGCGCCAGTGACCGACACCTAAATTGTCTCTTTCGCAAGCATGCGAAGGAAGACTCCGATCCCTTGTTCTATAAAAAGGGCACGCTAGCCCCAACCCAGCACAACAGAGCCTCTACGCCAAAACCAAGCCAAGATGCCTGGCCCCATTGTGCACAATGAGACCACAACAACCAACCTTAGAGGTTTTGTGACCGTGCTAGTAAACCTCACCCGCTGTGCCTTTGCATTAGAAGAGCCCCCAGAATATGTTGTGTACCAAGGGCCGATGAGCGGTGAGAGCCGTCAATTCTGGGCCACTATGCACGTCTATGGTAGGGGTCTATCGCCAGAACGCCCCTACAGGTTCACCGGAAGGACAACTTCCTTTGAGCCACAAGCCATCCAACTAGCTGCTTGAGAGGCTATAGTTCAATTCCGTCACTTGTCGCCTAGAGTTAACTGGCGCTCGTTCTACTACTACCCCAGCCGTGATGGGTATGGTAGGCCACCCCAGGTTGCCAAAGGAGATCACGAGACGGATACTGCATTGTTGCATCTGGTGCGCTATGTAAGTGCACTAGAGGAACTGTTCGATCAAATCACCCTTGATCTGATCGCAGCCCGTGGAGAACTGGTTCGCCGAGCCCCGGCAAGAGGAGAAGATGAGCCCGATGCCGACAACCCAGTCATGTTGTTCGGACAACCGATCAAGTCCTTGAGGTCTGCCCCAGCCATCGACCAAAATACTTTGGTGTCCCCAGAAGTGCTTCGTCGCCATTTGGGAACACACTCCAATGGGATTGTGGCCAACAACCCCCGCGATGGTCATCATCGGTACCCCGACCCAGCAGCCCCTCAACTCCATCCAGCTAACCCCGATGGTGAAGCCCATGGAGAAGCCTCGACGTCCACAAGGCACGCCCGCTTAGATATAAACGAGGTAGACTAAGTCACTCGAGTAGTACCAAGTCTTAGTATGTCCATGCCCTGTAATTGTGTGATCTTATATCGCCATAATTAAATATTGTCTGCTTATGCGCCCCTATTTTAAATAATAACCATGCATAAGTATGTTGGCGTACGGTTGCATTTTAATTCCAGGTGTAGCTACCAAAAACCACCCCCGACGACACCCATGGTAATACGTCACTTTTGTGAGATATGTGTATCTGTGGCATTGACCCTGACCCCATAGAGCAGAACCGACAAACTAGTTGCCCCTCACCGCGATAAATGACCCAGCCCAGATGCTATATAAAAGGCCACCTCGTGACCTTGCCAAGTACCCCTCACCTTGTGCACAACCCTCACAGCCATTCCTTGCCATGCCGAGCCCTAGTTTTTATCTGAGAACTCCAGATGCAACGCCAGGTAGTTTTGTTAAAATATTGTGGGACTTTACCTACAGTACCATGAGTTCTACCCATCCACCCTAGTACGAGTTGCTCAAATCGAGGATCACCCCATCCACCTCGAAATATTGGGCAGTGGTGCACATCCCTCCCGCAAACCCAAACCAAGACCCAACGGAAGTCTCCTTCGTGGGGAAATCTATGTCGACTCTGCAAATGGCCATAGAAGCTGCTGCGTACGAAGTGCTTGCTCGCCTTTGATTCGCGATACCCTATGCCAGCAAACGAGGGTATTATTACTTCCCGAGTCGTGCAGCACCCGGAGAAGTAGCATCTTTTCCCGATGGATGAATTGAGAGACACCCAGTGCTGGTCAACCTTGCCCAGTATGTCATAGCTCAAGAGCGTTTGACCCAGCGGGTAATGGGTTATCTCCAGAGCCTCGCTGATTTAAATCCTCAGATCGTTATTGGCAGACCACTGAGGCCCGACCAGGAGAGACGCATTCATCGACTAGTCAATCCGCTTCCCCCGATACAAGAAGAGTGTGCCCCAATACCAGAGACACTTTCTCAGGACCCTGTCTATTTCCTGTTTTCATTGTAGACGTCACTGCTATGTTTATTGTCCCAGCATCTAGTTATTTGTTGCAACTTATTCGTGGTATCCTAAATTTGTGAGATGAATTAAATATTTGGTTTCAATTAATGTGAGTAGTTTGTACTGTTGTTAATTTTGATTAACTAATTTCACTCTCGGTAAATTCTGAAGTGAGATTTTTCCCTGAGTTTTTGCAACGTATATCTCTTCATGACATAGATTTTTATTCACGCAGCACCACGACAGCAGACTCACAACCATAACCACTCGACCACGTGTACTAATTGCAAATCCACGTGAACCTAACTGATTACCCCCCCCCTAGCACACCACAGTCTCTAAAGGAGAGATTTGTGGGTAATTATTCGGGTGCAAGTTGCCTCCAGCACACTGACAACAGTTAGCACCCGACACCGCACTTAATCATCATGATCACCGCCTCCGCGGAGAGCTAACACTCGAGCAGCAGCATCACGACGATCATCGAGGATCATCATGCACAAGAGCACGGAAAACCCCAGCAATGCCGCCAACCCTCCGCACATCAGGATCATGTACCAGTCCGGCATCACCTACGCCATTAGAGCCTCATCTCGAGCTCCTGCAAACAAAAATGGAGGAGAAGGAAGGAGAAGGAGAAGCGAGGCTAGGTGTGAGGAAGAAGAGAGGAGCACCTCGGTCATTTCATAGCTCGAGATTGGTGTACGGTGGGCGAAGTCCACCAGCGCCGCTCATCGCTCGACCGCCGGTGTTCGGAGGCGAATCCGCGAGCAGTGCCGATAGCGCACTGGCCCGCGAGGTGAGTGCAAGCTGCACCAGCAGCTAGCGCGCCACGCACTACCGCGGTACGGCCTAGATGCTCTACGCGCTCGACGTCGCTGGTGGAGAAAGCGCGGGAAAGCGCGCGACAAAGAGGAAGAAGGGAGAGCGAGAGGTACAAGAAGAGACTGACAGTGGGCCCTAGGTCCATCTGTCAGCCAGAGAGAGCATTGTGCTCTCGGGTACGACCAACGTATTTTAGAAATTTAGAAATTTATTCTAAATTCACTATAACCAAAAGTGGAAATTTCTCGTTTTTCCACAACCATAGATTTTCCCACGCAGCGCCAGAATTCCACACTGTAGTTTTCCCCCACTTAATTGCCCACTCGCTGTAGCCACATTTTATTGCATGAGTAGGATGGTTATTTTTGTGATAGTAGGAGTAATATTTTCAAAACAGCCCTTAGCAAATCTCGAGGACGAGATTTTTCTTAAGGGGGGTAGTGTTGTAACACCCCAGAAAATTTGACCTTGATTTATTAATTAAAATTTTGCTAGGAAATTAAATTTTTATTTTCTGGTTTTATCTTTAATTTCAGATCACCCTGTCCCTCAGAATTTTTGAGTTTTTCCTTCTAGGTGGAAACCTTTCAAAAATATTGTTAGACTTGTATATCTCTCCAAGACCATTTCTTTTTATCAGTGGAATTATTTCTACAATTATTTTTCCTGAGCTTTATTTCTTTAAAAAATGTTTTTTTTCATAAGTTTTAGAATCCCATTTGCACTACAACCCTTTTAAATACTTCTTTAAAAATTCCACCAAAATTTGGGGATGACATGTGATATCCCTACATCACTTTTATGCAAAAATATCTTTTAGTCATTTGGAGATTTTGAGCCCTACCTCAAGTTTTCAAATCTGGTTCAGTTTGTAATTTGCACTACAATCTATTTCAATATTTCTTTAAAAATCCCACCAAAATTGGGGGATGTTAGTAGTAGTGTATAATTCAACTATATGCAAAAACCCATTGGTGTTCTTTTGAAAAATTTGAGCAAATCATCCTCTTTTGCTCTCTGGTCCAGTTCGGTATTTTCTACTGCAGCCATATTTTATCTTGCCCTATTACCCATGATTTTTCTCCTACTTATAAACCACCCTACCAAACCCTTAAGTCCAGGAGATTGGGCCCTTTGGAATACATTTGGTCCATACAATAGTAGCCTTCATTTTCTGTCCAGATTTGGTTTTCTCAAAAACTTGCACTAACAAGTTTCTGGTCTTGCCAAACTAACCTTGCCACCATCACCTACATCTAAAGAGACTCTGATCTGGAGATTTTGGCCACCAGAAGGGATGCCCAGATGCACATGGCATTCTGTCGAGCACCTTGTGTGCATGGCCAGATTTGATATAGTTTTTAGCTTGCATTATGAACTTGATCCCCTGACCCAACAACCATGTCCACTAAGCTCCTAGCTACCTCTAACCTGGCCCTGTTAATTCCCAGCCTCACCCAGGCCCCCTAGCATGCTTTAACATTTTGCCGAACACATGGCATGCGTGTTCTGGGCACGGCCAGAGCGCGCGTTTTGCACGTGTGTGTGCCCGAGACGCCGCGTCTCGCTCTCCCTCCCCGCGCTCGTTCTGGTCCTTTACCACTCGCCGCCAACGCGCCCGACCCCTCTCTTGTCGTAGAGTCGCCCTGGCCCCCTCCTAGCACCCCACAACACCACCACTGCAAGCCGCCACTGCCGCTCCGCCAGCCTCTGCCATGGACGGCGCCGCCCGAGCCACTCTAGCGCGCCAGCTGCCCCAGGAGCAGGACGATCTCATCCTCGAGCCCGTCCGCTAGCGCCCATCGCCGCCACGTCGCCCTGCCAGCAATAGAACGATGGTTCGCTGGTCTTATCCTCGCCCGCCGACGGAACCAACCTCCCCTCCCTATAAATAGGAGACCCCGTGCTCAACCAGACCCTCAGGCGACCTTGGGCCATCCCTCTAGAGCCCCCACAGCCAGCAATCGACGGAGGGAGGCCGCCTTCCCCGTCTCCGGTCAGTTCGGCCGCCGCCACACTCCGGTCCCGTTCGTCGCGAGCAGGGCCTCCCCAGTCCATCCAGTGCCACCGTCCGACTCCCCTAGACCATATGGAGCCGCCCAACCGCTCAGCCTCAACCGGGGGCCGCCTAGGCTGAAACCCCTTTAGCTCCTAAAGCCGCCGTCCGCCGCGGAGCTCGCCGCCGGTGACTCCCTTCGTCCCCACCAGCCTTTCGACCACTGGGAGGACCATCCTATACCAGCGGATCCACCCCCGCCCTTAGAATCCCGCGGGGAGCCGCCGTTCGTCGGCGGCAATCGCCGGAGCCCCGCCTCCGCTCGGCCAGAGGAGGAAGGAGGCACGGGCGACTAGTCAAACCTGACCAGTGGGCCCAAGGGACCCACTGTCAGCGACACAGCGACGTCCCGCGCTGGTTTAAGTGGAAACGTAAACCCAGAAGTACGTCTTCCCGCCTCGAAAACGTATTCTTATTCGAACTGTTTTTATTTTTCTGTTTTATTTAAAAACAGAGTTTTGACTAAACTTTGACTGGCTATAACTTTTAAAATACAAGTCCATTTGACTGGATTCTTTTTCTGTTGTTTCTCAAATTTTGTCTAGTTTATTTTCATATTTATTTGAAAATTTTACAAACAACTTTTTTGAAACCATGTGTTAATTTAAATTTTCTTAAAATAGGACTTTTGAAGAAGGAAGCAACTTTCAAAAAGTGCACACCACTTACATACTCTTGAAGGCAAGCATTCTGAACCCCGGCATAATATTTGTTGTGCGTCATTTGATGCAAATATGACACCACCTTGACGCGAAGTATTCGATATTTTATGTGGTGTTATGATCATATTCATGAGTGCATAATGATGATTCCTTGCTGTTGGAATTTGATATGCTTCTGATAGTAATCACCCTCGTATGCCTTTCATGCCTATCGGGAGGAATCCGGGAAAGTCTCTGTCTTGAGTAGACACGAACTTGTCTCTAATAACTCATTGAGATGATTATGTCCGGTAAGGCATGGTGAGGTATGATGAGTGGTGATTCTGTAGACGAAATTATATCCATTTGAAATTAGTCCCGATGGACTAAAGGAATCTGTTACTCGTGGGTAAGGAGTACACCCTCTGCAGAGATTATATCTATTCGAATAGCCGTGTCCATGGTTAAGGACTACAGTCTGGGATGGGTCAAGTGTCGGTCTTAGTGTCGGTCTTCGGAGGAAA